>NC_087513.1:105249410-105555043 GCF_963921805.1 Phalacrocorax carbo | reverse complement strand
GCCACAGCCCGGTGCTGGGGTCCCTGGGAAGGGCAGGGTGTCTGTGCTGCAGGTGACCTCGTGAGGCTCCAGGAGCTACTGAGCCCCAGATTGGACAGAACCCCCCCATCCCTGTGCAGGATGGACTGTGGGACAAGGTTTACAACACCTGTGCAAAGTGGGGGCTGGAGTGTCAGTCAGGACTTGATGCAACTTAGTATGTTTGTTGGACTGTGAGAAATGATACCCATGCTGTAAGAATGAAAGCATAGACATTTTCTGAAGAGGTAGTACAACAAGAAATCACTGAGTACACCCATTAGACCTGGCAGTAGTTTGTGTGAGTGTGTATAAAGCTCGTCTACTCTTTATATAAATTATAAATTGCCCCACGTCTTCTTCAGACTAATCTATGTTCAATTCTTCTTTGCTACAGCTTCATATTTTGTTGACTTTGAGATGCCTTTTTTAAATATTGCAATTACATTATGTTACCATTGAATAAAATAAACAACGAAAACCCAGCTAGCTTTCTGTCAAAAGCAATGAAACCAAAAAAATCAATCTTTGCTGAAGCTCTTATAAATTCTGAACTATGTTACTCTATTTTGTGTTTGAACATCTTGGCTAATTAAATCTCTGGCCGAGTTTCTTCTGTAGCTTGCTCAAAGATTTATAACACTAAAGATCAGAAAGTTGAATCAAGAATTTAATAAAATGTGTTGTACAAAGAAAGAAGTTGTGTAGGTGTGCAGAATAATAAGTGCTCGTTTTTGCACTCCTCATGTGGTTGTAATGAAAATTACTGCACATTTATTGAAATTGATTTAAGTTTCAATCTTACTTAGAAGTTTAAACATGTCATTAATTAATTACGTTATCTAAACAGATTTGAGGTATTGCTGAAAACCTTGTAGAAAAAAAAAAGGGTTGCTATTTTCATGTCCAGTTTCTCCCATTTTATTTCTGTATGTTTGTGAGGTAGTGTGTCCATGTGTACATATAAGCAGACCTAGTAATGTGTTGCAGTCAGTCATTCACAGATCTTACCAGAAACATACAGAGTATTATCCTACTGTGTGCTACTCAAATCACATTATAGTTAATAGATTGGTATTTTCTATGTTTGAGATAACAGAACTTCAAGAAATGTTTCCCAGGGCTTTTCTTCCCTATGAGTGATGGGATGGCACTTGTAAGAGCTATCTGTCTGCTACTGTAACATACAAATAAGGCAGCTTAGAAAAGACACAAGAAAAAAAATATGTCCAAATTCAATGGTTCTCTAAAGGTTGTGTAGCACGGCAAAATATTCAAAAGTCATTTCTGCCTGATATCAGAGGGTTGTGTGGTTTATTTGGTGTTTTGCTCCTTTTTTGATATTTTGGGGGTTTTGTTTGTTTGTTTGTTTTTAAATTATGTCTTTCTGAAGTGTACTGTGCTCCTTTGCATTGTTTGAAAATCAGAGTTATAAGCTGACCTTTGAGGGAAGCTAGAGTTTGACTGCTTTGTAATTCAAGGCCCAGAAGGTGTAAATTGGATACGATCCAAGTTTTTGTATTTAGAACATAACAGACACTTTGAAAAGTAACCCAAACAATAAGGGAATTAGCTTTCTGAACTCTAATTTACTTTGCATCAGAGAATGATTGAAGTGTTGCCACATAATCTTTAAATACACTTTCTTGGGCAAACATTCCTCAAGGGAAGAATCAACCCATGATTTCATAAATCCATGCTCAAAACTGGCATTAGTCACACCTTTGAAAACATGAGTGATTATTGTTGAACACTTTTAAGGAACTGTAACTGAAAGGACTGGGATACACAGCTTCTGTCTTTATATATTCTACCCATCCCACTTACAGCTGCACCTGGGTGGACTCTGTCAGAAGGCTTGAAAGTATTCCTAAGACCTTTTTTTATACTTTGTATCTGCTTTCTTCATAAAGTAGTGACATCTTAGTGGGTCTGATTTTGGGGGTCACATCTTTCTTTTGAAGGCAGTAGGATGCTAAAAGAGCCCCTACAAATCTGACCAATACTGCACGTTGGCATTAACCTGCAACTCCCTAAATTCCATAGCAAGAATACCAGCTTTGGATCTGAACTTTGAATTCAGTGTCACAGGGAAACGATGGACTGTGGTGAAATCTCAAGACTTCTGTCCTCTTCCACGTGTGCTTTGCTTTTGGGGGGAGGTGGTATGTCAAAGCCACGGAAAATTGCCATTTTGACCTGCAGCTCTCTTCATGGTGCAGGGTCAGCATTCAGCATCCTCACTGCTATAGAGGAGATGTGAATGAAAGCCCTCTGCCTTGAGGCTGTGCCTCTTTGGGCTATTGGCAGCTATTAGGAGCTAATGTGGGGCTTGGGAGGGTTGCTCCACGGAGGAGGAATAGGATGTTTCTCTCTCTCTTTTTGTGTTGCACAAGGTTCGGCTGTGTGGTGGATTGAACTTGGCGGCTCTGCTGAGCAGAGTGATAGCACGTGAAGTTAATAAAGGGTTCAGCAGCAAACATTGTTGGCTGGAATTATTTCTCCCTAGACAGATTCTAAAGCAAAAATAGGTAATCCAGCATGAGATTCCCATTATAACTGCAAGTGCCATAGTTACACAAGGAATTGCATGTATTGATTAAAATCTCTTAAGAGAAGAGAAGGGAAATGAGCTGATGACAGTTCAAAGATTATCTTTTTCAAGAGAGTATGGCTTAAGGCCATCCAAGGAAGAGAAGAAAAAACTAAATTGATTGAAGGAGAACAGGGAATATGTTATCATCTGTTCCCTTAGACAGATAAGGCAAAAAAGGAAAAAAAAAAATTAAATAGACTTACTAATATATTTTAATTATTACAGATAATATATTTGAAAATTAAGGGTGTCAGACAGGAAAAATCAAAGATGCATTTCATAAAGAGCATAAATTTATGTTTTCCAGAATGAGTATCTTTGTCCATTTCTTTTAGTCACTTGTCTTGTACAGAGATTGAATAAATCCAATATAATTAGATTATTATTCATTATTATAAATAAATATAAAATATTAAAATGGCAAAAAAGCAGATACATAAGTAAAATACAAAATTTTACAGCTAAGAGATATATTATTTTGAAATAAGTACTTGAAATATGATGGTGTATTCCCATAAACATAATGGTTTTCTTTTCCTTCCCCCCCCGCCCCTTGATAAATTACTTCCATAGCATCATGAGAAGTAAACCTTTTCTAATTCAGAGAAGGCAAGTAAAACAGTAGACAATGTGTCCCATTGCAGACTGTAATTTAATGCAAGTCACTGTAGTCATGCTAACAAGAAGTATTTAAAGTAAAATAGTGTCTGTGTTGCATTTAGATTCTATTTAGATAACAGGTAGTCTAAGAAGGCATCAATAATAGTATATATCCTTTCCATCGCACCGATTCTTTACCAAGTCCCGAGTTAAAAGCAACTTCAGAAGGTGCTACACAGGATGAAAAAGGAAGACCAGATATGTCTTTCAGTTGATGTTGTTCTGATATAAACAATTGTTTTGATATAGTGTAAGTATTTTACTGTGATAAATATGTATTCTATAGGTAGGAATAAACCAGCACAGTCAATGCCTCCTTGTTAACATGTAAATAGCACCTTAGGAACATCTATAACTGTATTAGCCTTTATTAACATTTCTAAAGTTTTATTAAGATGAAAACGGAAAGCATGCAGCAATGCTGAACAAATCAATATAAGCATGTTGTCATAATGGAGCTTCAGTAATAAATCAAATTCCAAAATGATTATGCAAAGATAACACGAACACCCCTGTTAATATCTTGTCTCTTTCCAGAAAGATTATAGCAGGCAAACTGCAGATAAATAAATAATCAACACCTATCATTATTCAGAAGATGATGATGCGGGGAAACCCAAGTCCTACTTTCAACAGAAATGCTAAATGGTATGAAAAGCTAAATATAAGTCGCCAGGCAAATGTTAGATCACCACACGCAAAATTTGGAGCAGATATTAAAATCCTAACCTGAATTCAATTTTAGGTCTAGTTTTTATGGAAGAAGCTAACTTAATTTCTTTCATTTGAATATTGCTGTACCTTGGAATTTGGCATCTGACTCTTGGAGATACATGATCCTAAAATCCAGAATCCTCCAATACAAACGAACAGGGAAATATTAACAATATTAGGCAATCTAGACCAAAATTACCAAAGCTTCTTAAAAAAATTGATTCAGGTCTGAATTTACTTTATCATATGAAAGCCATGGATGTGACATCAGGCAAACAGTTATGTATTTCACTTGCTTTCATTACAGTTTCTTCCATGTCATGGAACTGGACATCCTGGCCATTAGAAAATGGCACTTTTGCCTTTGTGGAGGTGATTTTCATGTTTCTAATATACCAGTGCTATAGACACTTTTATTTAAGAGATTTTATTTTTTTTCCTTTTTCCTCAGAATTGACCGCTTGATTGCAAAATTATACCTGAAGTCTTTTTCTTTAGATTTATGGACAAAATTAACCATTCTAGCTCAGCTAAACTACACGCAAGTATGGCAAAAGAAGCCAGTGTGGTGAAGCAACAGGAAAAAAACCAACAGAACAGCCAAACAGCTGCAAAGCTTTTTGATATAGGACTCTATTCTGAAGAGAAGTCTTGGCAACAGGCTTCTTGTAAAAAAAACTAAAATATTTTACAGGAAGAAAATTTGATGTAAACTGGAAAATATCAATCTTCACAAATATTCTAGATTGTAACCTCACAAGCATAAATTTCCTTTTTGACAGTGCTGTTCCCCTTTTAATTCCCACAGATCCATACACAACTGAGATTTAATTTAGTGTTTCAGGCATCTGTAGAGATGAAATTCTCAGTGACATTTCTGAATGAAATATTATATTTTATATGGAAAAATATGCTGTTCCACAAACAGAGAGATCTAGGTGAGAAAGGAAAAGAAATGAGCTATTTCTAGTGGTACAGTGATAATGCAATGTTGTGAAAAGTTCGGTTCAGAATGAAAAATAATCAATACCTCATATGTCACCTACATGATATAGGATGTCACATATCACTTTCAAGAGAGACTTGAGTGCCTGAACCCTATTGCTAAAAGTCAATGGCATTTAAGCTTCTAAGGGCCAGAGACATTGAAAATTGGACTTCATCTTTTTTGTGATTTGGTTTCTTTCAGTTTCTGTTTTACATTTGTTAATTTTTATTAGGCTATATTTTGGTGATTTTTTAAAAAATGTATGCCAGGAAAGAAGTTTGATGGTCATCATAGTGCAGTCCTCCTTTTTATGAAGACTAGGTGCTTGGGTGAAAAATTTGTCCGTATACATGTGAACTATCCACTGCGCTCTCAGCAAGATCATCACAGTCTATCTGGAGTGCTAGGGACATACCACTGAACAAATATTGGATTACATTATGCTTATAAACCTCAGGCATTGTGCACTTTTCTAAATTATTCACACATAATCACTCCAGGGGATTACACTTTAGGATGATGGGAGGATGCCTAAAATCAGACAGCCATGAAGTACCTTTTTTCTTCAGTGTGTTCTTGGAATACATTAATCTTGAAGCTTAAAATGCACAGTGATGAGTTTACCTATTTGGAAAAGATGATGATGATTGCAGATCTCCCAGATAACAAGTTAATTGCTATATTTAACTTAGTTATTGGAATGAAAGGCAGCTTTTTCCAAAAGACACTTTTAATGACAATTCTTTTTTATATGTGGCGTGGCTAGTCACTTTCAGTGGATAGGGTTGCTGCTCAGAAATAACAAGCGTGTTAAATTCAATCTCTTGAACTAGTAATAGATTACTCTTATTAATAAAACTAAGTACTTTGTGAAAAACGTGGTATGCCTAAGAAATGTTTAAAGTATATAACTAGCAAACGTGATGGTGCACCTGCTTTTCCTACTCAACTTGATTTTTTCCTATAGTGAATAGAATATAAAATAATATTGGATACAGAGAGGAATTTTCAAAATTCATAGCATCTAATAAAACCTCCTGATATAACCATTCATGCCTTTCATGGACATTTTAATAAATTAACAGCTGTGAATGATGCAGAGAATAGAAGTAGAATATACTGATGTTCCTTCCTTCTTAGTTCTCAGCCTGACCAGGGCATCTCAGTAGAAAGCATTCAGTATAGTGAACTCTGGGGCAATAACATGAGAGAATATTCTTCCTTTTTAAAGATGAAGTGGAATTTATTTTGATGACAGCTGACATGAACATACGCATCTTCTACAGAACCTCACTTTAAAAGTAAATGAAAATATCCTGCAGAAATTATTGAAATGGTAGACAATTTTGAGATCAAAATGTTTTCTTTTGAAAATAAAACAGATAAAACATTTTTTTCTCCCTCATTTTGAAGTAATTAAAATATCACAGAATAGCTGAGTTGGAAGGCACCTCTGGAGATCAACTGATCCAACCCCCTGCTCAAGCAGGGTCAGCCAAAACAGATTGCTCAGGGTTGTGTCCAGTTGGGTTTTGAATACCTCCACAGGTGAAGACCCCACAACCTCCCTGGGCAGCCTGTTCCAGTGTTCAGCCACCTTCACAACAGAAAAGTGTTTTCATATGTTTAAGTCAGGTTCCTTGTACTTCAGTTTGTGCCCATCGCCTCTTGTCTTGTCCCTGAGAACCGCCGAGAAGACCCTGTCTCCCTCTTTGCTCCCCCCACCAGGTATTTATACACATAGATCAGATCCCCTGAGCCTTTTCCTCTCCAGGCTGGACAGTCCCAGCTCTATACCTCTTCTTGTGAGTCAGATGCTCCTGTCCCTTAATCATGTTTGTGGCCCTTCTGTGGACTCAATCCAGTATATTCCTGTCTCTCTTTTACTGGGGAGCACAGCACTGGACCCAGTGTGTCTCACCAGTGCGGAGCAGAGGAGGAGGATCAAGCCCCTTGACCTGCTGGCAACACCTCTCCTAATGAAACTCAGGAAGCTGCTGGGTCCTCTACTTGTGAGGCCTAAAAAAAGGTCACTAATACATTTTGTGGTTTCCTCAGTTTGTGTACTTGATGGACTTCTGAGCAGAGGTATGGCCAGGAAGGCAAAAGAAGAAAATATGTAGCCAATTAAGAGAATAAAAAGTGACAGTAAAATAGGACTGTCTTTGAGAGCTCCTAGTGCTTAAATATAAAGAGATTTCAAACTAATGATGATGCTTTCACTTTCAAATGGTTTTTATTTTTCTATTTGGTGTAAAATACTCTTTTTCCTATAGGAAATATATTTCTCTTAAGGAAGAAACATAAGAAAGGTCCCATGTATTCCCATACAGAATTTTAAATGTAGTTAGAAAGATCCCCAGGCTAAGCAACCTTAGTTTTATGGATCCTATTTGCATACAGATAATCAAATATAGCTACTGGGAGTGTTTCTAAGTTTGAATAAGACTGAACAACAAAAGAGTTGAGACCAGAGTAGCAATTCAGACTAGAATGAGAGCTGGACACCGGTGAATGGACCCTCTGAGAAGCCCCATAAGCAGTGTGAAAGTGGTTAAAAATGCTGCCATTTTACAAGCATTCACACTCCAAAAGTGTGAGAAATAAACCACTTTCAGAATTTTTAGGAAGTGAGGATTCATTCATGTTTTTGAAGTAATGATACATAAAGGTCTGAGTATGACTTCTTTTTTTTATTTTTAAATAGAGGTGCCACAAAACCTTGCAATTGGAGCTTGAAACACTTAGAGCTAACATTAGTTTTGCATATATTACAGCAAAACTTATGCTAGGAAAATGGAGGTCTCTGTATGTTGAGACCTCGCAAATGGCATTCTAGTTCTTGAAAGGCAGGGAAAAAGATCCTCTGTGTTTTTTAGTTTATGGTTCAAATATACAAAGGTGAAAAGAAAGTGTTGTTACTAGAGTAAAAGTAATAAATCTGTTCTAAGTAGTTAAAAATAGCTCTTGATAAAATCCCCATGAGAAAGGAGATTTAGGATTAAAGGATTAAATTATTAAATCTTTTTATCCTGATGTGGTTCTTGAGGGTAATAAATCTTCCTCTGAGACTGATGAAAGAGAATGTTTCTTCTAGGTGAACTGTGAAAATTATCCAGGAAGATACTGAGGGAGGTTATATACATATTTTCATTCCTAAACTTGTACATGAGTCATAAGTATGGTTGTGGATGTTATGACACTCAAAAAAAGAGAAAAACAAATGGACCCTTGAGGTCTTTACCACCAGATGCTGCATCCCTACAAAAGTTTTGTTAATGGTTCATCCAGCTGCCTTTTACAGTGGAGTTTCACCACTTCCTTGGGAAATCTTGTATATGCAAGTAAAGGAAACCTGGTTCATGTTCTTTAAGGTCGTAATCTGAGGGGAAAAAATCAAGGTGGAGCAGATTTTTGTGGAAGAGAATGCAAGAAGCAGTACAACTTGTAGCTTGTAGGATATTTCTAATACCCTACTTCAAATTGTGTTAAATAGGAATTTTTCCACTGACCTTTCAGAATGAGAGACTCACAGGGCAGTAACAAAATAAGCTTGTTATCTAGGTAAGATTGTATTACATGGCAAATTACTAATGTGTCTTCTCACAATACTTGCTAATAATATGTAATTTTTTAATGAATAAGCATTTCCTCCTTTGATTAGTTTCTGTGTCAAAGTCTTCTTTCTTCTTCCACCACTACACTCCAGTATTGGTTTTGCCCCTTTTCCATACCGTGAATATGACCACGTATACCAAGTTGCATATCTTCATTAGGCTTTTTCTATTAGGTGTCACAACAGATTAGAGAAGATCGATTGCCTGAAAAGACAGCAGAGTTTACTGTACGTGTAAGGTTAATAAAAACCAACCAAACAAGAAAATATGCCAGTGCATGCATGCAAATGGGTGCATGATCATCTATTTAAATTCAGATTTAAAAGGAATATATCCATTAGACAATCAAATAATAATGAGAATAAAACGACTAATCGAAAGCTTGTTACAGACTAAAGTTTCTAAGTTATATTTATACATGTAGTAAATTAATGTTACAGCTTTTTTTTTTCTTTATTAAATCTGACCACATCAGTTACTTTCTATGTCTGAAAAAGCACCCAGGTTCTATACTGGAACATGGAACAAGTCCCAGGGTGTAAATACTCTTACATGAAGACCAGTGTCATCCCACATACCAGGAATTTTATTTAACATTTACTTAACCAAAATGGGAAAATTTATGATCAGAGCCTCTGTCATTTCTGATAGTCATCTCAAGTAACAAGACACAAAGCAATGAAATCAGGTTTTGTTTGTTACAGCACTTGCAGAGCTATGTGCAAAATTCAACTTAGCTGTGAATTTTAAAAAGGTACCAAGTTTCCAGCTTCTGTACTTCAGCAGGGCTAGCTAAATATTAATAAAAGTATGACATATTGCAAAGGTGAGCATTAATAGGTCATTGATGCACATGCGTAATTTTAGGAAGATACTGTAAAATTATAGCTAGTGTAAAATAAAACTGCAGCAAATATTTGGGGGATTGAAAGGGGAAAAAGCAATAATTTTATATAGAAATTATTGCAATCTCTGGGTAGTGTTTTGACAGGATTTCAATGAAAATGCAAGGCCTAGAACACTAACTAAATTACTAAAAAGTCCTTAAATGAAACAAGTGTTACATCTACTGTGTGTCTGACTATGTTTTTATATGCTTGATTGTTTGTTTTATAAGTTACATTTCTCTACTTATATACTATAAATAATATTTTACATTAATTATCAGCAGCAGCACTAATTTTTCTTCATAGTCTTATAACCCTTTTGCAAAACCCTTAAAACATATATAGTATTCCAGGAGGAAGAAGAAGCCTCTGGTGTTATTCAGTGTTCATTTATACCAATAATACGGGTCATTATCATGGTAACAACAAAGAGGCTAGTAAGTTAGGAATACATTTTCAGAACGATACAATTCAGACGATATTAGTCTTTATGTAAAATTTTTGTATTTTTTGCCATCTACAAAATGGAACTTGTTTTCAAAAGCCTCTGGGTTAAAGTCAAAGGGGTCATCTCCAAGGAGGACCTCACAGTGGGCATCTGCTATCAACCTCCTAACCACGATGACAAAGCTGACAGAGCGATATTTGGGGCACTAAAGCAAGCTTCTGGCCAACAGAACCTGGTGCTGATGGGTGACTTCAACTACCCAGACATCTGCTGGAAGAACAATACGGCAGCTTGCATGTCATCTACCAAGTTCCTGGAATGCATAGAGGACTGCTTCTTCATACAAATGTTAGATGAGCCAACCAGGAAGGAGGCGCTGCTGGAATTGCTATTCACAAACTGAGAAAGCCTGCTTTGTAATATCTCAGTTAGTGATAGCCTTGGCTGCAGTGACCACAATATTGTGGAGTTTGGGATCCTGCTGAGTGTGCTGAAGGTCACCCCTAAGACAAGGATTCTGGATTTTAGAAGAGCAAACTTCAGCGCACTCGGGGCTCAATTGGGAGGGATTCGATGGGAAGCTTCCATGGAAGACAAAGGAGCTAGTGAGTGCTGGGAATTCTTCAAGAACTCTCTCTTGGAAGCACAAAGCCAATTTATCCCCTACAAAGGAAAGGGAAGTAAGCGGAGCAAGAGGCCCCCATGGCTCAACCATGACATCCTGGGTCTACTCAAATCCAAAAGGGAAGCACACCAGAAATGGAGAAGTGGAGGATTATCCGCTGAGGACTAGAAGGGCATAGCCAGAGTGTGCAGAGATGCAGTTAGAAAAGCAAGAGCCCAATTTGAATTGAAACTGGCTGTAGACATAAAAAATAACAAGAAAGGGCTCTTCAGGTATGTCAACAATAAGCAGAAAAAGAAGGAAAACATAGGCCCACTGTTAAATGGAAAAGGAGAATCAATCACCAATGATGCAGAAAAGGCAGAGGTCCTCAACACCTTCTTCACCGCTGTCTTTACCAGCACTGTTGGGTCCCAGGCTTTGGGAAAGAAATTGTCGATTGAGCCAAACACTGACCCACCATCAGTGAAGGAAGAGTTAGTAGATGAATTACTACAGGAGCTTGACCCTCACAAATCAATGGGCCCTGAAGCCATCCACCCGAGGGTGTTGAGAGAGCTGGCTGACATCATTGCAAGGCCACTCTCCATAATCTTCGAGAAGTCATGGAGAATGGGGGATGTCCCAGAGGACTGGAGGAAGGCAAATGTTACCCCTATCTACAAGAAGGGCTCGAGGGAGGATCCTGGTAACTACAGGCCCATCAGCCTTACTTCAATCCCTGGGAAAGTTATGGAACGAATCATCCTGGGGGCCATCATAAGTTAAATGAAGCCCATGATTGGGAAAAGCCAACATGGCTTCACTTAGGGCAGATCATGCTTGACAAACCTGGTGGCCTTCTATGACAAAGTGACTTGCCTGGTTGACATGGGGCGGGCAGTGGACACTGTCTACCTAGACTTCTCCAAGGCCTTTGATACAGTCCCCCACAGTCTCTTCCTGGAGAAATTAACGCGTTATGGCCTAGACAAGTGGTCCGTCCAGTGGGTGGGGAACTGGCTGACAGGCCGCACCCAAAGGGTGGTGGTAAATAGCTCCTTCTCAAACTGGCAACCTGTCACAACTGGAGTCCCCCAGGGTTCAATATTGGGCCCAGTGTTATTCAACATCTTCATAAGTGATCTGGATAACGGCATCAAGTGTAGCCTGATGAAGCTTGCTGATGACACTAAGTTGACTGGGGAAGTAGACACTCCAGAAGGGAGAGCTGCTCTGCTGGGAGATCTGGGTAGGCTGGAAGAGTGGGCCAGCAAGAACATTATGAAGTTCAACAAGGAGAAGTGTAAGGTCATGCACCTGGGAAAACATCATCTGGGAGTGCAGCACAGGCTGGGATCCACCTGGCTGGAGAGCAGCTCTGTGGAAAGGGACCTGGGGGTCCTGGTGGACAGGAAGCTCAACATGAGCGAACAGTGTGCTGTTGCGGCCAAGAAGGCCAATGGGATGCTGGGTTGCATCAAAAAGGGCATCGCCAGCGGAGATAAAGTCATCATCCCGCTCTACTCAGCGCTTGTCAGGTGACACCTGGAGTTCTGTGTACAGTTCTGGTCCCTGTGATACAAAAAGGATGTGGCCAGGCTGGAAGGGGTCCAGAGAAGGGCCACCAATATGATCAAAGGACTGGGAAGCTGCCATATGAGGATAGGCTGGGAGAATTGGGTTTGTTCAGCTTTGAGAAAAGGAGGCTCAGAGGGGATCTCATCACCATGTGCCAGTACTTAAGGGGCAGTGACAAAGAAGATGGAGACTCCCTTTTTACATGGAGTCGCATGGAGAGGGCAAGGGGGAATGGACACAAGTTGCTCCTGGGGAGATTCCGGTTGGACATGAGAGGGAAATTTTTCACAGTGAGGACAGTCACCCATTGGAATAATCTCCCCAGGGAAGTGGTTGACTCAGCCATGTTGGACACCTTTAAGAGTCGCCTGGACAGGGTGCTGGGTCATCTTGTCTAGACTGTGCTCTTCCTAGAAAGGTTGGACTAGATGATCCCTGAGGTCCCTTCCAACCTGTGATTCTGTGATTCTGTGAAAAGAGGATGTCTCAATTCTCCTGGTGACAACATTGGATGAAACACAGAGACAATAGGTTAGTCTTATAGGAGACTATAATTTTCTAAGGATTTCAGATAAAAGGTAATTTGAAAGTTGTTTTGTACAGGACCCTTCTTTAAATCATCATGTTTAGCAACAGTCTACTACAAACACTAATACAAAAATGGTATCAAAATCGTGCCTCACATGTAACTGAGTCTATTAGATTATCAAAATAGAGTTTTCTCAAGTTCTGCTGACAGAATATATGGAAATAATTTAAAAAGAAGTTGTTCAATGCACTTGAATAATTACCAGTTGCTGACTATCAGCAAATGTTACAAGGTATTACAATTTATTATGAATTTGGCCCATTCTGTAAGTGACTGTCATATATCAGCTTATAATTAAACCTGCTGGTAGAGTGCTAGAGACATTGATATTAGATTTAAAATTGGCTTGTAGAAAATACATGAATTCTCAGACCCAACTGGTCAGAGGCTTATACTGTCAATGCCCTTTTAGCACCATGATGCTTGTGGCTTTGGTGGAGGTATATAATCAGTCAGCGTTAAATGGCTTTTGCTGCATCTTCCTTTTTTTTTTCCATACTTTTTCATAAATAAACCAACTTTGAATTTTCTCAATGGATTTGCTTAAGTGCGTACGAAAAGGTGGTAGGGAGCTGAACAAAACATAGACAATGTTTCTTCTGTTCTTTTTTAATTGAGGCTCATGAAAAGCTTGTTCTTTTAAATTGTCTACACTTAGCACCCCTCAGAGTGCATGGTGAATGATCATATGAAGTGGCTGTGCCTAAGAGCAGACGAACTGTTCAGGATTGTAGTAAAGGTCCTTCAGGCCCAGTATTCTGTCTCTAGTGGTGGTCAGCTCCCGAAGTATAAGAATCAGGATTTAGACACAATGATTCACACTTCTGGCAAAAGTATATTTTTAATGATTTAACTGAATAGTTCACAAGACAGTTTGTACTCATAAGCAGGTCATCTTGAATATGAATTCATTATTTTTATGGTAATATGCAACAATCTTGCATTAAAGGCACCCTGAAAACAGCAGATAACATATTCTGTACCTCAATCTGCAGCACAGGTATCGATGACACATCATTTGACAACTGCTGCAATCTGACCACAAGCAGTAAAAAATGATTCCAGGATAAAGGTTTTAACTGTCTATATAATATTACATTAGTTTTCAGGCTGCTGGAAAGCTCTCTTTTGCAAGTTCCTTTTTCTTTTTTTTTTTAAATATACATATGCAAAGTTATACAAAGTGCTTTTAGTTTTCTCTTCTGTATTTTGTTGGAAAGTTCACTTACATTTGATGTAAAGTGTGTGTACACATTTAGCTATTAGATTTATTTGCTGATCAATACAGAGGCAGAATCAGAAGGTTACGTTTTAAGTCATGCTTCAAAAATGTTGATGTTCTTATTTTCTCAGTGAAGTAAATGGATTTTGTTACTGATTTTAATAAACTATAATAATGTTGGGTGTTCTGAAAACATCCGTATATGTGTATATATATCTATCTATACACACACGTATATAGATGCACATAAATACACTCACTTTTATTTCTCTGTGGGGCAAAATGCTGTATTTTAAATGGAGTTATGAGAGCCCTCATCAGGTTACAGCATACTGAAGGTTTCTGAAGGGTCCTTATGTGTCTTATCCTCTTCTGGTTGCTTAACTTAGATGCTGGAAATGTCAATTTAAAACAGAAGGTTATGTATTCTTTGTGGAAATCAACTACGTGTAATACAGCAATGCTTAGAATTATAAACCACACACTTAATACCACATTGATTTATAACAATACCTAAACATAGTTAGCTCAAACCTAAAGGAAACATATAGTTCTGAAGTTGATTTTTGCATTGTTTCTTTCAAGAAACAGGTCAAGACCAAGATTTTCAAAAGACTATTAAGGTTTCAAGTGGCTTGTTTTTACTGATTGTTTTTAAGAGCTTTAACAACATTGAATTAATTTATATGTCCTTTTCAAAATCTTGCTTCACTATTAGTTTATGAAAAGTCAGGGGAAAAAAATTCTGGTGATAATTCTACCTGCTGCTTCTACTTTTGGGGAGCAATTTATTCTGTTTTCTATGTCAAAGGATAAGGAATACAAAAACTCTCAAATCTGACAGTTTATCATGATACAGAGGGTGGAATGTAAGGTTAGAGGTGAGAAGTGGCGGTGGGATCATAGAAGCCTTGGGATCTTTGACGCTTATAATCCTGAGAAGGATCAGACCTTTATGTGTGGTCATATTAGGGGAGGAAGGATCCCTTGTAAGCTTACTTTGTGTTCCAAACCAAATTCTTTGTAACAATATTTTCTCCTTTCCTCCTCCACCACTTCAAAGTTTTGCTCGCTGTTCATCAGGGATACCTTTCATAAGCTTAAACACCCAACCTTCTAGCTGGTATGTTGATATTATCTATGAGGTTGTGTGTTGATGCATGTGAGGAGAGATGAAGAGGTTACACGCATATCTTCATAAATCCAAGAACAGATAGTATGTGTGGGAATTTTTGAACTTTGTACATCTAAGACTTAAACATCTACAGCTGAGTAGACACCTACTTTTTTTCATCAATGAAAAGGAGTTGGCACTGCTATCTACTTCTGCTTGCATCCTAGAATAAGTATCTTAAGTAGACCAAAAGTACCATATCTTGAAAGTGTCTGCTTTTCTGTGTTGGTTTTAAAAGGGAGCCAGTTCCTCAGCCCGGAAGGAGATGTCTCTACAAAGATGCCTGTAGATGGGTGAGATAAATCCCATCCATTGTGTATTAACAAATTGTACAGGCTCCTGTCCAAGTAATTTCCCAGTCCGTTCAGTGTGGGATTGTCTCTGACTGCAGGCATAAATCTTACTTCAGTGCTTATAAGGGCATTTTAGCTACCTCCGCTGTGTCCCCTTTCAGGTGGCAGGATGGTCCCGGAATGGCAGTTCTAAAATAGGATCCCATTTCAGTCTAGGTATACAGAGAAACAGTCCTTCACTCACGAAGTGCCAAACCAATGTATCATTCTGCCTAATTGCATGGATGGGGGAAAAAAAAGCTGTTTTCTGTACACTGATGATATATGTAATTAGGCTTTCTGTAAGACCTCTCCTATTTATATTTGTGTTCTTTGTTATGAACATGGGGATGTTTTTCCATAAAACTGACAAGTTTATGTAAAATGGTGATCAGGTTTATGTTATGGTCAAGTCTATCCAGGTACTTACAGCTTATGTCTAGACATACTTAGATAGCAGAATCAGTTAAAAGTTTGAATGAGGTGTCAGACTCCTCAAAATGCTCTAGAATGCATTTTACAGTGATTGAGAAGCAGCTGTACTTTTAGCAAGTGTGGTCCTTTGCTCACCTGAGTAATATTCACAGGGAGCTGCAAGCACGCCTTCTCTTCTGAAATTTCTTGTTATATGAAATTATGCATTGTGTGTATCATAAATCAGCTTTGAGAAAATTCTACAGCAAATATTTTGGGATTTGAAACTGCTAAGAAAATAGCAAGTGGCTTGGTGACACCTGCTGCAGCAGTAACATTAAGAATTCTGTCAAGCAGAAGCCATTTGTCACCTACCCATACTGAGGAGGCAAAGTCAAGGCAAGCTTAATCTACACTGCTTCTATATTAGTGGAATAGCTGTTCAATAAAAGAGGTTGGCCCAGTAAGGGAAAGCCTTTTAGTGTAGTGTAAAGTGAAACAGCTAGCTCTGATGAGAATTAATGTTAACTGGGTTGCCCAACCCTTTCTACATTTAGCATGTATCATATGCCTATGGAAACTTACTGCTTTTTTGACTTCTAAAATAAGTGAGTGGAATATCTGACACTTGCCTAAATGAATTTGCAAAAATACAGCTTATTTGTATGCCAGTTTAAGTGAGGAATGTGTAGAACTGCACTCTGAAAATGTGGATATTAGTTTAATATCAGTTCTGCTGTGCTAAGTAACTCAGCTAGGGTCATGAAATAATAACTGAAATCTACCTCTGGTAGGTAGATTTTTTTATTGTTATTATTCTGTTATATGCAAATTCCAAGGAAACTACCTAGACCTTGCTTGCACTATCAGGTTCCCCAACCCTCCCTGAATTAGCTTGCAGCTGCCATCCTGTTAGCTTTATTCTAGTTCTGCCAATGTGACAGCTATTGTGTTATCTGTCAGGAAGAAAGGATTTCTATCAGTCTCTCTTTCATTTACATTCTTAAACTGTTATTCTTAGAACTGTTCTTTGTATGCAGAAGATGTAAACGTGATTATCTAAAATGCATTACTTCTCATTTGTCTGTTTGCTACCCAATAGATTTCTGATTAGGTGAAATAATGGAACTCTACACTATCAGCTGATTAACACAGTATTAAGCTCCATACTGTACTGGTTTTGATATGCTGCTGTGCTCAGATGAGGGGGTAATGGGGAAGTTACTTCAATGAGCCTGAAAGCAAACTGTGGTCAGACTTTGCTGGTTTCTGGCCTGTGAGCCTTAATATTAAAATCATGTCTGGCTGGACAAATATCAGTTTTCCACAGGAGCTTTTGATGTTTGGAATTCAAATGATTCTGCTATAGGTGACCTGAAGGGGTGGCACCAGGTCTCTGCAAAGTTAATGTTTTAGGTCTAAGTCACAGAAGGCTCATCCTCTTTTGCTCAAGTCTTGTGTTTTTCAACGTTGTTATTAATCTGTGGTGGTGATACTGTTTTGCTAAGATGAGGTCATAGCTTATTATCTGATGGAAAGGTGGGACACAAACTTTCTTTTGCTTCAATAACATAATCTAATTCAATCAGAACAGCATAAAAAGAATAGAAATTTTAAATGTCACTTACAAAATCCTTCAACGTTGGTATTTTATACATACACTAATGCAGCTGAACTAATTTAAGCCTGTGTTAACATAGCTCATGAAGCATATCGAGTGTTTAATTGCAATGCAAAAAGAACAAATAATGAGAATAAGTTACCCAAATTATTTCATTATAACATAATTAATGTGATGGGCAATTAAAGTCTGCATTTAAGTGTACTCATCACATTGTCATTCAAAATTACCTAAGCTAAGGTTAAAGGTGTTATTAAAAACATTAATTTAATTTGTTATATAAAAGGCAGATAATTATCATAAAATATTGCAAATGATAATGAGAAACACTTTAATGAAGTCTTGGTTTAATTAGTGGGGGTATCATTATGATTTGCCTGTGGGTAAAATGGCAGACTGTTAATATATTTTCTTTTCATTATGATTAGAGTCTTAGAGAGTTATTTAACAACTTATATGAAGAAATATAGGCTTACATTTATATCTTTGGGATGGTATCCTATTTTTCTCACTACAGATTTATGATATTAAAAAGATTTGATAAATCCAGTTTCTGAAGGTAGTGTTCCAAGTGTTGCTTATTGTGCTTAACCTCTCAATGGAATGTGATATCCACTGTTGGGAGTACTGCACAACAGAAAATCTCATGGAACTTGGAAGAACTCGAGAACCTTTCCTTAGTGGCTTTTGGCCTTTTCAGGCCATTATGAAAAAGTATTTGAAAAATGCTTTAAAATTGTATTTATGTTATACTAGGCTGTATCTCTAACTCAAGCCAAGAATTGTTCTACAACACAAGATAACTCAAAATAGCTTTCTTGGTGTAAAATTCTGAGACAAAGCCCCCCTTTTTAATTCCAAGAAGTTTGTGAGTGAGCCAAAACATTAAAGAAAAAGGTGTTTTCAGCTCACTGCATTTTCATTTTCACTGAGTTTTGGAAATGATTTGGAAAGGTATCTTCTTCATCCCTTGCATGAAAAAAAATACTAGAAACAGACACTCAACTGGAGACTTCTGACGGGGAAACAGTTGTGCTTGAGAACTTGTTATCCTTGTGATCATAGTCTTTTTCATCCACTGCTTCTTGAGAGCTGGTAAATGCCATCAGAAGCTACCAGGTTGTTATTCAGAGGAGTCAGAATAATGTGGCAAAACCCCTGTAGGCTGAGGCAATTCTAGCTTCCTCATCTTTTCTGGTTACAGCAACAGCCATGAGGTTTTTTTCCTTAACAACAAAAGGGCTGTATTTCAGGGACAACATATCACTCTGATGAATTTGGCTCAACTGCAAAAGATTAAAACCGCTACTCTCGTTTACTGTCTTCTGTTTTCCATCTCTTTTTTTTTTCTGTTTCTCTTCCTTTCTATGTCTGGCTTTCATATTTAATTCATAGTTAACATAGTAGCAAGGTAATGAATTCAACCCTCACTAATTACTGACTAATGCTTGTAGTCCAATAAGCACATTTCATTTGGCATAATTGTTTGTATGCATTATTATGCACAAGAATTCAGGTTTGGACAGATATTGGTAGAGGCTAAAGCCTCTTTTAATGAAAACAAAGTAAACTCTGACATGCAAGCCATTACATGTATCCCTACATGATGTATTATAACACGTTTAGGTGAAGAGAAAGACCATAGAGATTTTCAGGAAGTCAGGTTGTTTGCTTAGAGAAATGAAACTAACATGGGTGTCTTTTCTGATTTTGGTAATGGCTACACTTTTCGACCAAGAACTGCCCAAAAGTTAATTTAAATTGCAATCTCATATATAATCTCATATAACTCATGGCTCTGTGGCAGGTGTCATCACTACAATTTTGGCGTTTTTGATAATGGGGTGGCCTACACAGCACCAGGCCTGCTGTCCTCTGGTGGATTCACATTTCTCAAAGGGGAAAGAGGGTCTTTGCTCATGAGCTTGCAGGGCTCATTGATAGAGCTTTAAACTAGACCGGAAGGAGGAAAAGGTTAATATCAGGCTTGCCCAAGACAAACTGAGGGACCACATGCCAAGGTTAGAGGAATGGAGTCAAGGTTAGAGGGACAGGGTGCTAGCAAGGGCACTCAGCAGTGGGGTAGCTCTGTATGTTAAAGAATGTTTGGATTGTCTAGAGCTTAATGATGGTGACAATAGGGTTGAGTCTTTATGGGTAAGAATCAAGGGGGAAGGCCAACAAGGAGGATATCATGGTGGGAGTCTTGCAGACCACCCAACCAGGATGAAGAGACCGATCAATACAAGCAGCTGGGAGAAGCCTCAGGATCTCTAGACCTTGTCCTCGTGGGGGACTTCGGTCTACTGGATGTATGCTGGAAACACAATACAGAGGAGAAGAAACAGTCTATGAGATTTCTAGAGTGTGTGGAAGATAACTTCCTGACACTGCTGGTGAGTCAGTGTCATGGTTTAACTCCAGCCAGCAACTATCTGGAGGAGAATTTTGACCTTTGGAAGAAGGGGCAGGCAAGTCAGGAGGACTACAAAGGTGTAGTGAGCTTATTAGAAGGATCAAAGCCCAGCTAGAGCTTAATCTGGCTGCTGCCTTAAAAGACATCACTTTCCATCATTTATCAGCAGTCCTAGCTGGGAGGTCCCAATTGATGAGACATTAGCAAATGTGAGGCACATCTACAGGAAGGGCTAGAAGGAAGATCCAAAGAGCTACTACAGGGAACTGCAGGCCTGTCAGTCTAACACGGCTAACCTCAGAGCTGGGAAAGGTTATGGAGCAGATAATTTTGAGTGCCATCACACGTCACATACAGGATAACTAGGTGATCAGAGCCAGTCAGCATGGGTTTATGAAAGGCAGGTCTTGCTTAAATAACCTGATCTCCTTCTGTGAAAAGATCACATGCTTAAAAGATGAGGGAAAGGCTGTGGATGTTGTCTGTCTAGACTCAAATAAAGCCTTTGACACCATTTCCCACAGCATTCTCCTGGACAAACTGGCTGCTCATGGCTTGGGTGGGTGGGTGGGTGTACTCTTTCCTGGGTAAAAAACTGACTGCATGGCTGGGCCCAAAGAGTTGTGGTGAGTAGAGTTAAATTCAGTTGGCAGCTGGACACACGTGGTGTTCCCCAGGGCTCAGTGTTGGGGCCGGTTCTGTTTTATATCTTTATCAATGATCTGGATGAGGGGATTGAGTGACTCTCAGTAAGTCTGCAGATGACACCAAGCTGGGCGGGAGTGTTGATCTGCCTGAGGGTAGGAAGGCTCTGCAGAGGGATCTGGACAGGCTCGATCAATGGGACAAGGCCAGCTGTATGAGATTTAACAAGGCCAAATGCCAGGTCCTGCACTTGGCTCACAACAACCCCATGCAACGCTACAGGCTTGGGGAAGAGTGGCTGGAAAGATGTCTGGTGGAAAAGGACCTGGAGATGTTGGTCGACATCTGGCTGAACAGGAGCCAGCAGTGTACCCAGGTGGCCAAGAAGGCCAACAGCATCCTGGCTTGCATCAGAAATAGTGTGCCAGGAGGACTAAGGAAGTGATTGTCCCCCTGTACTCGGCACTGGTGAGGCTGCACCTTAAATATTGTGTTTAGTTTTGGGCCCCTCACTACAGGAAAGACATTGAGCTGCTGGTGTGTGTCCAAACAAAGAGCAACAAAGTTGGTGGAGGGTCTGGAGCTCAGGTCTTATGAGGAGCGTCTGAGGGAACTGGGGTTGTTTAGCCTGGGGAAAAGGAGGCTGAGGGGAGACCTTACCACTTTCTACAACCACCTGAAAGGAGGTTATAGCGAGGTGGGTGTTGGTCCCTTCTCCCAAGCAATGAGTGATAGGATGAGAGGAAATGGCCTCACATTGTGCCAGGGGAGATTTAGACTGGATATTAGGAAATATTAGTTCACTGAAAAAGTTGTCAGGCATTGGAACAGGTTGCCCAGGAAAGTGGTTGAGTCAGCAGCCCTGGAAGTATTTAAAAGACATTTGGATGTGGTGCTTCGGGACATGGTTTAGATGTGAACAGGCAGCATCAGGTTTATGGTTGGACTTGATGATCTTAAAGGTCTTTTTCAACCTATACAATTCTGTGTGTAAAAATATATAAAATACCACTGAATTTATACTCTTTTAAATAATTCATTTTTTAATTATTTCAGTGAGATAGAATTATAATACACTACCTATATGAGCTGTATCTCAAGCAGTAATTTTTGTTTGATTTTTCAAATCAATTTCATAGATTTTTCTAGGTTAGTAAGAGGAGAGGTACTCGTGGCAACCTAATAACTCTACTGTGCTCTACTTCACAAGTGGCAGCTACTTTAAAAATTGTTGATCTGTAGCTTGAGGTACACCTGCCCCAATTGCCAATGTGATTATTTAAGACTAACAAAAGTACTTTAAATAACCCATTTTATCTCATAACCTGCTGGGTTATGGTCATGCCAAACCAAACATCCACATCTGTCTGATGAGGAAGTGGGACTTGAGGGTACACTTTCAGTATGAGTTAAAATTATATTAGATATAACTGGATAGGTCAGAAAATATTTAGATATCCACATACAACCACAGTTACTAAACTCACTGTAGCTGTACGCTTCTACAGGAGAACTTATCTTGGGCCGCATATCTCCGGGACACAGGGCTCTACCCACCCTGGGGACAGTGATGCACAGACATCAATATGATGGATACAAAATGTCCGTTTATTTAGCTGCGTCACACGCTTATATAGCTCTTGTGCTTCCTGTTCCTGCCACTCCTATGGGGAGGAGTCTATCTTTCCGTCACATCCTGTGATCTTCCGGTTGCCGATCCCTGTCTATTCCCCTACATCTCCCCCTCCCCATGCTACTAAAATTCTACAAAGCTACTTGCGTAAGCGGATACATATTACAGTCAGGTCTATATTCATGTAACTCTCGCAGGCGCTCTTTGATTTGTCTTATAACACAGCATAACAATGGTAGCCCACAAGTAACCATGGTTACTACACACAACAAGATCCCCCCAATTATTACTATCCAGTTCCAGTTTATATCTCTCTTTTGCCGCCCTTTCCCAGTGTCGCTCTTGTTGCAATATTGCTTGTGATCTTGTCAAGGGGCTCATTTCTTTTCCCAATGGTACGGCTAGCATGAGGATCCATGTCAGCAGACCCTGCAAGAGACAACTCAGAAAGGGATTATTCATTGTACATCCTTGCACAGTTCTGCTTTCACACACTTTGCAGGCACCCATTCTATGCGCCCTTCATTCTCAACCGCGGCGTAGCCCCTCCCCAGGAATCTCAGTTTCCATCCTCTCTCCCATTGCTCACTGCCTGGGAACCTTACTCGTACCTGCGGATAGCGCTCACCTGCTTGAGCTTTGCCAAAGTGCTTCTCCACTGCTGTAACTTGCTCCTGCCCACGTATAAAATGATTAAGCGAATATAATGCACGCATTAAAATAGTTTGCTGAGCTGCTATAGGTATAGTTCCCTTATACCTCTCCCCCTCCCCAAGCTGTATTATTTTTGCTTTCAAGGTGCGATGAGCGCGTTCTACTATAGCCTGCCCTGTGCTATTCTAAGCAATGGCGTGTTTTAATACAATATTCCAAGCTTTACACCATTCTTGGGTACTTCGAGCCCGAAAGCATCGTCCATTATCTGTTTTTATCTCGGTAGGCTTTCCAAGCCACGCCATTACCGTGGTCCAATGCGCAGTCAAGTGCGTTGCGGTCTGCTTCCGATGTTGAGTAGCCATGATGACTCCACTATATGTATCAACTGTAATTGCCAGGTGCCGTCTGGGGGCCAACTGTGGACATTCAGTAAAGTCAGTCTGCCAGATAGCATTTGCTTCCAGTCCTCAAGGGTTGACTCCTGCCTCCCACAATGGTGAGTGCTGACAGTAAGGACAGGTGGCTACTACTTCTCTTGCTGCTTTGTGCCTCTTTTTTGCGCGCCGCAGGCAAGCTGCTCCCTCTTCCCACATGTGGGCATCGGTTTCTCCCCCAACTTCTGATTCGCTGCTACTCGAGGTTGTTCTATACACCCCCCCGTCCTCCCCTCCAGGCACCCCCATCCCCCTCCTCGTCCGACTCCCATCTCAAGGGTTGCCCCGGGAGCCAGTCTCAAGGGTCGGGCAGAGGGCAGTGCCGCTGCCGGCGCTGATCATCTTTCTCCTTCCGCTCCGTCACTCCTGCTGCGTCCGCTGCCACGTCACCCTCCCCGCGCGCGGGCACCCGCGCCTGTGCCAAATCATCCCACGGGTATGCGGGCGGGGGGGGGCATTTCAAGGGTCCTGCTGGCTCAACAGGGAACACCGTCGCTTCCTGATCCACCTCCTTGGGAGCCTCAGACTGAGTCGCTGGCCAGGCCACTCCGTCCGAACTCTCCCCTTCTTCCCCATCCCCCGCGATGCTTGCCCCTGTCTGCGTCCCCACTGCCCCTCCTGGTTCTCTTTCCGGGCTACTGTCGCCTGTAGCACCGTGCAGGCACCGCCGCGCCTGCCGCCACGTCTCCTGATCATCCCGAGCTTTCAATAGTAATTGGTGTATCTTTCCCCAGAGCTGTATGTACTGGGTTTTTCCCATCATAGCCCTTTCGGCTAACTCCTCTTTAATCCTCACCCACTTATCCTTATGAAATATGTCTGCGGGACTTCGTATGAGCCCCTGCGTAATCATCCATTGGATGGCCTTTGAGGTAGGCGCCTTCGATATCGAAGTACCATATTCCTTCCCCAATCCCTTCAGTACCTTTACGACTGAATCCATGGCGCGCCCGCCGACCTGCGGCTCCCCGTCCTGCCCCTGCCTGCCCCAAGCTCTCTTTTCCCCCCGGCGAACCTGCCAAGCCTCCCCGCTAATCACGTCGGGGTCACCACTTGTAGCTGTACGCTTCTACGGGAGAACTTATCTTGGGCCGCATATCTCCGGGACACAGGGCTCTACCCACCCTGGGGACAGTGATGTACAGACATCAATATGATGGATACAAAATGTCCGTTTATTTAGCTGCGTCACACGCTTATATAGCTCTTGCGCTTCCTGTTCCTGCCACTCCTATGGGGAGGAGTCTATCTTTCCGTCACATCCCGTAATCTTCCGGTCGCCGATCCCTGTCTATTCCCCTACAACTCACCATAATTTTAATAATTAAAATTGGTATGTTTGACAGATATTTCCCATACAATGGGGATATTGTAAAGATGTATTCATTTAAAATACTGTTTTCTAAAGGAATAACATTTATTGTTTTTTCTGAAGATGAATTGATAAATAGGTGCATATAAGTCATGACACATTCTATGTAGTGTTTATAGTATATTTTCATCATTAACTTGCACATTGCGTTAGTTCATTGATCAGATATTCTTTCATGCTGAGGCAAGGCAAGCAGCTCATTTTACTCTCTAAAATCAATCTATTCAGGTGTAGTAACAGGTGGTTGAGGAAGGGCAAATAAAAGAAGTATGTTTTCTATTAATCAATTAGTTATTCATGAGTTCTGCAAAAATGCTGAATATGATTAGGTTTTCCTATGGGTTTCTGAAAATACTAGTCTACCTAAATTTCCCTCATGAGTCGATGAGACTGCTGGCAATTCCTGCAGAGCATATCAAAGCTCTGTAATATTTTATAATTTTTTCCTATTTTCTTCACACATAAGGAGAAGTTATATTTAGTTTGTTATACTGGATGAACTTTTTACACAGGCTTCTGCTAGTGGTTTTTAATTTGGTTGCATATTTTTTAGGTTCCATTTTCTCCCCCCCCAAAATTGATTGCATTTTAAATAGAATTCATGAAGAAAAATACCCATTAGGAATCATTTTTGCATTGGATATCTCAGTTTTGCCAGTTGTGAGAAGCATATGATTCATCAAGGAACATGGAGAGACGAGGTCAGTGGCTATCCAGACCAAAATGTCTGCATTTCTTCCTCAGGATTTTACAGTTTTATGGTGCATATCCTGCAAATTGCTGTGCTCTTAAAGAAGAAGTCATGTGCCATTTAGGAGGATTTATGGGAAGTACACTAGAGATTGATAGCATTAAATTATATGATGTTGACACCTCAGTGACACCTGAACTGCATGTATGCATGCACTAATGGCCAGCTTAAACACTTTGACTTCATTGCAAGATCCCTCTTTCCGTTCCCTTGGTCCGTTATCATTTGAGTAGTGTCTGAATAAGCTGGTTATTAGCCTACAAAGATGTCTCCTAGCAACATTTTTGTATGGACCAAAAGTGTACTTTTGGAAGGTATCTCATGCTTATACCAAATGTCTGTGTCTTAGTTTGCATCAATACTTTGGTGAGCACAAACGGCCCTCCTTTATGATGAAACTAACCTGAAAGATGCACTGTAAGTGGTTGCCATCCTTGAACAGGTATCAAGTCTACAGGACCAGACTAGTGTCGGTCCGAATTAAACCCCATGAAACATGGATAGTATAGTTATCAGCTCCTCAACACAGAAGTTTTCACTCTGTGGGTCATCTGTGCCCCTAGCTCCACATTACTTGTTCATGCAGAGGCAGCCTATGCTTCAATACTACATGTGGTTTGCATATCTACTTGGACAGAGATCTCCACATCACTGTCTGCCAAACAGCACAGATGTACTCTGTTCTTACACACAGCTGGGTACCTTCCAGCTGGAGTTACAGTGCAGCATAAACTCTGATGTCATATCCTTAGCTGAGTAAACTAAACCACACTTAAATTGCTTCAAACCTGGTAACAACGTTAGGGAAAAACCTTGAAGAGTCTGGATTAGCTTTGTAGTGGTAGAAATTTTCACTTTCTGATACAGCAACAGCAATTTACCTCGCATTCATGGTGCAGTTAATGAGAGAGACTGCTACTAACATAGTCCATTTAGGGCAGCAGGTTTTCAGGTTTTTTAGTTGTAGACACAAAAATTTTGCTAGACTGTTAAAAATTGTTTCATGTCAGAGACTAGACCTAGATAAAGTGCCTGACCTGTTGCATGAGATATAATTAACTTAGGAGCAGCTTGGCCGTATCTGAAGCAATAGAAAGCAATTTTCTTGAGAAAGGTTGAAAAAATCCATATTGATCAGTACTAAGTAGTAAAAATTTATTGCAATGTTGTCAGTTGCCTTATTCCAAATCAATACAAATCTCACCAAAAGCTTCTTAAATGCAATAAGAATCTGACAAGGCCTTTTTGTCACAGATTAGTGTTAAAGCAATGAAAAGGCCCCCAAGGAAATCTGTCTCTGACCAGAATGCTTGTTGTATCCCTTTTCAGCAGTACTCATTTTGGTATAGGACATCCTTATTGGCATTTTGGAACCCTGAAGAAAAGCTTAATGTTTTATCAGTTAACTAATGCAAATGTTAAGAAATGCCTAAAGACCTCAGATTTTTGACTGGTTTTATCAAATTGTAAAAGTTGTTAGTTTTCAGCAGAAAAAAAGCAATCAGCCACCTAAATAAGATAGATTGGCTATAGAAGGAACGCTCTTTCTGTTTATAATTTTAAAAAAAACTTTAATAAAAAAATAATTTTAGTCAGACTAAGACCCTGTGGTAGTAATGTTGAAATTAGCACACACTGGGATGAGAGTAACACTTTTCTTCCTAAAAAGGCAGTCTTGTAAACAAGAATTAGTACCACATTCAGAACAATTTCAACTCCACTGTAACATAGATAAAGATGTTGGTAAATTACCTTCCCAAAGCAGCACAATCCAATTCCAGGCAGCAAAGAAATAAAACAATATCCCCTGTTCTTTTAGAACAAAGGTTTTCAGAAATTCTTCCTGTACTAACATTTAGTTGATTAATTGGCATTACCATAGTAGTTTGCATGAAAAGAGCTATTTTAGTTATTAAAGTATCATGTCCTTCTTTATTTCTGTAGAAAAGTACACACTTTTCATTAAATTCATTAAAAATTAATGAATCTACAATTAGTGATAAGTACATACTTAACATGTTTTGAGTCATGTATTTTTTAAAGCTTGAAATGATGTCTTGATTTCATTGAGGCTGGAGACGTGAATGCCTGCAAATGTGTAGCCACAAATAATGCAAGTCCTATTGAAAGACAATGGCATTTTAGATCTTAAATCGCTTAGAAGCTGTTAAAAAATCACACTATTTTTGTCCTTTGTATAAGACAGTGTCTTATACATGATATAGCTCTTTACCCCTAGCTCTTTCAATATATCCTTGCCAACATCCTGAGTCTGCGCTGCATTGGTGTATTCACATATGCTAAGTCAATCCACACTTTTAGAACCAGACATTAATCTCACTTAAAAGACAGCAAATAAGAGGAGGAAATTGCTTCCTAAACCTTCTCTTGGGTGTTTCTAATGATACAAGTGCTGCTGCTGTGTTCCACCCGAAACTGAACAGGTTGTGTTAAATGCTTGCTCTCAACCAGGACAGCAAGTCTACTTCATTTCCTAGGTGGAGTCTGATGGAGACTGTCCACCAACTAATAAAAAATAACTGGCTATTTAGAAGGCTGGGGCTACTTTCTAATTCAACCCCTGTACATTATTTTGTCAAATATTTAGAAATTTTCTCTGTATATACAAGGTTTCCCATGAATCACTATTTAAAAACAGGAGTAAAAAAAAGCAGGTAGAGCAGTGCATCTATAAATGAAAATACTTGAGAATATGGAGGGAAGGCCTGAAGAATAGAGGACAAACTTTCCATAATGCAGAGTTCCAGACTAACTAGATGTTGAAAATACTATAAAGGAGAATAGCTATAAAGGAGAATAGCTATAAATTAGCTTCGCTTTATCTTGGTGCTGATGTGTTGAGACATTTGTCTCATAAGCTGCATCTGAAAGACAACAAATTTTTGGAGGACTGCTGCATATCTATAAGGAATGCTTCCACTGGGGCTTATCGGTTCAACACAACAACTCAAACCTCTGAATTGCTAATTATGACGCTTTAGAGTGTCTAACAACAGAGCTGGAATTGTCTTTCCCAGATACGCAAATTTGGAAGCTTTCTGGAACCTTTCATTTTTTATGAGTTTCCAGCCAGGAAGGAACCGAAGCTGAGAATCGCACTTCCAATGTGGACTTAAACATGGAAAAAAAGACAGTTTCTGCTTATCGAGTTTCTGCTTATCGAGTTAGTCTTACTTGGTGAGGAAGACCATGGTAGAGAGGATCAGTAATCCACAGAACACAGAGGAACAAACTGAACCCTGAAAGAAACTGAAAAAGAGGAAACAGCAAGGTGAAAATGGAAGTGTATGAAAGACGTGGAAGCAAACCAGACTGAAGCAGTGGCTGGCGTTTGGAAAAAGATGATGCTTTTACAGGAGTTAAAAATATTTTTTAAAAGCTCATGGGGGGAAAAAACCCTCAAAAAACCAAACCAACAAACAAAAAACCACAAAACCCCCCAAAGTTCAGAAAGTATCTTTAATATTAGTCCTGTCTTAAATAGTAGGATAACGGTGACATGCAAGTGGTACTAGTGTCTGGCTGTATGAAGACTCTTTCCTTTTGGCCCCAGAGCTACTTTAACCACATTAGCTGAAACCCTGTCCAGTTGTCCACAGAGTTCTTGCCTGCAGAAACCATCCTTCAGCTACCTTCTGTCAGTGTCTGATTCCTGGTGGTGGAAGTAATGCTCCCCTGACATCTTCTCTGCAGATTATCAATGGTTTAAACTACTCAGTCCAACTCAGCATTAGAAAAAGTCAGCTGTTTACCAGTTTTACAGCAGAAGAAGCAATGCTTCCATATTGCCACTATTTTGCAGTTTTTCAGTGCTCTTCATCTCCTGCCTAGGATCAGAGGTTAACCTATTTATTTTATTTTAGAGCAGAACAGAGTAGGAGAGGAATAGCCACTTGGTCAGGCAACAGTTTAAACAGATGAGGGAAGTACAGTCACAGCAAATTCCAAGTCTGGTGCTAAATCAGCTTAGCTTATTGATAGGCATATTAGACATATTATCTTGGCCAGTTTTAGCTGAAAAGCAATGTAGAAAGCTGTTAAGAAACTGAGAGCAAAAATTTAATGTCTGAGATGCTGACAATTCATCAGTGGCTTACAGGCCTTTGAATGTCTACATATTCACATTAAAAGAGTCAGGACTAATTTTCATTCTAAATTATATGAACAATTTAGAAAGAGAAAAGAGGTTGAAAGCAATTGCTAGCATTCAGATGGATTGTCATGAGTTTTTTCATCTTCTGTCATCTTTTTTTCATAAGCGTGTAATGTGTGTATCTTTGTACTAAACAAAATCACTTCCAGACTCAGTCCTTAAGTCAAGTGCTTAGGGAAGTGTAGGGAAGTGCTTCATGCAAATGAAGCAAAAGATATTGCAGCTTTGTGTCACATATTATTTTTCTTCAGCCTGCTGAAAACAGAATTCTTACACTGCAATCAAGGGCAAAACTGTCTGCAGAGCAACATACTACTTACCTGGGTTTAACATTTCTGTTCTTAGTGGGCGTGATGGAGTTGATTGAGGGAGTGAGACCTCGGTGTGGCTTCAGGGCAAGAGTGAGACCTTGGTGGGAATTCAGGGCAATGGAGGGATGCCTCAGAGGACACTGATTGGTGAGAATAGATCTTTCCCTGCTCCCAGACATGATCTGGGATCTAGTTTCTAGCACATTTTTTTATGTTTCCACTACATTTATGGGAAGCTGCAGATGGTTTGTAATGTTCTCAACTGTTTCCCTGTCACCATAAAAGCAATACTTTATTTTAGTAGGTAGGGTAGAGAGATACAGAGTAGAAATGAGTCAGAAAAACAGTTATTTTAACATAAATACACTTGAACATTGGAAGAAGTTACAGCTAAGATGCAGTTTAGGAGGCTACTTCCTCTCACTTCTCAGCTGGTAGTCACCAGTCCTTTGAAAAGGCCCATGAAAATGACTACAAGAGTGTTTATTTAGTCCTTTTGGGCTGTTGTAAGACTTGAAATCTTTTCCCTGGTTTTCCTAATGAAACCCAAGGTTTTCATTAACTGAATATACATTTTAGTTTTCATTGCAAAATCAGCACGTGATGGCAGAATTTTATCAACGACAATGTCAGCTTCTCATGCTACCTTCTACTGAGAATACAGATCACAGCAAACCAGAGAAAACACAGTTCTTACATAGGAGGTACACATAAAAAAGCATTCGATGTGCTATCTAGCCAATTTTGTCATAGTCAATAGTGGATATGCAGAAATGGGCTTGAGAGAGTTATTTAGCGGGAGGTTTGCAGAGACAGCTGTTTTATTGACTGCTGCTTTCATGGAACAAAACACAGAAAAGAGGATTTTTGTAAGGCATTTGTAAGCCATGACTGTCTCTTTAGATGGTTTAGTTGTGTTAAAGGCTGGATTATGGAAGTGTCCTTATGTTCAGTGATGAATTAAAAAAAGATTTGCTGCCTTGGACAAGAAGAAGTCATGCACTCCAATACTAAGTAACATCTGCTATGTACTTTTATGCTACTTGCAGACTGTAAAACACGTAGTGGGGATCTATTGAAAAGGAGGCAGATTTCAATGTCCAATATATAACAACAGGTAACAGATGTTTTGGTCAGATGGTTAAACTAAAATATTCATTTTGTTACTGGTGTCTGAGACAGCAAATAAGACCAGAATTTATGGCTTAACAAACTTCTTATACAGTAATTTGCTTAAAAACCTCCTCAGGAGATAAAGCAACATTATAAATAATTTTTATATTCCTATTGTCAAGTAATTCTATTTTAGAAGTTTGTGAATGGATCCTCAATTTTAACTTCACTGACCCAAGCACTTCTATCATATTTCCAGATTTTCTATGTATCCAGCAAATTAATTAAATCTGGGCACTTATAGATGGTTTGTACGATTTTAAAATGCATGTTGTGTATTTATAGGCATGTTCTGCTATGTCTAGGACTTCAATAGGGAAATGGGAACATAGCCTGGTGGAATGCTTTTCATATTGCTAGGATATTTTTACTTCTTTTTTGCATTAAGCTATGATACTCCTTTTAGCAGTCTGGTAAGACTTCATTTGACCATTCTAATTTAAGCTATTTGTCTTTAATTGACAAAGCAACTGTAGAAAGCTGAGAATGTGTTCACCAGGGTTCTCTGAAATTTCAGAGAAACAGAAACCTGAGTATTTCTCAGCAAGGCTGTTAAAGAAAGTAGATGAGTTCAGTCAGTTGTTTTTAAGGTGCTGTCGCTGCTCATGAAGGCCCTTAAATGGATAGGCTCAGTACTTTCGATACTGCCGTGGGAGTGCGAAAGGCCACTATGCCACCCGTGAAATGGCTACTGACTGATGGGACGCGCTGAGACTTTCAAAATATCATGGATGTTTGGAAAGCTTCAGGAGCGGTTGCTTCCCACCACACAGTTTGCCAAGTATCTGTACTGGCAATCTGACTATAAAGGGTGGAAGATCTGAGAACTGAAAGAAAATGTGGATATTCACATAGCACCATTTCTGGTTTATCCCATTATGATTTGTGAAACATAATTCAGCTGATGAAGTATTGCTGCATCCTTAAAACATGATTCTGTTGCCACACGTTATCCGTGATGTGTTTTCCTATCATTGCCACTTCATTTCAATTGATGCACTCAAGTTCTCCACCCTTGGCAGTGGGGAATCTGATTTCCCTCCAGCTTCCCTCCAGTGCATCCCAGAACTCCTCAACTTAAACTGTCTGACATGGTCATATCTTCTTTCTTAACGTGGAAACAGAGAATGAGGCAGGTTTGTTGTTGTTATTATTTATCCGTTTATTTGTTTGGTTGTTTATTATTTATTTATTTCAAGATCTGCTATTTATTAATCTGAACTGAGACAAAACCAACTGTTTTGTTTTTTAATTCCAGTTGGTTTGATTCCTGTATTTTCACATGTCAGATTCCTAAACTGACAGAGTACATAGACTTTTCAGAAATAAACTTAAAGAATTGCTTATCAGAGCCCTGCAGGTTGATGTCTATCCTTCCCCATGGTAACACTTTTTCAGCACAATAGCAGCCAGCAGAGTAGATAATGGGGCACTTCTGAACCCGAAAATTAGATGCTGTCTGCCATGACTAAAAAGGAAAATCTCATGGAGGAAGGATATGAAGAAAAGGGGATGAATTTGATTTTTGTTTTTATTAAAAAAAAAAAAAGGCAGATGGAAACATACAGGAAGTCAGTGCTAATAAGAGAGAGACGTGCACATGAAGTTAGGGAGATCGCCAAACAGACCAACATGTACAACTACCTGAAAAGAGTAATGCAGACTTTTTTCCACTCATTTAAGATGTAGAAAGTTTGTTTGGAGTTATTTACTGGAAATTAGTGATTGTCTAAAAGAAAGAGAGTCTCTTGTTTCCTTTCACATAATTACCTAGCCGGGTTATCTGGGTATGTAAGACATTATTTTATATATATATATTGATGAAGGTACTGCAGCGCCTGTATTGCTATTTCCTTTTTACAGTGGCAATATTTACACATAACAGTGTGAAATGAACAGGTGAATTTTTCTAAGCTGACAGGAGAAAAAAGCATATGGACAATTGTATGATACAAATGAATAAGAGTTATTTTCCAAAAACAAAACTGGGGGTTTCTATTTATTTTTTTTCTTTAAATTGTCATGTATATACATATTAATGAATCAACTGGTACAGGGGAGAGAAGAGAGGAGAAAGATTAAAACCTATATTTTTGTATGCAAACATCCCCTTTGACTTTTCTATCAGTTGAGGGCTGTTTTATGCTTATAAAGTAAAAAGATGAACGAATTTCCTAAAAATTTCTCAGTAGTGGTTGCGGATGCTGGGCAACAATACCCCTTTTCTGATTGACAGCTACAGCACTCTAACTCTGTCTCTTATAATACAAACATCACACTGAATCTTTCACGAATAGATGTAGTCTCCTTCCCTTTATTAGCTTTCTCATCCCATAGAGCGCAGTCAGTATAGGCATCATTCCTGTCCTTTAGAAAGAAGTAGATTAGTCCATTTCCTCATGGGGTTTGCAAAGTCCTTCAATAGACGTGACTGGAAGAGGAAGAGGCTGAAGATGGTGGCCTAAGGGAATAAACTGCTGACTTGATAAATCTTTGGGTCTTAAGAGGTCATCTCTTGATGTCTGAAAGAAAGATTGACTTACCAGCAAATATGAGCACTAGTCTTTATGGCTTTGTGAGGGTTTTTTTAAGTAATATAGAAAACATTTGTATATGAGATACTTGTAAATTTTCTACAATACAGAAACAGCGTTTTCCTTTCCCAGGGCTTATGAAATTCTCATAGATTTATTTATTCTTTTTTACACTGTGTGCATGCTGTCCATGAGATGTGCAGGGAATTTTAATGAGTTTTTACACTAACAAATACAGCTATGAAATGCAACATAAAAAACCCCTGAAACTCTGTGAACTTTTGTTATGTGTGACACCTCATAGACCCTAAAGAGTGTAAGAGCAGTGAACAACATATCATTAATGAAAATTCTGATGTTTCATATTGATTGTCCTGAGATGAAGACTCAGTTGCAGCTAGGAGCAGATTAAATTTAATTAATTTTCTTTTTCCTGGGGTATTTCATAACTTGTAAAGTAATACTCTGTCACAGGAGAACCTACATATTTTTGACAGGAAATTGCCACAAACATTTAACATTTTTTCACTCCTTACTACCAGTAGTTTCTAAAAACTCATAGAGAGTTATGGAAATTGAGAAGGTGCCTCAGGAATCAAAGGTATTATTTTATTTTATTTTATTTTATTTTACTTTATTTTATTTTATTTTATTTTATTTTATTTTATTTTATTTTATTTTATTTTATTTTATTTTATTTTATTTTATTTTATTTTACTTTATTTTATTTTATTTTATTTTATTTTATTTTATTTTATTTTATTTTATTTTATTTTATTTTATTTTATTTTATTTTATTTTATTTTATTTTATTTTATTTTATTTTATTTTATTTTATTTTATTTTATTTTTCTATTCTATTCCATTCCATTCCGTTTTATTTTATTGTAACTGTATTACATAGGGGCTGCAGGCAAAGAGGTGTAATCTGCATGTCTTTGGACTGTGATTTAAGAAAGATTTACTTCCAAGACAACCAGACCAGCGTGTTGTGACACTGTCTGCGGAGGGTTAAGAGTGTGGGTTAGGGCATAGATCTTCAAAGGAGATCCACCTTAGGTGGATGGCCTGTGACTCCTTTTTGGCTCACATTAAATCTATTGGTAGACTATACTTTCTAGATATCTTTTGTTTCTGTAACTTGCTCTTGGCAAATTTCCTGCTGCTGCTTAGTACCCAGAATCCACAAAAGCACCAGGTACCTCTGGGTACTTCTGTGAGTGCAGAAGGCCATCTAGACTGCAGAAGGAGCCTAAAAGTACCTTTGTTACTTAGAGGAAATTACAAAATGCTACTCTTTCATGTGACATGCTCAAACTCTCATGATTTTGTAACTGAGCAGGGAGTTAGATTCAGATGTAAATTCTAGGCAATTTTTGGAGCCAATCTTGATTTCAATTTCACACTTGGTGCAAGTGTTGCACAGGTAGACCATAGTTTTATGGAAGCATGACAAATCTGTGAACAGAATCTGTGACCTACCTCCATTAAAAGATTTTTCTTAATCCCTTATTATTAGGATCTTACCCTGTGAAGTGGATTGGTATGTCTAAATAACATCTGTCAGGACAAGCAGTTGTATACAGTTCTGTTTTGGTGTGGTTTTTTTTTTTGTTGTTTTTTTTTTTTTTTTTTTAATACCTCTCTCCTGAGAGCTCTATAATCTAAGTCCAGATTGCTGCTGTCCTCTCCTGACAGGCTGGCAGAGAAGTATTGATCCATCATGGGAGGATGTGCAGAAGTGACAACAGCAGGGACTTTTATTTGCTCATCTCAGAAAAAAAAAGTACCAGAAGGCAGTGTTAGGTAATCTCAAATGCTTAAGGAGGAAGACGATGTGAGAAGAACAATGGGAAGAGTGCACTAGATTATTGCTTCCATTACAACTCGGGCAAGGGTGTGTTGGTGTTAAAGTTGCCTTGCTGAGAGTGAAAACACTAGTTTGTTGCAGTCTTAGGATCGTGTGCAACAGGATTGAAAGAAGCACTCTCTCACTTGGGGCCTACCCCCACAATCAAAACCAACTGCAAAAGAGACGTTTTGTCCAAAGGGTCCACAGAACATCTTGCCCACCACCTGACAGAGACCACAAAATATTACAAACATTTAGGGAAAGCATACACTGTAAAAGAAGGAAAAAATCACAACTATAAAGAGCAAGGTGTTGCTTTTTGTCATAGGAAAAGGTACAGATTGAAATAAAAAGGAAGAGAGAGGAGTGTTTGGGGGCATTAGCAAAATTCAGCATTGAATAAATGCACTTGTTTCTACAATGCCTTTGACACAACACAGATTGTTGACTTTTTTTAGAAGAAAAGAAGAATAACAAAATTAATTTGGAATAGGAATTCATATGATTCACAAGTATATTCTGTATTTTTGGCTTCATAATTCTGGATATGCTGTCAAAGAAATCAAATAAGTATAATGTCCCTGAAAACCAATCTGTTAGATTTAGTATAGCACAGGTGCATGGGGGAAAAAATTTCGTTAGTATTCAGCAGGTATATCTGAATTCTAGTCCATATACGTGAAAAGCAATTGTTCTGATGCCTAAACGTTGACTTTCACATTTTATTTTATGCTGTGTTAGGCCATGCCCTGTTAGGCTCCAGTTCTGCAATGCTCTGCATATGGCTGGATTGCTGCATTCAGACAGACTGCAGTGAAGTCAGCCAGCTCACAACAAATTCTAAAATTGGGGAAAAAGTGAAGAATATTAAATTGGAGAATAACATGTTTATTTTTGCAAAAGTAAATCCACAAAATGTTTCTGGCTGGGGTAGCACAGGCTGGGATCAGTACAGAGAAGCACACTGTCACAAGAATACTGCCTGTACTGCATGGTTTTCTAGATTTTTGTTCTGCTTTCTTTGCAAAAACATTTTTAGCTGTAAAATATCTTGCTCTCTCTTTCCTAGGGAGCACTTCTGAAATGCAAGGAGAGAAACTTATCACAGCTTGATATTGTTCTTTACACAGAAGTAGAAAAAAAAAAATCCATTCTACTAGGCAATATAAAGCTTCTTAACTATCAGCCATCACCAAATAACAATACATTTTGTCTGTCATATGTTTAATATCTTGTGAAAATTAGGAAAGTTTTGTGACTGTTCTGCTTAATCCCAGTTAAGTCCCTTAACTATTAATTATTCTTTATTTATAGGTTAGTTGCCATCTTCATGACTCTAGCATTTCAGTTGCTGGAGTCTGGTCTTCACTGAGCCTTCTTTGATTTTTAAGAAAATGGAACTAAGCTGTTGTTCATATGGGGACAGTACAAAGGAAGAGGAGAAAGGAGAACAGGTCATTCTCCAGAAGCACTCTTGACTGGTCACCTCGGCTTTGTATCTTTGAAACTTATTCTCCATATCTAACATTTCTCGGCTGTGTTATAATTTTTTTGGTAATGGTAATAGAGTAGCTGTGCCATAAAAATGGCTCAGAAAGATTGCATTAGGTAGATACATAAAACAACAGACAAGGAATATTCTCAAATTGAAGAATATAATTTGAAAATTATAGCCTGAATGAAACAAAGCATGATTACTCTTCCACTTGCCTGCTGACCTCTTAAGGACTCTGCTGCTAACTATCAGTGTGGAGAGTCGTTCCCTTGCAGCCTCTGACTTCGACAAGAAAATGTTTTCCTTGTTGGACGCGTGGATGCTTTTAATTGACACATACAGGTGAAAAAAAAAAAAACAACAAAGGAGAGGAAAGGAAACAAAAATGCAGCACCAATGAGGCAAATAGTAGTGTCTATATTAGACTAACAGTAGTGCCTAATAATCCTGGTTACTAATTTCCTAACACAGATTCACACTGAAGAGTAAGTAGTAAATCCTAACATATTCACCAGTGTTTTTAGTTAGTATGATTTATGACACACTACAAGAAATGAAAAGCCATTAAGAAGTTCTCTTTTAAAATCCTGAACTTTGCTTAGTTCTCTGGATAGCAGGAAAGTGTAATGTCAGCTTAAAAAAGCCTGAAACAAGAAGTGAGAAAGGGATGAAAAATAGAGGCAATATGCAGAATCCTCAATTGAAGAATGGTTTTGTATATGACTACTTTACATCCTCTATTTGAAAGGTAAGAGAATTTAATTCTGTTCCTTTGCTGGAAAGCATATGAAAAATGTCTTTTAAGGGAGACCTTTAGGAAGCTCTTTTTTAATGCTTTTAAAACTAACTTTGTTTGAAAAAGCCTAGAGTGTTCTTGAAATTTACTTTAAGGAAGTGCAGCATTTTCTGAGAAAACTATCCTCAAAGTAGTAAGAAATTGATTCTGTAATGATGCCCTTTTACTACTACTTTGTTTCTGTTATACTAAATAGTTGATGTAGATATAATCATTCAATCTGATGTTGCAGCAGAATGAAAATTGATCAATATATCATTATTGATCAGTTTCTTTCTGATTGGCTTGGCAAATCTGTGTGTTATTTCTAGCCTCATGCAGCCAATCTAGCCTATCCAGAGTTAATCTAAATAAATGTTTGTGTCTACTAACAACAAGATTACAAAACAAGTAGATTATATAAAAACGAGCTGAACAATAACATAATTGTGTGTGTGTCTATATATAAAAGCATTTAATATGTGCTTAAAATTAGGCATGAAATTATAATCACACTTAAATCTAGATGTGAAATAAAAGTACTTTGCTTAGTCACAGTCATAGTAGTCCAATAACCCCTCTGTTCAGCTCAATTTATGAAAGCCTGTAAAAATTACAGTTTCTAGGAACCATACACTATAACCCTGAGTATTTCAGTATTTTCCATTGAATTCATGTAGGTGCTTTATTAACAAAACTTTTAAAATAGATTGAAATATTTCACAGCATTATAAAAAGGCATGTTGCAACCTGTTCATTTAGCACAATCCAATGAAGTAATATTAGACCCGTGCTTTACCTACTTTTAATGTAGTCTTTCCACACTTTGTGAACCACATTCAATAAATGTTTGTGATTCTGTGACTGCTTTCTCAGTTACCCTAGGAGCCTTATTTGACTCCTGCACATGAAGCAGCCTGCTGGGTTTTCTTTCCCCTCCAAGTTTAGTACAATGATTTTTAATACCCAGTTAATCAAGATGCTAACCAGCAAACCATAATAAGTTCATCAGCTCAGAGTACTTTTAACATTCAATTCCAAATCTCTAGTGGATAATGTGCTGAAAATCTATTTATTTTACCAATTGCATGTCTCCCCCAGCCTGGTTTCTTTATGGAATGACATCTGATTAAGAAACTGTGTCACAGCACAATTCTTTTTCTCTTTGGTTCTTTTTAGCATATATCCAGTGGTATAGAAATGCATGGGAGGACAGATCAAGTAACATTTGTGTAGCTCAGCCCGAGAGGTCAGATTATGCTTCTGCTACTCGGGTATCATGTGTTTAAACTGATGTAATTACAACATTATCCTATTATGTCAACAAAAAGAGGTGTCTGAAGCTGATTATCTTGCTGCTCTGTTGTTACCCTCCTTCATCTCATTTACTTTTTCTCAGTAAAGTGATTTAAAGAGAAGTAAATTGATTATCAGTTTTTTACTTACATATGTCTTAGATTTTAACCAGTGTTCACTGATTTCATGTTAGAATTATTTTGGAGAAAGAACAGAGAGTTAAAGGCTGTACCCTAAGGACTGATCCTTTTGGCTTCAGGCAAAGCTAAGAATTGTTCTGTGTAAAGAAGATTATAGAAAAACCAGATTCTTTAGGCCAATACCAAAAAGCAATTTATAGCCACTTTGTGAGCACTTGGTCTCTTGGACACAGACATCACAACCTGCTGAGACACTCCAATCATTCTCCTTTAAGAAATGCCAATGAAAGCCAAGGTTATGCTTTAATATACGCACTGGGAACTTCCCAACCCCTGGGTTCCTCAGTCAGATGGATAACTGCTCTTGCAAACCTGACAGCCTGATTCACACACATTTTTCAAAGAGGGGAGATGAAATAATTGAATCGATCAGTGTTCAATAGTCAATATTCAAAAACTGTACATGACAAGCAGCCCTGTGAAAGAGCAAAGTTATTGTATCCCCTGAGGATTGATTCCTCTTCTATATTCTTCTTTGTCTCCAAATCATCCCAACAACATTTCACATCATCTTCCTGTTGATGAGTGTTGCTTTCTTTAGCCTACTCATTGGCTGATTTTATAGAACATAAAGTGATTTTAGTTTCTTATGAATGGATTGCCTTCTGGGCCCAGATGTTCTCCCAGGCTGAGGAACCTCTGTGCTGGTTTTGGCTGAGAAGGGGTTAATTCTCCTCACTGTGGGGGTCGGCTACCTTTCCAGCTTCCCACGCTCTGCTGCGTGGCGGGGGGGGGGGGCTGGGAGGGGTGGGGCCATGGTGGGGGCGGCTGACCCCGACTGGCCAATGGCAGGTTCATTCCATACCACGTGACACCATGACCAGTATATTGAGGGGGGGCGGTTGCGGCTTGGGGAGGTGTGGTGTTGGGTGGCGAGTGGCTGTGTTGTGTGTGGTTTGTTTCAGTGGTTCATTCCTCTCCCTTCTCCTCCCCCCCCCTCGTTTTGCACCTCTCATTGTTTTCCTTTCCATTGCATTCTTGTTGTTGTTTTCTTTTTTTATTTTAATTATTCAACTGTTCTTATCCCAACCCACGAGCGTTACCCTTCTGATTCTCTCCCCCATCTACCGGTGGGGGAGGGAGCGAGCAGCTGTGTGGGGCTGAGCTGCCGGCTAAACCACGACAACCTCATAGCCCTTGTTGGCCTGCGCAACTCTGTCAGGCTAAACACTGTCCTGAGCAGTCCAGATGGGTAAGGTCCAGTAAGGTACATCCTCTACAGCCACTGTTCTAGCACAGTGGAGGGCTAGGATTTGAACTCTGAACACTCAGCCTGGCCAAATAGTGCTGGGAAGAGAAGACAAGTTTTCATAAGGATTGCACACCCATCTCCTTGTTAACATAAATTCTCCCTTCCTCCCTCTTGCTCTCTTTCAATTTAGGGATCCATGTGCCACTGTGAGTGATGAGAATAAAAGAGAGTAAAACTAACTGTAAATCAGTTGATAATACCATAAAATATGGTTAGAGAAAAGCTAGCTAGGAGTAAAGGGAGGTGTATCTTTGACAGAGTTGTGCATCTTTAAGAAAATATTCCAGCCAGTTGAATGCAGGTAAATCTTAGGAAATTATGAAGAGCCTGGGATAAATCTTTGCTTTGTGAATTAACATAAATGACTGTCAGCTTGCCCAGCTATTGTCTGCTTATTACTGGGCCTGAGGGTGAAAGCAGGTTGCAACTTTCTAATCTTATGTTTCCAGTCTCAAGAATTTGGAAGTCAGGACTTGAGCAGTATAGCCTAATGAGACTGCTCTGAAAGCTAAAAGTATTCTTAATATGGATTTTGTTACTTTTAAATTTTCTTTCTGACTCCTGAGCTTTTAGGGTCTATCCAACTCATTTTTACAAAAGAAAAAGTACGTAAAACAAAATCCAAACTTTTGCTAATTACAAACTACAAACTCAGGAATCTTCATAAATAGTATAACTTCCCCCCCCCGCCCCCCGCAAGATTCTCAGTAAAACCAGAGAAGATTCTTCATTATCCTTTTTATAGAATTGTGAAGAAGACATGTCAGCCATAATAAAAACAAAAAAAATGACCAGGTGAATTTAGAGCTAAAGAGCTTTTTGCCACGCAAATAGAAATAATTGTTCCCTGAGGGACCACTGAGAACTGGCCACCAGTTGCCAGGCGTCAGTATCTTGGTAGTCACAAGAGTTCCCCATACAGTATACCTTCTTTGTTCAGCAAAGTGCTGAAATCACTAAGAGTCTTAAACATGAATTGTGGGATTGATATCTGTTATAGCTGTCATATATAAGCTAGTCATAGTTAATATTTCAGCATCTTTTTGAAGAAATACATTCTTGGACATTTCCAGTTATTCCCTGGGAGCTGCTTAATATTATCTATTTCTCCTGTCTTATCCCTTCTTCTTCAGCAGCTGCTCCTTACCATGTAAGGCCAGATGAAACAGCAACAACAGAGCTGTGACGTATGCACCTTTTTAAAGAGGCTATAGCTGGAGGCAGACGGTCCCTATCAGTAGCTCCCATATACAGGGAACTTCCTTGGTGTTGGCCATCTTGCAAAACAACACAACTGTCTGAGCTGTTGTTTAAATTGCAATTTACAGAAGCAATGATTAATCAGAACAAAGTAGAAGTAATGGAGCTAAAGGAGCCAGGGAGCTGGGTTCAGTTTAGACTGGGTGATTTTGCTTGCCATGAGGCATTGCTATGAGTGTCTGATCAGTGACAACAATAATGCTGAAAGATAATGTGGGGGCTTCCCTGGGAGCTGGGGGAGGAAGCCTTACAGCCTCCACATTTTGCAGTAGGAAATACTAGGTACTAGCCATGATCAGACCTGTAGCATATCATCTCCTTTGTAATTCTCACTTTAATAAAAATAAAGTATTTTCCTTAGACAGAAAATAAAGAACAGGGTTATTTTATATAACAATGAGTAATGAATAATTTTATATTAAATCCAAGACCATTTGTTCTCCTACTTGTACTGTTGCAGCTGCTCCAGCAAGGTGGAATTAACTCGTTTAAAGACATGACAATACAGTGAGAGTTATGACAATAGTGGATTCCTAATGTGATGACTGAAGAGCTAAAATTGAAAGAAAAAAGTAATCTTAAGTTGAATGAAAGAAAAAAGAAATCTATTTTCTTCTTGCCTCTTTGGGTCAAATGACATCTTTAAATTTAGCCAAATTTGATTTCAATATATGAAATTAATTTATTTCCAACATATCTAAAATATTTTTATTTTTATATTAATTTTTCTTCTTTTTTTTTTCAAACCTATTTTCTAAATTACCCCTTACTTGCGTGTTAAATCTTTTTACTTAAATGTTAAGTGAGAATGAAAAAAACACTAAACTTCAGCTAAGGTGTTCATTTTTAATTGCACAAATTCAAACTACTCTCAGTCTGGGTGAAGTTGTGCAGATTGTGGAAGCTTGTCAACCACATACTAAAAGGATTCTGCAGAGTTTGGAAGTAGGTGGTGAAAATCAGAAGTTAATTCTAGAAACCCACTTAAATGTATGTGTCTCTACGTGTCTCTTTTCCTGAGTGCCCAGACTGAACGAGATATTATCATTGAACCAATACAAATCCATGAATACTCATCCATCACAGCAAGTACTAGAAATAGCAGCTGAAATCCAGCTCACAATCTAGCCTTTTTTTCGTTTATTCCCTAAATGAATTTGTAAATCGATGTTTAGCTAATAACCCATCATTACATCTACAAGCTTATCATTTCAGCTTGTGAATGCTGTTTCATGGTAAATAAGGCTATTTTTTTCTGATATTATAACAGTGATCTGTGCAATAGAATAGCCATTTACTCAGTAGCATTCTGCAGAAATAGAGTTCTACAGTTTCTGCAGCATATCTTTTAATGCGTTTTCTTGAAACCCTTACTCCTGATGGTGAAAGCTGACTTACAGCAGAAATTCACCCTGTTCAGAATTATTGTCAATAAACATGAAGATGTAATTTGAGTGATAATGAAAGAACATTTTATTGAAAATCTCCAGAGAGTCTGTTTCACAAGATATAATTGGAGCGGGGCTAAGAGTCTCCTGCACCAATTTCCAAACTAAGCATCTCAACCATCAAGATGTGTATATTTTAAAATTCTCGAGGGAAAAGAAGTAATATAATCAATAACAATATAAGATTAGAATACAGCTATGCTGAAGTGGGGATATGAAGGGGACTGGAGAAGAACTCTAAAACTAAAAATGCAATTTGTACACTGAAATGTTCGTCAATGTATTCTTAATATTCCTTTTCATCCGTCTCTTTGAAACTGCTGGGACAGATCTTCAGGTGTTGCAAATAGTGCAGCTGCACTGACTAGCTCAGTTTACAGTGATAAAAGACATTGCAATTTTTAAATTTTTTTTTTAATAGATAAAGCACCAAGAATTTTGTTGGTGTGAGCTTTGCTTTCTGACACTTCTGTTTCAGGGCATATTAAGAATCCCAGAAATCTCCCTTACTCTTCTGTGGCTCTAAAATTACATCTGGAAATCAAAATGGATGTTTGGAACAACTGCCTTACCTTGCTAGTGTATTTTCAAAGACTTTATGACACCAGAATGACAAGATTTTCTTTGGTTATATGTTTGCTGCCTGGTAGCATTTAATTCTTTAACATCTTAGGCCTAAATTATTTGAGACATTTGTTTCAGAGGTAGCCTTCTTTCCTTCTTGATTAGTGCTTTGGTCACAAAAGTTGAAGCTGGAGCTCATCATTAAAGAAGACAACAGATTACTGGCTTTTCACTGCAAGGGAATCTTGTGGATGGAATCTGCTTTTCTCCCTGGCCCAAAATAACTCAAATCAATTGACCCTTAGCCCATTTCTTTCTTTTAATCTAAGCTTTTGTGAAGGAGTAAAAAGATCAGTATTTGAGAGCAAGGAGTGGTCTGAATTTCATTTGACTGCTGATTAGTCATCTTTTTTTTGGAGCTGATGAAAAGCTCTTGATTATTTTTAAAAATCATGTCAAAGGTACTGAAAGATGTTTATTTACCCAGTATCTTAATTTAATATATTATGAGTAATTAAATTTTGTTATTTTATACCTGATCTTCACTTCACAAAAACAATGTTCCTTAAAGTTCTTCCTCTAATACAGATCAAAAATAAATGAGTTCTCATACTGCAAGCTTAGTGAAATTTAGAAACATCACCAACTTTCTAAATGCTGAGAAGAATATTGTATTGTTTGTCTTGGATACACAAACCAAGTTTTCTGTAGTTAGGAGTGTGTTCCATTAGACATGAATTAGCTATGATTTTCTTTGGGGTCCATTAGCAGGGCCACCGTTTCCATAGTTTTAAAAGGGTGCAAGAAGCAGTGACAAACAGTTTGCTTGTGTGCTACAAAAATAATTTTTTGCACTGATGCAATTTTCTTTCTCATGGCTTTCCTGCTCCCCTGTATCCTGTTATTTTTTTTCTCTAAAATAATTTAAAATATTTTCTTCTGGTTTTAGATATACTTTGGTCTTCTAAGCTTAAGACAAATATTTTACTTGTAAGTACAAACATTCATGTAAGCAAAAAAAAAAAGTATTCTAAATTTTGTAGCTGATAATCACAGGATCATAGAATGGTTTTGGTTGGAAGGGACCTTCAAAGGCCATCTAGTCCAACCCCCCTGCTGTGAGCAGGCACATCTCTGATCAGGTTTCTCAGAGGCCCGTCCAACCTCACCTTGAATGTTTCCAGGGATGAGGCCTCCACAACCTCCTGGGCAACCTGTGCCAGTGTTTTACCACCTCATTGTAAAACTTTTTTCCTTTATATCCAGTCTAAACCTACCCGCCTTTAGTTTAAAACCATCACCCCTTGTCCTGTCACAACAGGCCTTGCTAAAGAGGTTGCCCCCATCCTTCCTATAGTCCCCCTTTAAGTACTGAAAGGGCGCATTAAGGTCTCCCCAGAGCCTTCTCTTCTCCAGGCTGAACAGCCCCAACTCTCTCAGCCTGTCCTCACAGGAGAGGTGCTCCAGCCCTCTGACCATTTTCGTAATAGGGGAAGGATTTTGGTGTGTGTTGTTACAAAATAGGCTTACAATCTCCTTTGCTTCAAAGACTGAAAACACAGCAAATTCTTTGTTTTAAAACCCTTCAATCAGTTTCTTTCCACATGAAACTTGTCTTTCTTTGCTTAATTCTGCTTACATGCAGAAGGAGGTGAATGGTTAAAACAGATATTCCTAAATTGTACCAGGAAAACATGAGCACTAAATTCAAGTATAACAGTGGCGATATTTCTGAATTTCTGTTTAGACATTGAGAAATAATTTATAGCATAGGTGCTTGACACTTAACAGCTTGAGAACCACTCTGCAGCTGAGCAAAGCTGCATGAAAGACACACAGTCCTAATAACCTCACTTTGTGCTGCCATTTTTACATAATATGTAAAGCGACCCTTGTGAATTTCCACAACCAACCATTTTTCTTAGTTGCCTTTTTATAGTTATTTAGTCATCGGTATCGTAGAAGAGTTATTTTTCTCTCCTTTGTGGATTCTTAGCAAAGCCTTGTACTCACAGGTTGGTGGCTGAGCTGTCAGGAGTCCCTACAGTAACCTTTGCAAGCATCACATTAGGGCAGTTCATTTTCATCTTATCTATTATATGGTGTTATGTTAATCTTGTAATATCATTCACTATTGAAAATGTATGCATGGCATAAAGTTGTGCATTTCATTTAGCATTGGGGGGGTTGTTGGTGGGGTTTTGTCTTTTTTTCTTTTTTAACAGAAATGTTGAATGACTATGGAATATTAATATTGGCATAAAAATAACCAAAAGCAGTTTGCCAGCTGGGAAGCTGGTTGTGTGTTGGCTTGATGAAATGGTGAAAAGTTGACTGGACAGACCATCTGAGTTAATGGGAAAAGAAGGATAGTGTGAAAATATGGATTTTACAGAACACCACTGTAGAGAGTGATACAACATTAGCCAAATACTTCAGAGCCTCCTTCGCTTCAGCAGGGCTTCTTCGCTTTAGTTCAGCCTTGATCTTACTAGACCTTAACCGGTTCTTTAATGAGCCACAATCCAGATAAATCAACTGCAAACTTCTTGGCAGTGATTTTAATTTGAGAATCATTGGTTTAAATCCTTTTCCTATAAAATGGAAAACTTTACATTAATGGTAAACTTCAATGACCAAACTTTAGTATAGGGAGCAAGGAAAGGAAAAAAAGTTATAGTTGTATTATCATTTCCCTTAAATCTGCCAGGCTAAACCATATCTGGAAATATCTGAACATAGAACCATAGAATCAAAACATCCCTTCCATTTTGTTGTGACAGATACGCCAAAACTCAGAAACATATCCATAACGGTGGTGTTTCTACAAAGAGTTTATTTTTTTAATGGAGCCCAATTTCAACAAAATGCTAGGTAGTATGAGAGAGTTTTTCTTTTGGTTCAAAATGTTGTTATTCTGGAAGAAAATGACCTATCATATATTTTGCTCTGAAAGCAGACAAATGCTCACTTACCTGAGCTGCTAAATGGAGAATTGACAAACATGACCCTGGCAAAGCTTCATACATGACAAAATTCTGAAATTATAATACTGCTCTTTAAAGAGGTAACATCCTCCATTATTCAGTCATCATCCTACATTATATACAGGTGGTCTATGCATCCTTTGGGTCTTAAGATACTAAAATCTAAGAGCTGCTTACTGTGTTCCTTTCCTGCTTTGTAGAAAAGAATGCATGAAGGCACCCAAGACCTCCAGATCCCATTTTTATAAGCTAAGTATCACAGATAGGCATTTATTTTATACCAGTACGTGTATGACAGGACTGCTAGAGCTGAGTGCCAAGCACAGCTGAAGGAAGTTACAATGTTATTTTCCAGTTAAGATATAATCCAGAAACATGTATGGGAGAAGGCTGTGATTGAGGCATCTATATAAAATCTTCTTACCTCTGCATATACACATACATATTTGTACACACACACACATATCTTTATATGGTTTAGGCATGAAGCTGTGTGCCAAGTAACTGTAATCGCAGAGAAAGATCCATTATGATCTTAACTAATTTTGCTTTTTGACAATTGGATTATTTTTCAGAACAGTTGGATTGCATGAAAGATGCCCTGTTTGCTTCTTTAGTATGCCCATCACGACAGCAGATGAGCACTTGCTGAAATGGGTGACTGAACTAATTTTGAATTTTTGTCATGTCAGAGGGAATGTTTAAATCGTGTCACTGGGTATGTGAACTAGCTGTCCAGTTTCCTCAGTCTTTCTATACTTGGTAAAGAGTATGGGAAAATGTAGGTCAAAACCTTCTCTAAACTGTCCTGCAGAGAAAGTTGTGTGTTGGTTTTTTCCTCTCTGTTGATTAGGATTTTATGGAGACTAAATAATTAATGCAGTAAGCTGAAAAGGTAACTAACAATGGTGGGAAGATTACCCCTTTTATTCATTCCTTCCTCTGAAGAATTTCTCCATAAAGTCAAATAACATTTTAAATGTTTGGATTATTTTCATTTTATGCTTTCAGCACCCCCCTCCCCTTTCATTGTTAATTTCTTTAAATATTTAAATACTTGACTACTTTTATGAATGCCAGTATTTATTACTAAACTTTATTTCCCAGGTATCCCACTCCTTACTTGGTCAGAAAGCTGTTCAGCACAGTGAGATATTGTCAGGACATTGTGATAGCCTATAGCATGGGGAGAGAGGGAAAATCCCAACTCCCAAGTAAGCATGTTAAGACTGACAAAAGAGACACAGAAAGAGCTCTAAACAGAAACAAAACAAAAAAATCCAAACCCTAATGGGGTAGGAGGAGAATGACAGGCTGTGATTGCTATAGCTTTTTATCTCTGTAAATTTCAGTGATCAATGGTACTCTTCAAAAGATGTCACTGGGGTTTTTTTGGTCTTTCCACAAGAAATGATTGATAAATAAGTTTTAGAGGGTATGTTCTTAGAATGAAATCTCATTGACAGTCTTCTTTTAATTATTTCAAACTAATAGCATTGTGCAATAAAGTGTTTCCACATTGCATAGTGAATATTTTCTCTCTTAAGGGTCTCTTTAGAGATGTGGCAAGTAAGGTCAGATGCCTCTTAACGGAAATAGAAATGAAAAGCACCACCTCATTGATTTCTTCTCCACTTCCAAAAATTAGATCTTTTTTTTCCTCTCTGCCTCCTCATAATGATTCCAGATAACACCTACATAATAACAGACTAGTATGGAGAGGTATAATGCTTCATTTCAGTGATATTCTGTAGTAAGCTTATCATCGATTCAATTCGTTGCCATAAGATGTGGCTACAGTTGCTAAGGGAAGCTCTCAATGAAAGAATTCATCTGTGCATGGAAGAGAGTGAACCAAATTCATCCATGCTTTAAATCATCCAACTTTATTGGAACTGTCTCAAAAAAAAAATTTGTCCCACTCCATTTATCCATCACTCTACAGAAGGATGCCTTTCATAAAAGTTATTTTCCTCTTTGTTGCTCTGCTACTTACATATTTCACTCTTTGAGTAGCAATAGTGAATGATAAAGATGAAGATGAATATTTGGTGCCCTACTTCTGTAAAAGAAGTTCTTTTGCAAAGAGCTATCACTCTGAACATTTCACTCTAATTTACTTGTGAGACAAAGTATAAGCTTCACTGTAGAGACTGTAAGCTATGGGACTAAAAGCAAAACACGACAAAAATACTAATTTAGAAACAAAAATACTAATTTAGAAACAAAAATATTAGTTTAGAAAAGTGCTTCTACCAATTGAAGAGAAACTATGTTTACATAGCAGTTCTGTTCAAGTTTACGTTGTCAAACTGTTCATAAATAACGGTTCCTCACAACATCACTGTGAATGAGGTAAAGTTATTTTTCCAGGACTAGTGACATGTGAACAGATTTGATGAGCGCTACAGAGATAGGCATCTAATAATCTGCTGAAGGAGTAGCTCTCATTTAAAATAAAATGTACACCCCACTAAAAAGAAAAGTCTTTCTGCCAATAAATCAGACACATTTCTTGAATTATGTTTCTGATAGTTTGCTGATCATCTTGGAAAGGCCAAGTTACAAGAAAATTTTTCACTCCTTACACAAACCAAGTGAGCTAGGGGTTAAACTTGCAGAGCAATATTTGGTGGTGAGTAGGAAAAAGGTAATTGGTTCCTATTTACTGTGTTCTTAGTAATAACACTGAAAAACAGAATGGACTGAGAGACCAAGAGTGTACTGAAGTGTAAGACAAAGTGATAAAAATCAAATTACTCTTTCAGAACTCTTAATACAAGTCTATGTCACATTTTAAAGTATTATAAAATTGTGTGCATCTCTCTCAGTTGAGCCTACTTGTATCTATTATAAATATTTATTTTGCATAAGAAAATCTAAAAATTCAGATCCGGGGTGTGTTGCCTTTTTCCCTAAACTAATGGCAGTTAAGAACATTTTATTCAATTTGAAATTCTACCTTTACATACTATTCCCCTCTGATACACAATTTTATACTTACAGAAATCTGTCAGTCATGAAGCACTTAAAAACTGTCAGATTAACAGAAAAAGATAGCAAGTGGCATTTAAAATATACTTATTGCTTGCATGCTACCTAAGGGGAAAATTTTAGTATTGTGTAGTTTGGATTAGTCATACACTGACAGCACGCTGGTTACATACTGAGGAAGCTTTCTCAGTTTTGCTTCAGCACCCACCTAGCCTGACACCTGCTTATTGCATCGCATAAAGCACAAATCTGCTCATTAGCAATATTTTAATCTGACATTTTATCTCCTAATAGATTGAACCTATCCTACTGTTTAACAAATACATAATTGAAAATTAACTGCCTAAATCAGCAATTAGATTTTCCACTACAGATAATAATCCCTCTAATGTCCAGGTAAGCTTTCCTTTTATTCCTGTAGAGGGTGCAGTACTCAAGAGTTTAGGTGTGTATTCAAGGAAAAACCGGACATTACATCTAAGAAATCCGTGTGGGACATTATATAATCAAATGTGATTGATGTGGCAGTGACCTTTTTCATGTACAGCTCTGGTACTGAACATGTTTGCTCTTTCTGTGAATCTGAATTCAGTTAAAGCTGCACCAGCTGCTAGAAAACTTATTGAAAAATCTATTACACAGAAGATGAAGGTGAAGGAACAAGGAACACAAAAGGCAAAACCTTGCAAATATGCTCACCTTTTGGAAAGGTGAATAACCCCATCCATGTTAAAGGGAACATTTTGGCTATTTTATGTAAAATATATATTCAAATGATTTGCTGAAACATAGCCTATATTTCTTGTTTCTTGTTAAGGCAAGGTCTACTGACATCATATAAATCTGATCTGGCATTGGTATTTCAGCTGACCACGTCATTCATAGATATGGTGGTTCTCTATTTTTGACTCCAAGTTAAAAAAACCCACAAGTAAGATGTGATATAAATTCAGATCATCAGAGAAACATGGATTTCTAGGACAAGTGAACCCTGTCCTGCAAGCTTAAGGGAATGGAGGCAGTTATTCCATCTTTAGAAGGTCTGAATTATTTTGTCATCCAGCTGGAAAGTAAAAGAAATATAGGAAAGCTGGCTGAGGTGAACTGAGGGGGAAATGTATTTTGAATGATGATGCCACCTAAATGACAATATATACTTTAGCTAAAGAAATAGTTTCATTCAAAGCCCTCTCAGATCCCTGCTCTGGGTGTACCCCCTCAAACAGGGGGGTTGGACAAGATGATCTCCAGAGGTCCCTTCCAACCCCTACCGTCTGTGATTAGAAATCTTATGGTGATCAAAATAAAATTCAGATCAGACCATGTTTCTGGGTTGCTTTTATATGATAGGACAAAATGTAAACAGTTTTACATAAAATATTTTAACTAGTTGTCGGCCAGAAGTGACAGAATTGATTAAAAGAAAGTTCTAGTACTATAATTTTTGTGAAGTACTTAGTGGTGTTTGAGTGCTGTATCAAAGAGTGAACATATTGCATCAGCTCATCCGAGGTATCATTGGATGAGTAGGGTGGAATATATTGAAATGTTGATCGTGTCGCACATTAGAGAGCTGTGTATTGACAAGGAGCTTCCATATTCAAGGTGTTGATTTTGATTTCTTGTTAAGCTCTTTCAGTGATTTGTGACTAATCTATATGTAATTTAAAGTATTCAATAGAATCTCCCACATCTCTATTTCGAAGGCCCTCTTCTTTGATAGAATATTTTCTGAACTTTATTACCCACTGATTACTGTTAAACATGTTGTGCACAAGCCTTGAGAGAGCTCGTCTAATGACTCGTAACTAGTTTGATAATGCTCAAAATTTTCTTCCCCACCTATTAGTTTGATGTTCTGTGATCACTTTGTAAGAATTACAACATGAGATATTGCAAAACACATGTTAAGATGAAATTGAATTATGTTATTTACTTGAGATCACAACTGTAATTGTTTAAGTCTAGGCATCATGTGCTCAGCAGAAGCCTGACTCTCGGCTGCCTGTTCTGTTCAATGTAGTGCTTGCCTCACCTTGGGAGTGTGGTACCAATTTTAGCAGTTCTATTTTCCTCATTACTGAATATAGCTTCGATTAGTATGAATGGTGTTGGCTAGGACGCAGGGGCACTCAGTTTTCCTTTGAAAAGCTGAACATTTACCCCAAAAATCTTATACAAGCTTCTGCTTCTTAAAATATTTAAAGGTTCTATAAACCGTCATTAAATGGAAAAAATAATGCCTACAGTAGTAACAGAAAGAGGTTGAGAGGCAGTTCATAAGCTTTTTCCCACAATTTTTAGAAAGATGAGGAAAAGATATGAAAGATACCAAGTAGCTTTCCCTCCCTTTCTTTCGGAATAAAGATGTGCATGGCAGAAATGAGGGAAAACACGGAGATTAAATATCTGTGGCCCCTAATGCATAATGGCATGGACACTTTGATCACTATGTGAAGGTCTGGGAGAGCCTTGATTCAGAAACAGATCTGAATTTATATTCAGATGGTGAATCTCTCCCTTCATCACTATGCATGTTGCACAAATATGGATGAGAGCAAGAGCTAAGATCCCTTACTCTCTCACTTCTCCCCGCTGAGAACTACCAGATCAGAGTCTCTCTTCCCCAGTGAATAATAATTGTTTTATGCAGAGAGAAACATATTGACAATACTGAAACTTGATGGTACAAATCCTATGACTGGAGTGCAGCTATCGATGTCTACAGGCTGTTCAGAAGGGACAGGCAAGGAAGGAGGAGTGGAGGCATTGCCCTCTACAAAAGAAATGGATAGATTGTGAAAAGCTGTCTCTGAAGAACAGCCATGAGCAGGTTGAAAGCTCCTGGGTAAGAATTAGGGATCGAGGAACAAAGGGAACCTTGTGGTTGATGTCTACCACAGGCTGCCTGATCAAGGGGACCCTACTGATGAAGCCTTCTTACCCCAGCTACAGGAGGCATCGCACTCACAGGCTCTCATCCTGCTGGGATATTTCAGCCACCCCAACATCTGCTGGAAAAGCAACACGGCAAGCTATAGACAATCCAGAAGACTCCTGGAATGCATTGAGGATAAATTCTTAAGCCAGGTAATAGGCAGCCCTACTAGAGGGGATGTGGTACTGGACCTGCTGGTCACCATTAGCTCACATTTGAGCTAATTGGGGATGTCCCGATTGGAGGCAGCCTGGGCTGCAGTGACCTCACACTGGTGGAGTTTGCAGTCCTGAGGGATATGGGTGAGGCAAAGAGTAAAGTCAGGACCCCGAATTTTAGGAACGCAAACTCCCAGCTGTTCAAGCAGTTAGTCAATAGGCCCCCCTGGGAAGCTGCTGTCAGGGACAAGGGAGCAAAACAGTGCTGGCAGAACTTTAAGGATGCTTTCCCTAGAGTGCAAGAGCTCTTGATGCCCAGGTGTAAGAAATCCCCAGATTGCCCAGAGAGGTGGTAGATGCCCCACCCCTGGAAACAATCACGGTCAGGTTGGACAGGGCTCTGACCAACCTATTTTAGTTGAAGATGTCCCTGCTCACGCAGGGGGCTTGAACTGGATGACTTTTAAAAGTCACTTCCAACCCAAACTATTCTATGATTCTATGATATTCACAGAAGAACACTGAATCACAGAATCACAGAATCACAGAATCACAGAATCACAGAATCACAGGTCGGAAGGGACCTCAGGGATCATCTAGTCCAACCTTTCTAGGAAGAGCACAGTCTAGACAAGATGGCCCAGCACCCTGTCCAGGTGACTCTTAAAGGTGTCCAACGTGGCCGAGTCAACCACTTCCCTGGGGAGATTATTCCAATGGGTGACTCTCCTCACTGTGAAAAATTTTCCTCTGGTGTCCAATCGGAACCTCCCCAGGAGCAACTTGTGTCCATTCCCCCTTGTCCTCTCCATGCGACTCCGTGTAAAAAGGGAGTCTCCATCTTCTTTGTCGCTGCCACTTAAGTACTGGTACATGGTGATGAGATCCCCTCTGAGCCTCCTTTTCTCAAAGCTGAACAAACCCAGTTCTCCCAGCCTATCCTCATATGGCAGCTTCCCAGTCCTTTGATCATCTTGGTGGCCCTTCTCTGGACCCCTTCCAGCCTGGCCACATCCTTTTTGTATCGCGGGGACCAGAACTGTACACAGAACTCCAGGTGTCGCCTGACAAGCGCTGAGTAGAGCGGGATGATGACTTCTTTATCTCTGCTGGTGATGCCCTTTTTGATGCAACCCAGCATCCTGTTGGCCTTCTCGGCCGCAGCAGCACACTGTTCACTCATGTTGAGCTTCCTGTCCACCAGGACCCCCAGGTCCCTTTCCACAGAGCTGCTCTCCAGCCAGGTGGATCCCAGTCTGTGCTGCACTCCCAGATGATGTTTTCCCAGGTGCATGACCTTACACTTCTCCTTGTTGAACTTCATAATGTTCTTGCTGGCCCACTCTTCCAGCCTACCCAGATCTCCCAGCAGAGCAGCTCTCCCTTCTGGAGTGTCTACTTCCCCACTCAACTTGGTGTCACCAGCAAGCTTCATCAGGCTACACTTGATGCCATTATCCAGATCACTTATGAAGATGTTGAATAACATTGGGCCCAATATCGATCCCTGGGGGACTCCAGTTGTGACAGGTTGCCAGTTTGAGAAGGAGCTATTTACCACCACCCTTTGGGTGTGGCCTGTCAGCCAGTTCCCCACCCACTGGACGGACCACTTGTCTAGGCCATAACGCATTAATTTCTCCAGGAGGAGACTGTGGGGGACCGTATCAAAGGCCTTGGAGAAGTCCTTTCTGTGTATGTGCCACAAAAAGAGCACTCATAGGAATTGACAGAGGAAGCTTTGAACCACTGTGCTCCAGGTGATGTTCCCACAAGGGACTCTGCCACTTCCTGCTGGAGAAGTGAAGATATATAAGAATCAGCTCTATAATGCTGTTAATGGCTGTCTTAAAATAACCGTGTGAAATATTCTTATTAATGTGTTTTGCAAACTGTTGCCAAAAGTAAGCAGAGCTTTTTTCTTTTTAGCAATAACTGTTACTATAAGTCACAAACTTAATTCACATAACTACTGTTATATAGTTTCTCATATTCTATCATGATTACAGATTTTTAACATAAATACCCATGATGCCTTAGAGAAGGTAATGTTCATTTCTGTGTAGAGAGGAACCAGAGAGTGCTCAAACTCTGCAAACAGCATACTAAATGTTGCAGTTAAACCTGTTAGATGCAAATGAAAAGAAATAAGGGAAAGATGATTAATGCAGCAATTTCCTATACCACTGTATTGTCTTCTTTCTTCTAGCTTTTCCTTCCACTTACTGATCAATTGGGTAAGCAGGTGATCATGGGGTTAAACAAAAAAAAGGCTAAAAAAAGGAAAAATGAAATTATTTTGTACTTTGGGCAAGCATCTCGCCCACCTTCAGGCACATCAAGGAGACAGTGCTTGCTGTCTAACCAAACTGTGTCCCAACAGCACACAGCTCCAGTGAGGGGAACTGCTGGGAGTGTAAGAACATCAGGGTATGTAATGGTTTTATTCTCATGAAACATGAAAGCAGAAGATGCCAGGAGAAATAAAGTTTTGTAAAAGGTTATACATCCTCTTCTGGATCTAGATGTGTCAGCTAAATATTGGCTGCCTGTAGCAGTTCATGAATTTTCAGCAAGTGTTACTATTCTCCACAGCTCCAACATTTATACTACAGTTTCATAATTTAATTCAAAGACAGACTGATTATGCCACGTCTGGTTTTGCCAGTGTTTAACCAAATCCCATATCTCTGTCTGAGGGGAGTGTTAAGAGACTGCATTCTCTGAGCAAGGGTATGAAGCATAGCCACCCGGGCAAAATCCATCGGTTTACTATCCTCTGTGCAAAGGATGTTGTTGGCAAAAAAAAAAAAAAGTAAACTAGTATATATTTTAAAATATAAAAATGTACAGAATTGTACAGAAAACTTAGGAGGACAAATGACATTGAGGAGTGCAGTGTGAGTCAGGGTGTGGCATGGGTTTGCTATTTACTTTGGTCTCCTAGTAGACTTCAACCTTTTCCGTCCGTGACTTTTATTTGCGTAGGCAAAAAAAAAAGGTCTCCATTTCTTCAGGATTCCTAGGTGCCACATGGCCCTGTTGCAGCTGAGGTGGCCGATGTGTGGTATTTCTCCTCTGCTGAGGTGCAGAGCTCCTAGACAAAAAGCCCCCGCCTTCTGCATGTGTCAGACTTACTATTCACAAGCTGCTCAACTATGCTGTGTATCCATCCGTGTCACTATGTGAAATTTCACATATAGAAGTACAAAAGCCCGAACTTCGACTATATTCCAGGAAGCTGGAATATTACAGAGGTTTCCTTAATATATATCTGGTGGTTTTAAGGTTTAAATATCTTTTCTTCTCTTTAGCAATCGTATTAGCAAAGAGTGAGATTGCTGGAATCTCCCTCAGTATTGTACCAGTTTTCTAGCATGTTCATGGCATTGTGTCGAGCATGTGTTTTGTGGATCACCTGGAGAATTGTGAGAGTCAGAGTGGCTGAGATGTTTAGGAACTAGAAAATTTCAAAAGCTAACAAGAATTGATTATGCAGTAACTGCAGAGATTTAACCATTTCATTTCTTTTTCACCAGTCATCTTCCTCCTCCATCTCTCTGTCTCTCTACAAACAGATGCTTATAAAAATGGAAGTGTAGGTTTTGTTGCTTTGCATGGCTTGTCCCGGATTTTACTGATAGATAGAGAGCGTTGTGCTTTGGTCTGGATTACTGCCAGAGCAATAGTCATATCCAATGCCAAATTGCAGCACAAGACTATTTTGAATGACAGACTGAAGTATGTGTAAGGGTTTCTAAACAGGTGGTCTGGGATGTCTGATATCAACAGAGCATCTGGTCACTGGAGTGTGACTGCATTATATGTTGTACTCCTAATCTAAAGTAGCATTAGCAATGAGTGAAAAAGCTGGCATCTTTTCCAGACCTATCATTTTTTAACCTGTCCTGAGTACCCAAATATGGACAAATATGTGCTTTATGGCTAAAAGTACTTCGGTCAATCTATAATTTCTCTATTTGATCTGTGCTTCTTAAATGACTAGACATCAGATTACCTTCACATATGTCAGAATATTTGTACAACATGGCTTTGCTTTCTTTTGTGAAGACACACAGCTGTTGCAAAACACTTGAGTAATTTTGACCTCTTTGTTCAGTTACAACTGACTAGATAAAGTAAACATACTTTTATGTCTGCTTCATGTTACCAGCTGTATTAATATTAGGCTTATTAAATCAACAACATTACTTAAAATAGCCTTTGAGGGTGAGCATCCTTTCTCTCTTTGCAGTCAAATGCTTATTAATAAAAATTTATCAGAAGTTTTAAGTGGGTAAGATAAGTAAAAGCCTGAAACACTTTCTGTTAGGTAACAACAGAAGGTGCTTGGGACAGATACTGCAGGGAACGTTTTTGTTAATATTGCAGGTTTGCATTCTTTGATACAAGGAGCGTAACATTTTTCTTCAACGCGGAAATGAAGATTTAGATACAGGTATGACAGTATATGGTCACATTAAAAACACGGAATGTTCAATTTCATAGCATGTCAGCTCTTCCATGGTAACTCCTTATGTGCACATACTTTCCTGCAGTAAACAGAAAGTGATTCATGAGAGTATATCACACACTGAAAGATGAAATATAGGCCATGGTTTCAGATAGCAACATTTTTCAGTTAGGTTTCTGTTAATGGCTGGTTTTCCTCAGAGCATCACTCATTTACAGAAATCTGTGTAAGAAAGGTTTCTGGTTTATTATAAAGTTAAGGACTGATGAGGAAGTCTATAATGTTCTCTTTGTATAAGATGCTGGAATATCCCTCCCCACACTTAAACTCAGACTTAAAAGTGAAAAGATTGTTAAAAAAAATCTCAAATAACTGATGGAGCAAATCCTTTTTACATTCTTACATCTCTTCTGTTACTCTGATGACAGTTAGATTTGTTGTTTCAAATCAGGATTTGCACAAGAATGCAGCGCCACTCAGGATCATCCAGAAAGGAATTATGGTGCAAGCATTATTCATTTGCCCTTGTGAGCAAATGATAGTAATATCAGGGTGATACCTGATGACTATGTGTCTTTAAAAACAAAAAAGAAACTAACACAGAAACACCAGTATCAGGAACCCCTCTCTCTTCATGAAAAGGAAAATTATTCTGTAGAATATAGCCATTAGTGCTAACCATGACTGTATAACCTTGGATTGCAGAGATCATAGCTTTTCATTATGCAAAGCTGATGACCTTTCCCTTAAATTTCAGAGGTTATTAAAGGAGATGCTGTGCAGTTGTTTGCCTAACCATGTCACCTGTACAATCAGTGAACTGAATTCTCTAGTCTAAGTATACGTTATAATTCCCAAGGCACTGGTCCAACCTATTTAATAAAAAATAAAACAACCACAGGAAACAAACACCTAACAAATATAAACTTACAATACTGCAAACACATACTAAAAAAAAAAAAAAAAGATTCATGGGTTTATTTGGTTGAAAGAGGAGAAATCAAATGCTAAGCTTCTTTTCAATAATGGGCAGGACAGAGATGGTGTCCAGCTCCTGTCAGCTTACATTATTAGAAAGAAATAACCAATATTTAGTTTCTATTACATTTTGAATTCCTATGAATACTGAAGTAAAGCAGTGTGTGAGAAACAGAGAGGTCTCTGACAAGCAGAAACCACATTTCTGCCTTTTATTCCAAAACATTCTTTGGCTGGGTTTTAAACTACTGTATCTTGTTTTGTGCGATTTCACAAAGGACTAGCTGTCAGCATTAAAAAGTCAGCCTTTTAAGATGGTACAGTATATATGTGTATGCTGTTCCTCCATCAAATAGCTTTGAAATACCAAAGGTCATTGCCTGCTCTGGTACCAGAACTCTTGTAACATGCTGTGGTGTCTCAGGTACATCTGTGTGTTCATGTTAACTTTTTAATGGTGACAGCTTCATGGAGAAATGACTGCTGGTCTGAGGTGTTTCAGACATTGTATCTTCTTTTCTGTTTGACTGAGAAAGAATTTCAGGCTTTGCATTCAGATATACCAGCTATTATTAAAATCAATGTATTTGTTCTTATTAATGTGGTGCTATTAACTTCACAATTATAAAGCATGCAGGAGGTGCACCATCGAGACAGTGTAGCAATGGAGAAAATAAAGACAAGTATGAGTCAATTTATGAAACACATCTCCATTTCTGTAAATCCACTAAAATCCAGTAGCACACGGGATTCAGAAATAATCTCTTCTGCTAGAACTCTAAAAAAATAGTTATTTTATGTCAGATTTTAAGATACTTTTTCCCTTTTGGACTGTCATAATGACAGAAGGAAGCAAGGAACGTGGGCTAGGGAGGGAGAGCTCTTTGCAAGCCAGGTCTGATGTGCTCCTTGCCATAGCTGTGGTCATTGCCTTATGTTCTGTGGGCAGCTGTAGGCGCAGCAGTGGTGTGCCACGTGCCTCTTACCTGCAATAAGTCCAAATGACCTTTGGGTCCATGGGAACACAAGGAAAACCAGCACAAACACTTCTGCAGGCCACCTCTCCATCCCCTGGCGGTCGAGAGGTTGACAGGAAGAGAAGCCAAAAAGCTGTGGGTGCACTCGCCTCCAGGCAGGACCCTGGCACACATGAGGAAATGCACTTATGGTTCTTGTGGGCTGGATAGTCTTGGGATGCCTCAGACAGCACACCATTATTGCTGCCCCCTGGCTTATGTCTTTTCCTGTCCTTATTTTTGTACAGTAATTTCTGGAATGTTGAAAAAGTTTTTTTGCAGGAGGGTAGAATAAAGGTCTCAAAGCATACAGCAAAAGTAACATTAAGGGCTTGCCTATTTTGCAATTCGTTCACCTCTGGCTGTTTGGGCAAAACATTTCTCACCAACTGATTTGGTGAAGCTTGCCACAGTGACCCAATAACTTCATCTAATCAGGCCTATGCTCTGATGAGCTTTTAAAAACTGCATGCCTTTGGATGGTTCTGATCAAAATGTTGTTCTTCAGTTCATTCAGGAAAAAGGCTGCCTCTTTTCCATCCCACCTCCAGCTTCCTGTGTAAAATTGACAAATAGAAAAGGATGCTGGAAAAAGGAAGAGGAGTATTTTCAAGCTGGTATGTTAATAGTAATGTTTTAAAAATGAAAACAATGACTTAATAGGTTGTCTCCAAAATTCAATTAATATTTTATTTTCTCTCTTTTAAGATTAAAAATTAGGTTACTTCCTAATACCTAATGAACTAGAAATAGCATTTCATAGAAGGAATGAGGGAACAAAATTGTCAGCAGTTACTGAAACATTATGAAGTTTTGAAAGGCTAGTAAGAACAAAACAAGACTGATAGGAGATGTACTTTAAACATCAGAAGTGTTCCATATACTTTATGTATAAATGTATTGCCTTACCTTTTTAATCAAGGGTATCACCTCTAATATACTTCACTGCTGAAACCAAGATCTTAAATTATTTTAAAATATTCTTTGTTAATTTTGCTAGAGCTGTGTTATGTATTAAAACTTGCATAGAAATGTAACAGCCAGAGTAATAAGACTGGAACCAGAATTCGTTTTACCTTCTAAATTAGACTTTTATAATAAATGGTAAATTGAAATGCCATTACAAAAAGGTTACCATCTTTTATTACATGAAGTTAAGAACTTAAATTTTACTAATGGTGCAATTTTCTCTGTAATTCATCTTTTACTTAATAGCATATAATTGTTTAAATAACGTTTTAGTTCCTGTAAAAAGAAGGCATTGTTAGCAAGAAAGTCTGACTATTAGATAGCTCAGAAAAACCACAGAGCCCTCTTTTTCAGATGTTCAGATACATTACTTTGTATTTCACTAAGCCACAAGAGTATATAATTTTCTACACCACCAATTGATTTGTATTCTGGCTGATGACCTTAACCTCCTTCTCTTTTTTTCTAGCAAAACACTTGGGGGGGGTGGGGTGTTAAAATTTGGTTTTTTGGTGTGTGGTGTTCTTTTTTTACTAATCTTAATAAGGTGCTATGAATGCAATTTACTGAAATAGATTTGTAAGTGAAAGAAAAATGTGCTCAGAATTGCAATTAAGCCTGCTAGTGCCTACAGACAAGAATGTGCAATTTTAAGCTCAAAACTTTCAAACCCTCAGGTCTACCCTGCCCTCAAGGGATTCAGTCTCTCAGAACACATAAATTTTATAGGTGAAGATGCTTTTAAAAATGCTGGTAGGAAGATCTCACCTAAATGCTAATTCACTTTAACATCCACAAAATGTATTTGGGCAGCTGCATTTCTTTTAGTGCACAGAGTCCAAGACTGTGTGACCTAAGTCAAGTTGCATACCTTGCAGTCTAAAGCTGATTTGGGACTCATAACCTGCATGTTGAACTTCTAAGTCTTCTGAAACATGGTTAACATGCTCCAGCACAATCCCATTCACCACAAACACAACCCTTTTCATTCAAATTTGATGATGATGTTGGCACCCGTCTCGTGTACAGGCGCTCAGTTGTTGGAGTCAGGCAGTGGGGACTAAGGATTGCATGTCTTGCTCAGTCTGATTGCCTAGCTCATACCAATGAGTGAGCTCACATCTGTCAATGAGCAGCGAGCAGGAGCTGGGTCCTGGGCCAGGGTGCTCCCACCATGCATCAGGGCAAAACAACTGCAGCACCCTGTTCCCCTTGGAGCCAGCTTGGGGACCACTGCATGGGAGAGAATGCAAGGATCATGGGGGCAGGCAGAAAACAAGCAAGACACTGTCCTGCAAGAAGAAAAGGTGCATTTCTCCGCTCTGCATGATATGTATCTTATCCAAAGACTTAATGCAAATGTGTAAGCTCTCCCTGGAGCTGGGAAAAAATCTATAATATTTCTATTGCTGTAATATCTATATGCCAAGTGCAGACATTTGTTTGATTTGGCCTCTGGCATTTTTATCTGGCATGCTCTCCATTTCATTTCTCCCACCTTGTATCAATTTCAAAGCTCCTTTGGTTAAAAAGAAAAAAAGAAGGCCAAGTAAAAAAACCAACAGCCCCCTGCATTGCTTTTCAGCTGAGGTGCAAATGAAAAAGCCTTCTCTTCTGAAATATTAGTACTAACATGGTGGCAACCCTACTGAAAAGCTAGAGGAAAGGTTTTGTCTGTTGTGGTTGCCTGCGAAATACCCCCTTCCTCCCCAAGTTTGCTGTCATTCAACTCCTAAGTAGTGAATGTTCCAACTGACATTGGAACTACTCTTTGCTTTGCTTTGCTGAGTAGTGTAGCTCAGTGGCATCCCAATCCTGCCTTGTCACATCAGTTTAAATTGCTGCATTGGAATGTAAATTAACCCCAGAAATTATAGGTACACTTTTGATAACCATATATATTTTTTTCTTTTTCTGTATATATGTTTCTTCTCATCTAGGGGAGGGGTTCTGGATGAAACCATGTTGGACAGTAGAGGTGGGGCTAACTAGCATCTCAATTTACCACCGTATTAACTCAGATTTGTATATTGTAAGTGGAAATCCAAAAGCTTGTTAGGTTTTCAGGTAACAACTAAGTGGTGTTTGTGTTAAAAGCAACATCTTGCATAAGCAAAAAGGGTCTAGTTTGCAGTTACATTAAATTACTAATCATTTTTTCCAGGCAATGTTCCAGTGAGACTTTACCACAGGTAGCTATGAATTGTTGCAAAAATGTCTTAATCAGTTGTGGGGAAAGGAGAGCCTCTCGAGGTGTTAGAAAAGGGAGTTAAGTATCCCAGTTTGTCAATTCATCAGCATGTCAAAAGATTTACCACAAGGTTATAAAATAGCTTTAAGTATTGATGCAAATTCATTCAATTCAAAGAAAAGTCTTCCCTGTTACTCACTGAGCATCAGTTCAGCCACATGATAGACTTGGCATAGACTCTAGATTCTCCACAGATTCCTGTCTATTAAAGTTGGAGAAACCCTGAAATTAACACTTATGCTACAGTGAAAGAAGAATTGGGATTATTGTTATTGGTTTAATATTTCAGTGTGTAAACTCTCCCTCAGATTATGGAAATTTAAAACATTGTTTCAGGATCATTTTTCTCTACTCCATGTATTTTTTCGTATTACCAGCTTTATAGTTTATGGCAAGGGTTTGAAAGTCATTAATTTCAAATGGCTGAATAAACATTGCTTACTTGACAGGCACTTATTTAAATGCATTATTTTTGGCATAAGATCTAAAATTATGTTTGCAAGAGATGGCAACGTTTTTTGGCTCTTTTTTCCTCCTCTCATCTCATTGCAATCTGGCATGATTTTCCCAGTCTATCTTGTTTTACCTTACCATAGCTTAGTAGTAAAACTTAAAAGGATGAAAAGTACCCACATCTAGAAATAAGCGGCAATGGTTTGCTTAGAGCTCTTTGTTAAGCTATCCTCTGATATTTAGCTGTGTCGCTTTGTCTGTAGTCTCCACAGAGTAGACTGTGCCAGTAAGTGAACATTTTTTAACTCCCCATGTCAACAACCTAAATAGTGAAGAATGGTAATTCCAACAATGGAGACCTGCACAGTTTAATTTTCAATAATAGACGTTAAATGAACAGTAGAAAACTGTTTTAATGAATTCATAGTTCTTTTATGCAGCTGTTCATTGCTCCTTAGTTTAACTCTCTAATTATGCTCCTTTGTACAAGTATTTCTGCAGCTCTGCTGGCTCTCTTTCCCTTCTATTGTCTGAGATCTAATTACAGGACTTGTCAATATAGCTAGACTGTTCAGAGGAATTGAAAAAAATATTGTCTGTGGGAAGAGCGTACTCTGAAGAGTGGAAAGTGATTTGTTGTGGAGCACTGTTTTCTGGTATTCCCTAAGTCACTTTGTTCTCTGTTCTAAAAGGGATCAGAAAGTGATCTAAAAAAAGGAGTACAACCAAGAAGATACCTCCCACACACAGTCCCTTACAGTTGCCAGATATGTGTTAGCACTTGCTGACAGACTTACAAACTGTCTGCTGTCTTCTGCCAGTACCTGCAAGAAGGCAGTGCTTGCAGGCAGAGGTTCATATGATATTTTATGTATCAATTGAAATAAATATTTTAAATATTTAAATGAAAAGTTAATGTTTGTGGTAGCAAATGTATTATTTCTATCAAAATTCTTGCTTACATTAAATTTAAGGGCGTTGAAATATCACAGGGAAGACAGTGTCTTGATCTTGAGCTCGTGTCCTTTTTTATATCCTTAAAAAAATTTATTCAATACGTGGTCATGAATTATCATCATTAGGCTACTTCAGAAGAGATTAGAATGTGCAAGCTGACAAACAACACTGGACACAAGATGGTTCAAGGATTATAAAACATGGGAACGTATATTGAAATATATTTTTCTAATGGAATTAATGGATGCTGGAACAGTATACCACTCTTTACAAAGCATTCATGTATGAGTGTGTATAGTTTTCCTATACATACGATTGCCATATATCACTCATTGCTTCTATAGAGGAAGAGCTACCTCCTACCAAGCTGGAAGGAGTGGCTGATACACCAGAAGTCTGTGCTGCCATCCAATGAGACCTGGACAGGCTGGAGAGCTGGGCCAAGGGGAACATCATGAAATTCAACAAGAGCAAGTGCAAGGTCCTGCACCCGGGGAGGGACAACCCCACACACCGGTACAGGCTGGGGGCTGAACTACTGGGAAGCGGTTCTGCTGAGAAGGACCTGGGAGTGCTGGTGGACAACAAGCTGACCATGAGCCAGCCATGGGCCTTTGTGGCCAAGAATGCCAATGGTATCCTGGGGTGCATTTAAAGGAGTGTGGCCGGCAGATCGAGGAAGGTTATCCTCCCCCTCTACTCTGCCCTAGTGAGACCACATTTGGAGTGCTGTGTCCACTTTTGGGCCCCCCAGTTTAAGAAGGACAGGGAACTGCTTGAGCAAGTCCAGAGGAGAGCTACCAAGAAGATCAGGGGACTGAAGCATCTCCCTCATGAGGAACAGCTGAGAGACCTGGGTGTGTTTAGCCTGGAGAAGAGAAGACTGAGGGGGGATTTCATAAATATCTATAAATCTCTAAAGGGTGGGTGTCAGGATGATGGAACTAGGCTCTTTTCAATAGTGTCCAATGACAGGACAAGGGGCAATGGGCACAAGTTGGAACACAGGAAGTTCCACCTCAATATGAGAAAAACCTTCTCTCCTGTGCGGGTGCCAGAGCAGTGGCACAGGCTGCCCAGGGAGGCTGTGGAGCCTCCTTCACTGGAGACATTCAAAACCCACCTGGACGCGTTCCTGTGCCCCCTGCTCTGGGTGTGCCTGCTCAAGCAGGGGGGTTGGACAAGATTGTAGCTGTACGCTTCTACGGGAGAACTTATCTTGGGCCGCATATCTCCGGGACACAGGGCTCTACCCACCCTGGGGACAGTGATGCACAGACATCAATATGATGGATACAAAATGTCCGTTTATTTAGCTGCGTCACACGCTTATATAGCTCTTGCGCTTCCTGTTCCTGCCACTCCTATGGGGAGGAGTCTATCTTTCCGTCACATCCCGTGATCTTCTGTCGCCGATCCCTGTCTATTCCCCTACAAAGATGATCCCCAAAGGTCCCCTCCAACCCCTACCATTCTGTGACTGTGTAACATGATATTTTAGATGCTTGCGATAGCATGCAGTCTGATTGGACATGCAGGGTTACACAAGTTTAAGCTGATGATGATCCTGTCTTAGGCACCTTGATTAAACTCCTAAATATCAGTAAGATGAATTTGGGCCATATTTCAGCTGGCTGACAGATCTATCCAGGAAACAAAAACAGAACTTCATATGTTGAGCTCTTGGATATACTATTTCAGGCCCTTCCATTTCAGTGGAAGGACCCAGTTTTCCTGCTGTTTTTCAGAATGTTATGTAGTCATTTGTACTATGACAAAGTGAGTAAAATACCTGCTATCTTATAGGCTCTTAATTCTTCAGGGGATTTAGGCCCAAATGTGTGTTTTTAGGTGGAATGATAATATAGAATTAACTTGAAAGCAAGCTACCACATTTTTTGATTTTGATGGTTAACGATAGATGTACAGATGAGAAATGGGCTTTATCAAGAACATTTATGGATCAGACTTCCTAAAGTAATTTTATTACATGAAGTCCATTGGTCCTTTTGGCTGCAATTACTTCTCAGGTTGAGATCTGATCTGGGAAGGAAACTGACACTTGAATTTCCTGTTTCTACAGATCTTCATAAAATGGTGAAAGTGCACCATGGATTTCATCTTTTTTTTTTTTCCATTTCGGAAGAAAACCTGAAATACAACTTGAAGTAGAAAAAAGGGGAGGAAGAAGAAAAACAGAATAAGCTGTGATGACATGTGGAAGGTGAGACGTGCAAATTCTCTGCTTTTTATATGAAAACCATTCAGAAAGTTATAAAGTTATGCACAATATTTTGCAAAATCTAACAGAAATATTTAAGACTGTTGGAGCTGATGAACTGCATAATGCACAAATTTATAATAAATTAAAACCTATGGATGAGATGGATAGAGTGGGAAAACCAAGGAACTGTAGAGCAAGCAATCCTGATAAGGACAGGAAACCTTCATCCTGACCTAAATCGAGTCAGTAAGGAAGCAAAGCCATGTCAGGGCAAACTAGGTCCAGAAACAAACCTAGGATAAGGATAGGCTGTCTCCTGTGTTCTTGATGTCACAAGCAAACTGCGTGCTGTAGTAGCATTTATGATGGTTTATATCACCATATTTTAAAAGGCCTTATACCTTACAAGTTGAAGAGAAATTATTATTGAAAGACTGTTGAAAGGTAATAAAACATTCTAGCAAAATTTCAGATAACTTGTATAATATAGCAGACTAACTGTAGTTCCACAATAAATGAAAAAAAAATCCCAACATTTCAGAAGCTTTCATAAAATAAAATATTGTATTAAATTATCTGCATTTGGCTTAAATGCCTGAGTTCTGCTTGATCAGGAGATCTGAAACTAAAATTCCTTTCAGTTATGAAATAACACAGTGAATATTTACAGAAACATCTCCATTCCAACCCAAGAGTTATTTCTAACCATGAAATTTTTGAGCATTAGTAACATTTTTCTCTCACTGGATGATAAGAATGAAACACCAACCCCTGTTTCAGTGCTTCAGAGTTATTGGCTGATTTTGGGCCTATTCCTTTTTATTCAACAAAGTAGAACTCAGTATGAGACATTCAAGAGAGAAGGGAACAAACAAGCACAGAAGAATCATCAGAAGAAGGTGATCTTCCTGCTTCCAGATGGGGTGTCCACCAGCCCTTGGAACTGCTCCTCTTACATCCTCTTACATCCAAACAAAACACAACACGGGTCTGCAAAGGAAGCTCCCCAAAAGAAGAGTCTGTATGATGGTACTACGCCAGGACAATTTCCTGAAGACTGCATCTTACAGAGTAACTTTAAGTAGATCCACGAATAATTAGGTATCTGTCAGTACCCACCACTGCATCTGCAACTGAAGTTTGTTCTCAAGTGGAGGACTGCAGTGACACTGATGTTATATTAAAAATGTACTTTATTTATGCTGGTTGACCATGCATATAGATTATTTTTAAATTGAAAAAGAGATGAGAAACAAAGAGAAGTTCCAGCAATGGATGTTTTGGGACCATGATTTCCTACCACATCTGAGAAACCTAAAGTGCTAGTAACTGATCTGCTTTATGTGTACAAGCACAGAGCTTCTGGTTTTTATTGTAGAAGGGTGCTTTCAATTTAGAAAAAAATCAGTCAACAGAAACAGTAAATGGCGCTGAGCTCCACGTTGCTTTTTGAGAGCAGCATTACAACATTTAGTCTTGCTCAACAAGAAGTTTTATATTGCTTTTGTTTATATATAGGATAATATAATGGAGATACAGGGCTTCCACTTAGAAAGGTTATTGACAGTCTTGGTGCTGTGTTGGCATTTATTCTTTGGACTTTTATTGCTTCTGATCTGTGGTATTTATGTCTCTGAGGTGAGGACTTTCATCTGTGATACATGCTCATAATTTATAGACTGCATGGTGCGCTGATGTTGTCTGCAGGAACAGGAAATTAAACAATTAAACACAAGGCAGATATGAAGAATAAAACAAGCTATTTCCCTCAGTATATTTATTTTTCAATATTATTGTCTGTTGGTCAGAGAAGGCCGAAAACCATTGCTGTCCCCAATGACTTTCGGGGAAGCAGACAGGTTTTAATAGGTGGACATGAGAAAATGTCAAAGCACTTCAGAAAGGGGAATTAGCCATGCAGAATATGAATTCAGCATTTTGAGCTTCTGTGTTTCTCCTGTGATCCTGCTCCCCCGAACCTGTATGGCATGGCTGAAGTCATTTTTGATGGCCTTCGATGCAGACATGCACTTCCCCCCACTCCAGCTGTCAGAAATGGCCACTGCCAAGCTCCCTAGTGATTAACTGTAATAGCAATGACAGATTACTTTATTAATTGCAAATTGCACTATCTGAAGATGGTGACAACAGATATTGGGAAAGGTACAGAATATCCTAATTTTTCATAGCATAATCAGCCTGTTTGGAGCCTCAGATAAAAATAAATTACCTCAACCTTACAATACACTTGACACGTATTTATTGCAGCATTCTCTATCAGCAACTGCCATACCTATGTGAGCTAACTTCTCACATATTACCCTAAAATATGAAGGGGAGTGTTAATGGAAAGGGCAGTCAAAGCAGGGCCCCAGGAGCCAGATCTGCATTCCAGTTGTTGCATGCCACCAGAGCTGGACATTGCCTTGTGCAAGCCCCTTACACCCCTCTCTGCTGCAATTTGCCCAATTAGGTAATAGGTCCAGTAGGAAGTTTGTGTTAGACATCTTGAGGGTAAATGCATGACAGAAAAGGACTTCATAATCCGTCAGTGGTAGAAAACAAATCAATAGATAGTGTTACCCAAGAATACCAAATACTGAAAAAGAAATTTGTCTTGACTTGCAGAAAGAGAGAAAACATTTCCAGTGACTTTGGGGGGAAAGCTGGCAACATTAGCTCTATTTTGAAAAACTGACGAATGTGATTATAGGCCTACTGCTTACCCATTTTCAGAGCTAAAGTTTACGAGACTTTATAATGGAAGCTGACAATTTTTCAGTCCCTGTTTGCTGCAGCTGTTTTTGTGATGTCCTGAGTTGTTTGATACAAAGTCTAAATTAGTCTTGAGAAACGGGATTAACCTTTCCAATCACATTTAAGGTGAAATTGCTTAACTACTGCACACAATGTCATGCTGCAGATAATCCATGTCCTTGATTAATGCTTTTATAATCAATTGCTGTCTGGAAGTGACTCCTTCCCATCACACTCTTCACAAAAAGAGCAGATGGTATTTAAAAGGTTATGGCAAGAGGGCATTTCAGAGGTCAAATAGAACATCGATCAAGGGGGCAGAAAAATTGCTTTTTTCCTTCCCCTTCTCCTTATCCTCACAATCCATGAGGGAATGTGGCCTATGAATTATAGTTTGATCTATAGTTCAAGCACTAAAATGTTTTCTTGTTTCAAATTTCTATGTTGTTTTGGGTAACGAACCTGGAAATTGGATTCTTTTGTGCCAATAAAAAATTGCGCCCAATACACGTATCTCAGCAACATAATTCTTAGACCCATAGAGATTTGCTTGCTACTGCCTTGAACGCAGTCAGAACACTGACGCTTAATAAAAGCTGTACTGATATCCACAATGTTCTCAGACCAATTTGTAGAAATGATAATGACTCTGTGAAAAAAATGTACTCTTCATTTCTGTGCTCTTTTATATAAACCAATAAACAAATGAGGGTATTGTGTGACTTATTCTCTTTCACTATTTCCCTGTACCTGGTTGGTTGCCATTCTGCACTAGAGTCCAAGAAGAGCTATTCTCACCTGGACACTACACCTCTAATGCAGTCTCCAAAACTAGAAATCAGGGGTTTGCCATTTTACAATACATAAAATATATCAGTAGCCTTTCTCCTTCCCTTTTTATCTCCTTTCATGCTAACCACACAGCATATGACAAATAGAAACAGAAGAGTAAAATTGTTTATGTTTTCTAGTAATTTTTGAATCTTTACTAATGAAAATGTTTTTTTTTTTTTCCTACTGGTTTGGACCTGAATATTGTCATCTTTGTTGCCTAATAAAAGAGTGTTTTTGTCAATTGTCATGCCTTACTGGCCGTTCAGTTGTGATTTTTTTTGTTATATAGGTTATTATGGACAAGTGAAGTGCTTATCCTGAGTAGGTCTCTAAAGTAGGCTTTCATCTGAGAAGTAAAAAGTGGAAATACTATAATCCTGCTTTGTAATCAAAACCAGGATTAATTGGCTAAGATGTTTTTTGAACATTGAAACTTACATTTAAAGGCCCGAGCCCACCAAATCTTTCTCAATTGAACAGTTCTCGCTCCTGGCATGTAAGTAGCCACACAGGAGCCTAGGGAGCTATTAATGAGGTAGATTTTTATCTTTATTCAAGAACAAGTAATAACTAGCATATATTGCATAACTAAAGCTGTTAAGCATGAACCTTCGAAAGGTGGACAAAAGCAGAACCTGATGAAACCATGCTAACTAATCCTATTAAAGTGACATCTGGGTGTCTTCCCATCCTGGAGTGGTAGAAAAGCTATCACTGGAACTGACAGTGAATTTTAAAAAGTCCTAATATACACAGCCATTTTTAACACACTGACTTTTCAATATCAGTTTTGTAGCTTAATTTCCTTTGATTTTTTTAAGAGTGCAATGGACATAAATTTTAAAAAGGTGAAGTCTATGAGGCACTTCAACTAAGTCATGTCTGTCAGCACTGTATAAGAAAAACGAACACAAGGACAAATGTATATCACAGGACTTTTTCCATGATGTACTGGCTAACAGAGAGAGAAAAACCCTTCAACATGGGTGAGGTATTGCTGTTGCACTGCTTAATTACAGGTTCTTAAAAGGTAGTGTATAATAAAGAGATGTTAACATGGACATTTGCATAGTTATGAATGAGAAGTTAGGAGAGGTTTACTTCTAGCATTACCATAAAAGACACTGATTTCCCAGAAAGAGTGACTCTTGGGGACTAGCTACACTCAAGGCATTCTTCATGGGGATTCCTGAGCCAGGAGAGAGTATCGGCCCTTAGCAGACACTTAGTGTCAATTGCCTTGTTATGACTAGGACCCTAGTGATCAGAACTGCCATATTAAATGCAAATTGATAAATGAAAGCCTTTACTACCAGTCTGAAGGCAAAAAAGGCTGTGAAAATAATGTTAGATATATTGACAGCATCCTAGCATTTTTCATAGTGTTTAATGTATGTATTTCATCACTAATCCTTTAGAAATTTTAAAACTATATCTTTTGTCTTCTATTGTGTGTCCATATTGATCTGCTGTTGAAGAATTGCTTGTAACTGTGAGATATTATTCATTATATTTGAAAGCTGTTTGATCAGAGAAGAAAACAATACAGCGTGGTTTTAAGAGGGAGAGAAAATTAAATGAACATATATAGGGGAAAAATAAATTATTAAGATGTGCTCTTTCTTTTATTTATATTTCAGGGCTTTTTTTTTTTTCCCTGAAGAGACTAGGGAGTCTTCAGATAAATTGACAGTCTCTTAAGTAACCTAATAAATAGCTGAAGCCATCAGCTACCTTTTAACAATAGCAATGCCTGTAAATATGAATGTGTCATTTCAGCTCTTTTTTCCCCTGCTTAATTTCACACTTCTTTTTTTTTAATTTCTGATGTTATAGAGACTTAAAAAATGTTCTGGATCAAGTAGTATGATCATATTTATAACTGTAACCTGATTTTTTAAAATCTATTGTAGATTAACATTCATTAGTCCTTTGTTAAATGTGGAACAAGAACTTCATATATATTGTCAATCATAAAAAGGGAGGAATGTATAGAAACCATTAAAAGATTTTTTCTTAACTGCCTTTCCTCTAACTAAAGCTATTATACCTACATACACTTCCCATCACTCTGTCACTTTCCAAGCCATAGCTCCCTCTTACCTTTCACAAACATTCACAATCAATCCTACATACTTTTTTTTTTCTTTATAGTATGAAAGTACGCAAAGGTTTCCTTTTCCAATGTCTCCTATTTCTGAGCTCAGACACAGTATCAATCATCGGGGCCATCGCATGTATCTGCCAGGTGATCACTCTTCTGCACCCTCCGAGTGTTTCCTTGGCCCAATTATATTCCTGCCTGGGTTGTTTGTTTCTTTCTCAGAAATCTATAATACACTATCCATTGGAAGGGGGAGGGGGAAATGCCCTAGGCTTTCTAGTAGTTGTTAGGTTTGTATAGTTTACATTGCTACTCAGTCCATAAATGTAACACTAAAATGAATCTGTGGTATCTGTGTTTGGATGACTACGAAATGACAAAAGCTGTGTTGTATTCTTGTACAATCAATATCTTACTTGTGAAACCTAAAACAGCTCTTTAAATTACAAAAAAAAACCCCAACAGATAATACAATGTTAACAAAGTGATGTCTATATCTGCTTTCCTTGTGCATTGCTGCCTTTTCATGGCAAAGTACTCTATCTTAGATCCTTTCTGCAGCCACTAATGTGTGCTAAAGAGTGACACTGATAAAGCACATGCTATACAGCCTCCACATTTGTCAAATTTGCTTCCATATCCCTACCTAATATAAGTATTCTGCATGTTCCTTTATTTCTTTGAAAGGTTTTCTTGACTGTCTTCTTATTTTTAGGTATGGCAATTTTGAGCAAGCCTGTTCTGTTATACTTTGGGTTTCATCCAAAACGGTGAGAGAGTAGCTGCATAATTACATGGGGGAAAAAAAGGTAAAAAAAAAAAAAAAAAAAATCCAGGAGAAAAAACTGATTAGCAAAGTAGGGCTTTTTTGGTCCTGGTAGTAAATTTAATCAGAGTATGAATGTGAAACTGTTTCCACAGAGGAACAAAGCTAATGATACCTGAAACTGTTCTACATGTTCCAGGATATAACAGCAGCGTGCTATGACTAGAGTTTTTCAATGACTTGGGTTCAAAAATTCTACACCTATCTGCCTATTGGCAATTTGAGGTACCTGAATTTCTCCATTAATTTAGTTTTCTGTGCCTAGAATCTCAGAGAGAGGAGCAGTAAATCTGCAGTAAAATATGTAATAAGCAAAAGAGCTCTGCTCAAAGAGATCACAGATTCAGATTTCTTTTTTAAACTGCTTTCTCACAGACAGTCAAACAGCTTCATCTCTGTAGCTTGCCTGAGGGCTCTGCAGTCACCTGGGAGTCAGACACCCAGGAGAGGATACCCACATTTCCTTCAGTTTGGACGGCCAAATGTGTACGTGCGTTGCACAGAGACGTGGCACGTGCACAACGTGCAAGGTGCTGAGTTACGGCACAGCTTGCAGCCCATTGCTCCTGCAGTGCAAACGTGTTACATCAGACACGTTCCAAAATGTGCCAGACCAGCTGGGCGTGCCACGGACTTCCCGTGCAGAAGTCCAGCTCTCCTCTAAGTCCTGCTTTGCTGAACACCTAGCAATGTAATCAAGGTGACAGCTCTAATTGGACTGTGAGGTATTCAGATGTCCTACCTATGGGTTCTATTTCTTTTTTTCCATCTGGATCTAGTATCATGGTAGCAAGAGGTCATCTCTAAGAGAACTAGGCTATATGCCATCTTTAGCTTTCATCCAACAGTATCTTTACTGTATCACAGTTCAGAAGACTATCAGCTGGTCTGTGAGCTGGAATTAACTCATCTGACCATTAGGAAAAGAAACGGGCAGATTGTTTCACTAGTAAACTGAGAACATATTATGTGGATTTTTTTTTGCAGGATAACATACATAGAATTCTTTTGTCAGAAATGACTATGTTATTTTAAAGCAACACTGGATTTTAATCACAAAATAAGCCACTGATAAGAAAAATCTAAGTATTACTGTGTAAATGGTGATTGTCTTCAAATATATATGGCATCCCTGAGCTTTTTGCTAAGGAAAACACTACCTTTCCAATCAAAGGAAATTTCTTGTGTTTTTAATTCAGGTTTTCTAAAGAAGAGGCAGGGATATGTTGAAATGGAGAATTCTGAAAACATCCTGAGTGACAGTGAGATGAATTTCCTATCCTGAAGAGAAAGAAAGAGAAAAAAAAAAGGTGTTGACTCTTATTTCATGAGTGGGAGCTGTAGTGGAGCTTTGCAAGAGCCATAATGTGCCTGTTTCATATGAGACTCCTCTCAGGCTGCCCTGCTCAGGGCAGGAAAAAACAGTGGGAGATGAAGATCTGTATATGTCATTAGAGTTTGACAAAAAGCTAGGTGCTATTTTTATTTACAAGAGTATAAATGTGAAATGATTGCACTAAAACCAGTGGAGCTCCTCCTGATTCACACCTGGACAACAGAGAATAACATTTTATCTCCAAAACATGAAACTTTTTTTTTTGTTCAAATACACAGCCTTTAAATCTGAGGACATTTAATATTTTTCTTTTAACTTCATTTTGGTTCCTACATTTCCTACTTTACTCAGAATAAGTGGGTAACTCAGTATGGCAGGTCAGATTTGCAAGGATGATCAGCTTGCTTTCTGTCCCTGAGGAAAAATATTATTAAACTACCCACTTGAGGGAGTGAAATGTATTAAAATATCTAACGTGTACAGTGTTCTGGTAAAAAAAATAATTCTGTAAGACACTCAATCACTGTATTGCAGTTGAAACAATATGTATTTATTTGATGATTATCTGATTGAAACAAAGATAACACATCAAGCTGACTCATTCATTTTTCTTTAGTCTCACTCTCACTCATTACAGATTGACTTGGGCTGATGGACTCTGAAACCAAATTGGCCACAGAGATGTACATGCTTTAAGGCAGTTGCTATTGACAGATGAAAAGTGTAATGCGACTAACCCAAAAGGCATGCTGAAAGCTACTGGTAGAAACAAAGGCTCCATACTAAGTCAGATAAAAACAAAAGAAACAAAACCATAAATGGCATGAGCTGGACTAGGTAATGAGAATTTTAAGATGGCCTCTGTGTGACAGAGAAGATAATATAAAAATTTTAGGATGTGTTTTAAGAAGCAACTGCAGCAAGCATAAAGATAGTATGAAAACATTTATCACAGAATCATGTACAGTCTACTTCAGCTCTTTATTTGGTTTTTACTGTATAAGATTTGGGGAGTATCTCATCCTGAGAAAGTCTGTAAAATTACAAAAGTAGTTGCTTTATGAATGTTTAAAATGTGAACATTCCATTAACTTTAACTGTGTTGAGTTCTGTTGTGTATAAATGTAGTTTTCAGGAGCTGTTCTTAGTTGACCAAAATATTTTCACATTTAAAAATCAAGCAAACAAACATAACTGAAGAAAGAGGAAATACTGGTAGAAAACTAGGAATTAATGAATGATAGAGAACACTACAAAAAAAAAAAAAAAAAAAAGAGAAGAAAAAGGCACAGACTTGAGGAATTTTGGATTTAAGAAGATGTTAAAAAGAAAGCCTTGACTCTAGAGACAAAAAAAAAAAAAAGTATTATTAAACTTTTATATTCTGGTACCATCTAGAGGCCAAATGGCACAGCATCCCATTTTGCTGGGAGCTGTACAAACATATGAAATGACAGATATTCCCTCTTCAACCCAAGGAATGGGTATGGCAAACTCACAGCTACTGACTGTTTATGTTATTTCTTCTTTGTAGAATATTTTCTATCTGTCTCTATTCCTTACAAAATATTTGGATCATCTTTGTGCAAACGGTGGATGTGCAGTACTTCCAGTCTGCCAACAGCTGTGTCATGTACGCAAGTCACGGGTACAGAAGACAGAACGTGCCTGTCTGCTGCAAGAAGTTCAACAGTTGCACCCATCAAAATGTTGTAACAGCAAGAAATGCAGCTATCATCAGGAACAAATTGTTATTGCCACCATGGTGCCTTAGGATTAGAGTTTTCTTTCTAAGACTTCCAAAACAGTCTTCTGCTAGTGAAGGCCAAAAAATACACATAACAACTGCAAATCCTCCTACTTTTCAGCTGCAGATGTTTGTAAGCAATGTCTAAAGAAATATGTATATGTTTTCTGCTACTGTTGCTTTGATGTTAAATTGTTGTGAATGAGCCAGTGAAAGAACTTTTGAGCTGCTGCTTCAAGAAAGAAGCATTAAAATGGCATGTTTTCATGTAATCCAGGGCTACAGAAGCGACCGGAGAATAAGCCAGCCCAAAGGCTGGAAGCCATCAAGACTGGATTACTTGAAGCTCTGCCTGAGCAGGCAGAATCAGGAAGCCAGGGCAAATAGATGTAGTTATCTGGGGTAGAGCACTGCGTTAATGAACCTGTGCTGCTTCCAGCCACGCAAGGACAGCTGTGGTTCCACTCTGGTCCACTGGCTAAGAGGACTGTGTGTTCCTTAAACAGGTCTGTTTATTATTTGCAACTGGGTAATAAGTTAGTAAGTTCCACACTCAGGGATTTCTAAAAGGGTTTTTCACTGATTTGGGATTTGGACTGAGCTTTCTAACTGTAAGCTTCACATTATGTTCACATTATGTTTGGGCTTTGGGACCCATTAGGCACTCTAGGGTGTAGGCTGAAATTTTTTTTTTCACTTGTTTGTGTATATGATCTGCAAAGTAATCTTCTGTTTCTGTTTAACCAATTGTGGTATTACGGTCTGGAGAAGGAAAATTAAGTATGCATTTAATAATAGTTAGTCAGGGACAATAATTTAAAAGGACCAGAAGTGCTGTAATATATTTTTGTATCTTTGTGGTATTTCTGATGCACCATAACACAGGTGCACTAGTTGTCCTTGTTTATACTCAGCTCAACATTGTCACATTTCTTAAGTAGACAAAATCAGATGAAATTTTTAACTGTTAGGGTTATACTATCAATTCACATTTTTATTCCTACCTTCCTTATGAATTAATTAAAACAATAGGAAATCCAGTTACCCCTTTGCCTGCTTTCCAAGTAAACAATGCATGAGAAAGTAAACATTGCATGTAAATATATTTCTGTGCATCTGTGAACATGTATATAGCTCTTCTCCTTAGAGTGTCTCTCACACCAGTGTAACAGAAATTTGACAGAGTGGGAATGTCAGAAAGATAGTATTTTTTCTAAGTTCCAGAAAAATGAACAGATGGAGAAGGGTAAGAGGGTGTATCTTTACCCTTAGTGAAAGAAAAGTTCATCTCCAGGCTTGCTTTCTTATGGGAAAGAACCCACAAGAGCACGACCTTGAATCCATAGGAAATCAGTCCTCACATATTTTCGTGCTCCTGCAATTATTTCCTTTTTAATAAAGTAGAGTAACCCAATGTGAGAGGATAATTATTTCTCAAGCTATAATGCTACTGAGTTTAATATTTCTCTTCTTTCCTAAAATTGTGTTGTATAAATCAAACAAATTTCCATTATGGCATCTGTATACAATATTTAAAGAGTACTTACAAGTAACATAGAAAAAGAAATACACATATTTCTTGATCTTTCAGATGATGAGAAATCATTTGAGAATATTCAATAATAGTCTGCATAAACAAACATTTCTTAGTCAGCAGCACTGTTATAGTAATAATGTCTGAAGCATCATTCTTTTAACTGGAAACTAGAAAAAGAAATCAGGATAGGGGTGATTGACAATTTCAGTTCTGCCATATGTACAGCTGGGACAGAAAGGGTGATGATGCTCATGCTGACTAGAATATTTGATTCTTCAGTCTCTGTTTCATCAAACGGCATTACTACCTTTGCTTTCTTATGGTCCACTGCTTTTTATCTGATTCAATTCCTTCCTCTGACATTGGTAACAGATACTAGGCATACCATTACTAGCGTTTTTACTATGGATGTAATATTTGCTCTCTCTTTTGACTTTCAAACTTGTGTGTCTGCAAGAAATATAACCCTGCTAAATTTCAGGTCTTACTGGAATAAAAAAGCCAGTGATTGCAATTATTTTGGATGAAAACATATTTTCAGTCTTTCTCAGGCTTCATATTGCCAAAATGGATTTAAGTGAAATTATTGCCTGTTCATTTTACACCAAAGTTTTCTATTTTTGAATGTCCATGCTTTTCACATAATTTTTCAAAAAAAAAATTGGTTCTGAAATTATGCCTTTGGAGTTCAACATAAACTGTTCAAGCTCTAAGAGTAGTCTTAAATCCTGCTTCCAACCCAGGGGTTGGATTAGTAGACCAGGTACTCAGATTACGAGATCAGCATAGTTTCATTGACTTCAATAATCCCACTGTAAAGAATAATTTGAACTGAATGATTTGATTCAACAATTTTTACAGAATAGAGTCAGTCTCTCATGGAGGGAAATTCAGAGTGACTTATTTGCTTTAGAGAAAAAAGATTTCTGGGACTCTTATTCAGCCAGATTTTTAACTCAGGGTGACTGCTGATGATCACAGCCATCCAAGCTGTCGCAGATGTTGTGTTAAGAAAGCTATTGACCATCAGTGGGTAGTAAAATTTTTCTGCTCTCACTTTATTGCTGCCCCCATTAAACCATCCTCTCAGGTCCTATATTTGTGTAACTGGTTCTGTCCCCTATGGTCTGGAGTCATTAGCCCATTCCTCAATAGTGGACTATATAATGCTTTCTTAATTAACCCTGTGGATCTTGTTGCCCCAAATAACATTTAAATGGGAATTTGTAGCTGTAATATCTTGATATAGATTTCCACTGGAAGTGCTTGAATGGAATACATAATTTCAGGGAGAAATCCTAAAAACCCAGAAGACACTTTTGAGATAATTACAACATTGCTTGTCATTTCAAAACAGAAGGCCTGGATTTATCGTCAAGACAGTATTCCTCTTTTGAATGACATCCTTATTCAGCTGCAAGTAATTGAGTTTCTGCTAATACAAATAAACTGAAAAGAGTAATGCAGTGTTTATCAAAACATTATCACATATATCACATACCCTAAAATATTACTTTGCAAAAACCTCATCAGAGTTAATACTAGGTCCTTAACTCACAATTCTACCCCAACCAGTATGTTTAACTGGCCAGTGCTTATTGCTTCTTGAATTAGAAATTAATTTATGGGATATTTCATTTCCATGCCTTCTGAACCATTTGTTTCTTTCTACGCGTATCTTCAGCTTTGGTCCCAGCTATTTGATCATAAAATGAATCACTTTTTTGTTGAGCATGCCAAGCGTGTTCAGCATTAGATAAGTCTACCAGTGTGAATTTGCATCTTCTACCTTCATTTCAATAAAAACATCAGTAGTTTTAGTGCTTTGGATCAATTATTTTTCTGTTGTTGTTGTTGAGTTTTGACATTTTTCTGTGTCCTGCAGCTATCCTTTCTCTCCTCAATAGAAATGCTGTTCCTCAGGCTGAGACTTGCTGGGGATCCATCCTTGTGGATCTTCTCTTCTAAATGAAAGTCTAGATCACAGATCACAGAAGAAATAGTGAACCACTTTGTGCAGACAAGATTTTAATCATTATGGATAGCACAGGAGATATCCTAACCATTTGCTTTGTCATTTTATTTGTACCTCTTTTGCACCCCCAAAGTAGTCTAGCTTCAATGAAGGTTTTGCATTTACTGAAAACTGCCAAATGTTGTGTTTACAGTCATGGAAGCTAATAATGAAAACTATCACATTAAAGGACAAAGTGCCACAGAAGTACAAACTGTAAGCCTGCATGTGCAGGGTAATGAGGCATAGTAGAAAAAAGTTGTGTTTGAACTACCAATGAACGTGGCTAATACAGCCTATAACAGCAGAAGGTCCAGAAATGATTGATCAGATATGCATATTTTGGGTCTCAGGCACACAGATGGCAATGCTCTATATAACCCTACCTGTAGGGATAGTTAACTTCTACTTAAATGCCATTAATTTCTCTGGAACAGTGGTTCCCTGACAACACTTTTCTATATGCTTCATCCACAGCACCATGATCCTTCTACATCATGCACAAGTTACTGCTAAAATTACCAGTAACTTAAAACTCCAGAAATTAGTGTCTGTTCGGCAGAGCCTCCCAGGAGTCAAATCACACAAACACTTACTCGTGAAGCTGGCTTAGTGGGGAAGCATATGTGTTTATTTGAATAGGAAAAAAGAGAAGATAGGTGAAATTTTTTAAAGAATAAAAGCTGAATAGAATGTAAAGTTGATAGATTAAGATTTTCTTAAATCTAAAACAGGGATGACTCTTTAAAAGTACTAATTTAGTAGTTAACATGAAAAGTTAATCTGCTTCCCATTTTCTAAAAGAATTATTACATGCTGTTTCATTTACAGATACATTATGATTGTATATGTTGATCAAATGAGACCTTCAAATGAAAAATAATTAATTACAGAGTATTCGCCCTTTTTCCTGGACTGGGCAAACCATCTGATTTGTACATAAATTTTTGATTGTAATTATGGAGAGTTTTCCAATTGATAACTAATTGTTCAATATGCCTCATTATTTTTATTTGAGAAAATCTGCTAATGAGAAATATGAACCAAATGTTTGTTGCTACTGTCTCTTGAATAAATGAGATACTGAACAAAATTTTTGGCTTATACTTATTGGTATAGATGCTCTATGAAGGTGTCTCTTACAGATTGGAGAGCTTTGCTTATTCTCTGGCTTTGAGAAGGCACACTTGTATCTTTTCAGGAGTAAGGAAATGATTCCTTTCTTAAGTAAGGGCAAAAAACCAGAAATTTAGACACTTTTGACAGAGGCATATTATAGAGCAGATGACCACAGTGATTTACTTAAAGGACCAGAAAGAAGTTATGCAATCTTTCATTTTTTTAAGAAGTGTTTCTTAAAACTCACTGAGATTTTTAGCTAAACTGCAATCGAGTTTTTTGATTGCTTATCTCAGTTAATAAAGAAATGTGCCCCTTGTGTGTCCTTTCTATCACCTTTAGCCTCCAGCTTTTCTCAAAAACACTGAAAGATTGAGCACCTTGCCACTACTCATTATCTGTCTTAGCTATTATGTGCTAGAAGCCAAAGTTATTATCATTCATATTTTTTTCCCATTAAAATGGCAAATGGTGAGGATCAAGGCAACAGCATGGACCTCTTCTCTGTGTGCTCTGTCTACAGTTTCTAAAACTGCAATGAATTTACACATTGAACACACATGCCGAGCAAGAGATTAATGTTCTCACTGGAGGTGATGGGGCTCTGTAAAACCTGAGTTTCTTTTTTATTAGCCCAACCTGTTATCATGGAATGTACACTTGCTGTACTACATTTCTGACTGTCCTTGAGAAAATGGATGGATAACTTATAACCATAATTATGCCCACTCACTGGTCTAATGAAGAGAATTAGAGAATGTGTAAACAATAGCTGTGCAGGGGGAGAGTATGCATAATTGGCAACTATTAATCTAATAGTGAGAGATGGAGACGGGTGAGAATGATTAACATAGGCCACGCAGAATGATCGTTTGTGATAAGGATGACTGAGAAGACGTTGACATTACTTAGCCTTCCCCACTGGCAAGGAGAGTATGAATAGAAATAAAGTTAAACCCAGGGTGGAGCAGCAGGGGTAGTGTTGCAGGCTTTCAGCACCCACATTCTTCTTTCTGTAGAAAAATTGCACAAGTTTTCCTTTCCATGTTTTTAGTATCTTAAAAAGTGCTGAAAGGTGACACAGAAGAGCAAACATTTTCCACTGTCTCATACAGCGTTTCATTGTCCAAATTGTCATTTTCTAGGACAGTCAAGTGCATTTTGAGTTATGGGAGGCAGAGGGTTGGGTTCTCGTTTGTATCTTCTGTCCTCTGAGTGGTCCTTTCCTTGTTGCGGGCAGGGTGGTGACTGCAGGATGATGGAGAGTGATTATTAAAAAGAAAAAGAGAGAAGAGGTAGAGAGTTCATGGAAAGGAAGAAAATAGTAGTTTATTGGAAGTGAGAACAGAAAAGCCTGTAGGGTTTGTGAAAGGAAGGTGAGAGAAGAATAACAGAGGATGACTGGGACAAGGGTGACCTCACAATTATAGGGTGAGGAATTTAAAAAAAGTGTATTGGACATTTTTCAGTTGTGAGGATGAAGTCCCCTGGTGGGGGAAGAAATGGATGGAGCAATAGGAAGTAGAAGGGCAGGCGAATCTGGCAAGAGATTAGGATGTGGAGACAGGGGATTGTAAAAAGTGGAGCTAGACCAGGTGAAACTGAGATACCCTTGCTGCAATATTGAGAGAAACTCCTTGATGTAGATATCTGAGACTTTAGGAGACTACAGCCAGCTGATTGAGAAAGGGCATTAGAAACATCTGGGAAATGAGGGACTAAAAAGAGATCAGACAGAAAAAAGTAGAGCTTGAAATGAGGGTGGGTGGACTGATATAATACAAGGCTAAATAAGCAGAATATGCGTACACTGTAGGACACTTTCCTCCAGCACCTGACCTCCAGCAACCAAGACTTGTAAGTATATTCTTCTCCAGTCAGCAAGGAACCAGAAAACAGCTTCACCGTGCACACCCTCCCTAATCACGAGTACAGGTTCATCTTGTGTGCAGAGGTAGGGAACCTCAGGGAAAAATATTACACGGTAGCCACCTAATTAAAAGTTGCCTCCTAAGGATCACACAAATGAGTTAACGCAAGTTTGCACTGGAAAACTGAAATCTAGTATTTTCTCAATTCTGAATTTGATTTTCCTTTACTTAAACCTGGAAGGTGTTTTTATGCATGTCTATACACAGCTGCTATTGAGAAGGTATGCAGACCACCCAAATTAGAGGAAGGGACTCCAAGCAAATAAACTCTAGCTATCTGACCATCTTGTGTGAAAATCCTTAGTTCCCCTTACTAGCTGCTGTGCAGATTAGAGGGTCATTCTACTAAAAAGTGTTCTCCAAAGACAGGGTTGTTAACATTAAACTCTAAATTTAGTTTGTGTTGCTACAAGCTTCCTAAGTACAGCTAGCAGAAAGCTTGAAAAAGATAACAGAGAAGGAAGCATTGGGAAAGCATAATCTTAATCACCAAAATCTCACTCTCAGTTTGTATTTCTTGAAAGGATGGTCTCAGAATTGCATCCATGTTATTTAAAAGAAATACCAATAGAAGCTATGAAATGGTCCTGTACTTTCCCAATCACATACTGATCCTTTTTCTGCTTCCAGAAAACACAAAGAAAATATTTCCATTGGATTCATGTGGATAGAACTAGAAGAAAGTACCACACTTCAAAACATATGTTCCGAGGAAAGCATCTTATGAAAAAAAGAAGCCAATTATACTTTCTGTGGAAAAAAACCCCAAAAACCAAACAGGCCAAAACCCCACTCAGAGACAAAACTAGGAAAATATGAAAAAAAGGACCACCTGAATTTCCATCAAAGCTAATACTTATCTAATTCAAGTTGATTCAGGGACAGTCCATCTCTTTTGTGCATGCTCCAAATGCATTCTGCCTTCCCATGTGCTCCAGAGACAGAAAGCTTCCAAAATCTGTCAGCGGAATGAAGTTTCTCCTCCTTTTCTCTGCTGTAGTTGGGATTGCTTGAATCATATTCAAGTCCTCAGCTTTTATTATAGAAATTTTCTTCGTTTTATTGAAGCATCATGTCTTATTTAAAGAATATATATTTACTAACGAAACACAGGCTGTGTCTATCTGCTTAGACAGTGGAATTAAGAACAAGACTGTAGGCATACTTTTCCTTTCCCATAACAACCTACCATCAGATTAATATTTAAATGCCCATGGGCTCAAAAACATGAATATCTTTTTTTTTTTTTTTTTTACACAGGGATGGAAATCAAAGGAAAAAAGGCTATGCTAGCATTTTTCCCCCTTTCAAAGTCATAATTTGTAGGCTTCTTACCACTGAAATCCTTCTCTCTTATATTTGTTATTCTCAGCCAGATTATTTCAATGATCATTGAGAATAGCTGGAAACTAGCTTGAAAACTGAAACATTAGGCAAAGGGTGATCTTTTAAATAAAATTTTCTAAAAAACCCCACAATACTAAACTCCTGAAATACCATTTTAAAATTAAAAATGTTTTGGAATATTCTAAAAAAAATCATATGCATATAGATATAAATAAATGATCAGTATATGGTAAGTATCTGACCTCTAACTACTGACCAATATTCATCTTCCGGTTTCTATTAACACATTGGTGATTCCCCTCCCATGTAGCATAAGCCAATATGTCCATCCTTCATAACATCAATTTCAAATCATTCCAACTAGTTTGAAAGACTGTGAACCTCCAGCCACACATGGATTGTTTCAGTGTTCATGATAGTGGAGAGCTCTGCAGCTGTTAACCCACAGTTAACCTGTAGGTCAGCAGGTACTAGTAAAGGACTGTCACAACCTCTGACCCGGCCCTAGTGAGACCACATTTGGAGTCTTGCATCCAGTTTTGAGCTCCCCAGTTTAAGAAGGAGCTGCTTGAGCAAGTCCAGCAGAGAGTGACCAAGATGATCGGGGGACTGAAGCATCTCCCTCATGAGGAAATGTTGGGACACCTATGTTTGTTCAGCCTGGAGAAGAGAAGACTGAGGGGGGATCTTATCAATGCTTACAAATACCTAAACGGTGTGTGTCAGGAGGATGGGGCCAGACTCTTTTCAGTGGTGCCCAATGACAGGACAAGGGGCAATGGGCACAAGCTGGAACACAGGAAGGTCCAGCTAAACATGAAAAAAAATCTTCTTTATGTTGAAGGTGCCAGAGCAGTGGCACAGGCTGCCCAGGGAGGGTGTGGAGTCTCCTTCCCTGGAGACATTCAAAACATGCCTGGACGTGTTCCTGTGCCCCCTGCTCTGGGTGTGCCTGCTCAAGCAGGGGGGGTGGACAAGATGATCTCCAGAGGTCCCTTCCAACCCCTACCATTCTGTGATTCTGTGATTCTGTGACACTGCTGGATCTGTCATGCTCCTTACTACTTTGAAGCAAGCAGAACTTTTTCTTGGCTAAATGAAGTAATGAAAAGAAAATTATGCCTACAGTACTTCCATCAGGATCAGTTGCTGAGGTAAGCAACTCTGATGCCAGCAGGATCTGCAGCAGGCTGCTCTAGTGCAGTCCACAGCGGGGTTTCCTGAACTAGGAGAACCTCAGGGGGAGCCAAGAGAGCCACCAGAAGCCTGCAGCTTGAATCACAGCAGCTGACGAGACCTGGCTCGGGCCAGAAGCAAGGGTTGCCAAGCCCCTCCACACATATAACAAAGGCTTTGGGGAGGGCTAGTGACCAGAAGCGCTACAAACAGGGTAGGCAAACATCAGCATCAGCAAGGGGGTGGCATGGCAGTTCATGCAGAAGGCATGCAGGAAGGGCATTGAAGCTATGCCAGCTGGACCAGCGCACAATGATATCCACCTGGCAGAAAACCATGGCATCTCTAAGCTCTGCACCCACCATGGCTGACACAGCTTCCCAGAGTTCCAATGGGAACATGTTTTGACCCATGTGTCTGGCTGCAGGGTGTGCTCTGCTTTTATGCCAGTATCAAAGGGCAGCATGAGCACACCTCCGGGAGGTGCACCCAGGTAGATGGACTCCTCTGCCTAGTGACATTGCTCAGGGAAGAGATGTGTAGTTGAAGTGACAGATATAGACTACTGGAATTGCACCCTACCTCCCCTGGGACAGGCCCAACAGGCAGACAGCACGCATGGCATGGAGGATTGCCTGTCCTCTCTCCACCTGGCTGAACACACTGACTTAAGGGATAGGGGGCAATGGCAACAAGTGCATGCCAGGTGCAGGAGACGTCTCTTCTGTGACCACCACCCCTTCCCAGGTGCCCTTGTGTAATAGGTATGAGCCTCTGCAAGTGGAACTGAACAATAACTATGATGATGGTTCATCTAGCTTGGAGGTGTTGCTGAGGTTAAGTCACCCTATGCCCTGCATCAACACTCCTTCCATAAAGAAAAAAAGACAAGTCATTTTATAGGAGACTCTCTTCTGAAGGGAACAGAAGGCCCAATATGCAGATTGGACCCACTTCTTAGGGAAGTCTGCTGGCCCCCTGGGGCCTGGATTAAAGATGTGAAGAGAAAGCTTCCTACCACGGTACGGCCCTCAGATTATCATCCATTATTGATTTTTCAGGTAGGCAGAAATGAAGTGGCAACAAGAAGTCCAAGGGCAATTAAGGGAGACTTCAGGGCCTTGGGACGACTAGTTAAGAGGTCAGGAGCACAAACAGTGTCCACCTCTATCCTTCCCATTGCAGGGGACAATGAAGGAAGCCACTATGAAAACTGTGTATAGTTGCCATCACAGGAACATGGTGGGATGACACAGAGCTGTAGTGCTGTAATGGATGGCTACAAACTCTTAAGAAGGGATAGGCAAGGAAGGAGAGGTGGTAGGGTAGCCCAGTATGTTAGGGAGTGTTTTGACTGTCTAGAGCTTGATGATGGTGACAGTAGAGTTGAGTGTTTATGGGTAAGAATCTGAGAGAAGACAACAAGACAGATATCATGGTTATAGACAACCCAACCCGGATGAAGGGGCAGATGAAATAGTCTATAAGCAACTAGGAGAAATCTCACAATGCTATCCCTTGTTCTCATGGGGGACTTCAATGCACCAAATATCTGCTGGAAATACAATACAGTAGAGAGGAAACAGCTAGGAGGTTCCTGGAGTTTGTGGAAGGTAACTTCCTGACACAGCTGGTGAGAGGGCCAACTAAGGAAGGTGACTGGCTGGACCTGTTGTTCACGAGCAGAGAAGGACTTGTGGGTGATGATGGTTGGAGGCTGCCTTGGGCACAGCGATCATGAAACGAGAGTTTTCGATTTTCGGAGAGATAAGGAGTGGGGGTCAGCAGAACTGCCGCCTTGGAACTCTGGAGGGCAGACTTTGGCCTGTTCAGGGCACTGGTTAGCAGATTCCCTTGGGAGGCAGCCCTGAAGGGCAAAGGAGTACAGGAAGGCTGGACTTTCTTCAAGCAGGAAGACTTAAAGTTGCAGGAGCAGGCTGACTCCATGTGCCAAAAGATGAGCTGGCAGGGAAGAAGACCGGCCTGGCTGAACAGAGAACTTTGGCTAGAACTCAGAAAAAAGAGGAGAGTTTATGACATTTGGAAGAAGGGGCAGGCAAGTCAGGAGGACTACAAGGATGTCTTGAGGTTATGCAGGGAGAAAACCAGAAGGGCCAAAGCCCAGCTAGAGCTTAATCTGACCGCTACTTTAAAAGACAATAAAAACTACTTTCATAAATAAGTTAACAACCAAAGGAGGACTAATGAGAATCTTCAGTCTTTAATAGTAAGACTAGCTGTTCTCTGGGTACCCAGCCCCCTGAGCTGGAAGAAAAGGACAGGGACCAGAATGAAGCCCCCATAATCCAAGGGGAACTGGCTAGTGACCTGCTACACCACTAAGACACTCACAAGTCTATGGGCAGGATGGGATCCACCCAAGGTATCATGGTTTAACCCCAGCTGGCAACCGAGCACCACACAGCCGCTCACTCACTCTTCCTGCAGTGGGACTGGGGAGAGAATCTGAAGAGTAAAAGTGAAAAACTCCTGGGTTGAGATAAAAACTGTTTAATAGATAAAGGAAAAGCCACACACACAATCAAAGTGAAACAAGGAATTTATTCACTACTTCCCATCGTCAGACAGGTGTTCAGCCATCTCCAGGAAAACAGGGCTCCATCATGCATAACAGCTACTTTGGGAATGCCATAACTCTGAACGTCCCTCCCTTAATTCTTCTTCCCCCAGCTTTATATGCTGTGCATGATGTATGGTGTGGGATATCCCTTTGGTCAGTTGGGGTCAGCTGTCCCAGTTGTGTCCCCTCTCAGCTTCTTGTGCACCCTCAGCCTACTCCTTGGCAGGGTGATGTGAGAAGCTGAAGAAGCCTTGACTCTGTGCAGGCACTGCTCAGCAATAATTGAGCAATAAGTGAGATAATACTCTGTATTATCAACATCGTTTTCAACACAAATCCAAAACATAGCCCCAAACTAGCTACTATAAAGCAAATTAACTCTATCACAGTCAAATGCAGCACACAAGGGTACAGAGGGACCTGGCAGAAGTGCTCACCACATCACTTTTCATCATTTATCAGCAGTCCTGGCTAACCAGGGATGTCCCAGTTAACTGGACATCAGCAAATGGGAGGCACATCTGCAAGAAGGGCTAGAAGGAGGATCCAGAGAACAGCAGGCCTGTCACTCTGATCTTGGTATTTGGGAAGGTAATGGAGCAGACAATTTTGAGTGCCATCACACATCACATACAGGATAACTAGGTGATCAGAGCCAGTCAGCATGGGTTTATGAAAGGCAGGTCTTGATTAAATAACCTGATCTCCTCTATGACAAGATGACATGCTTAGTGGATAGGGAAAGGCTGTGGATGTTGTCTGTCTAGACTTAAATAAAGCCTTTGACACCATTTCCCACAGCATTCTCCTGGACAAACTGGCTGCTCATGGCTTGGGTGGGTGGGTGGGTGTACTCTTTCCTGGGTAAAAAACTGACTGCATGGCTGGGCCCAAAGAGTTGTGGTGAGTAGAGTTAAATTCAGTTGGCAGCTGGACACACGTGGTGTTCCCCAGGGCTCAGTGTTGGGGCTGGTTCTGTTTTATATCTTTATCAATGATCTGGATGAGGGGATTGAGTGACTCTCAGTAAGTCTGCAGATGACACCAAGCTGGGCGGGAGTGTTGATCTGCCTGAGGGTAGGAAGGCTCTGCAGAGGGATCTGGACAGGCTCGATCAATGGGACAAGGCCAACTGTATGAGATTTAACAAGGCCAAATGCCAGGTCCTGCACTTGGCTCACAACAACCCCATGCAACGCTACAGGCTTGGGGAAGAGTGGCTGGAAAGATGTCTGGTGGAAAAGGACCTGGAGATGTTGGTCGACATCTGGCTGAACAGGAGCCAGCAGTGTACCCAGGTGGCCAAGAAGGCCAACAGCATCCTGGCTTGCATCAGAAATAGTGTGCCAGGAGGACTAAGGAAGTGATTGTCCCCCTGTACTCGGCACTGGTGAGGCTGCACCTTAAATATTGTGTTTAGTTTTGGGCCCCTCACTACAGGAAAGACATTGAGCTGCTGGTGTGTGTCCAAACAAAGAGCAACAAAGTTGGTGGAGGGTCTGGAGCTCAGGTCTTATGAGGAGCGTCTGAGGGAACTGGGGTTGTTTAGCCTGGGGAAAAGGAGGCTGAGGGGAGACCTTACCACTTTCTACAACCACCTGAAAGGAGGTTATAGCGAGGTGAGTGTTGGTCCCTTCTCCCAAGCAACGAGTGATAGGATGAGAGGAAATGGCCTCACATTGTGCCAGGGGAGATTTAGACTGGATATTAGGAAATATTAGTTCACTGAAAAGGTTGTCAGGCATTGGAACAGGTTGCCCAGGAAAGTGGTTGAGTCAGCAGCCCTGGAAGTATTTAAAAGACATTTGGATGTGGTGCTTCGGGACATGGTTTAGATGTGAATGGGCAGCATCAGGTTTATGGTTGGACTTGATGATCTTAAAGGTCTTTTTCAACCTAAATTACTCTATGATACCATGAAAAGTAGAACTATCATCTCCCTGTGAGTCTGGTCTTGTGGAAGAGAATAGAAATCTATATTTCAGCTGGAAGGCACCTGCAATGATCATCTAGTCCAACTGCCTGACCAATTCAAGGCTGACCAAAAGTTAAAGCATGTTATTAAGGGCATTGTCCAAATGCCTCTTAAACACTGACAGGTTTGGGGCATCCTATTTCAACTCAAAGGATTTTTTCCTTCCCCTATATCTTGTCTCTGATCCTACATCCTACTCTCCAGATACAGTCCCTTCCTGATGAAACTCATTAAATTTTACAAATACTTCCCTGAGTTTTCCTTGTAGTCTTACTGTTGAATTTCTCTTCCCAAAGCTTATCTGCCTCTAACATGCCCAGGAGAAATCATTGTCAAAAAAACCTTTGCAATGACAAAATTGGTATGTTTTATAAAACAAATAATTGAATGGATTTGTAGAAGTCCATCAAGCGCTACTCAATACAAAGAAAAAACCTCTGACTCAAGAAGTCATTAAACCATTCATGTCTGGATACTGGGATACTTACCAGCTCCTGAAGTCCTTCCTGCGGCATTCTTCCATGGTTTTTTGGTGTGGTTGATCGCAAATTTGAACTCTGAGAGCTACTGCTATGGTCTGTAAGCTCCGCACATCTCTAACTAAGCTCAGAATAGAGGTGACTACTTTTGTTGCTCTGAAGGCAATCCTTTATGGCATCCTGCAATTGCTCCACAGTGTGTACAGAAAACTCTTTCAAAACTTGGTGAGATGCCATATTCTTAGCCAACAGCAATATGCTGCTAATACTTTTTACCTCGTTCATTTTCAGCTGATCCAGTTGCCACTATACTAATACATCTACTTGCTTTGAAACAACAGTTTCAAACAGTACTGAAAGATGTAAGTCATGTTAATTAGAAAAGGAGAAAATTTTCAAAACCAGATGAGACATTAGCCTCACCTTCTGTTAAAAAGATAGAACCTCCATTTATTTAAATGGTGTAAAACGTCATAGCTTCTTTTAACCCCATCTGCTTTTTAAATGACTGCATTAAGCTTTTAGCAATAAATTCTTTAAGTTCTATGTTTCCTAGAAGATGTGGCAATTCCTCACAAATATGGATTTGTCAAGTCAGTAGTAATGCATGTATTTGTCAGTTGCCTGGTGAATTTTAATTCACTATACTTGTGAATTAAATGTTAAGTAAATTCCTAGGAAGACTGTAGTTAAGAATACCTCTGACTTCTTTCTCATGGCTTTGGCTGCCAAGGGTTTATCCAAAACCTAGCAAGGTCATCCAAGTTTCAGCAATACCTTCCCAAGCCAGATGAGGCCAAGGGTTTCAATTTTCAAAGCAATATATTTTGCAAGCCTAGCTCTGTTAAAAATCAAGCTACAGCCTCTGAACCCCTGTCTTATTTCAGTGATAATGGGAGAAAGCCTAATTAAAGCCTTTCATCTCAGGTGCAACACATTTCTTGAATAAAAAGAAGAATCTAGAATCTCACTTTCTTGATTCCTAGAAAATTTTACTCTTAAAAAGGTATTTCCTAATAAAGGTACACATAGCATAAGCAGGGTCTTCCCTCAAATAATCTGAGAAACAAAAATAAAAAAGAGAGGGAGAATAAATTAATGTTTTGTTAAGGAAAAATCAAAATAGCTAGCATAAAACAGATATTTTACACCAGAAAAGGTGTTGCAGATTAACTCTGTGATGGCCTTTGTGAGTTTCCAAGACACTGTTGATTTATGGAAATGAACAGTTTCAGTGGCAGGAGGAAACTCACTGGCAGTCAGATGCCTACAGGATTGCTCATGAAGCATAGCTGGATAGAAGACAAATACAGGAATGAGTTTTAAGATATGACTGTATTAATGTGACATATAATGAGGTTCATATAGAACCATCATCTTGCTCACTGCTTATTTAACAGGGACTTCTACTGGAACAAGGGCTATAACCTTGTCCCAGGGCGCTGCTCAGGCAGTAATGTGGGAAGCCTCCTTTTGAAAGCAAAAGGTCTACTAAGTAATCTCCCAAGGGCTTTTTACCTATAGGGTTCTGCAATTTTACTTTTAATCTGCACTGGAAATGTGCCACCTCCTACATTTTGTTTTAATGTCAAGCTGCTAAACTTTGGTTTTCTTCATTTCAGCAGGGCCTCCCAATGTTTTAAAGGAGAAGAAAAATCTTCACTGCAGCCAGTTTGGCCTAGCGGGAATAATTTGGTTTTAGTCTTTCAGAGCAGGCAATCAGTCAGATTTCCAGCATCCTGAAAATATATCTCACTTGAACATACAACAAGGAGCAGAGGGGAGAGGGGCTTCTCAGCTGTAAACACAAGAATCTGTGGTGGCCTGGGGAGAGTTTCCATTTGGGCAGGGGCAAAGGAGGGAGCAAGAAAGCCGAGTGCTACCAGTTACTTGTCAGTGCTGCTGTGGGTTGCAGCACAACAAGGGATGTTCAGACTTTCAGCCTTTCTCTCATCATTGTTGTGCATTTATTTGGCACAATCCTTACTGGTTTTTGAAGGATTGTAACTTGGGCTAAGCTTTGTCAAACACCGCTCTACTAAAATGTGGTGATAAAGTTGTAAAGTTATAAAGTTTCATAGTTTCACAGCTTCTTCAATACAATGAAGGAAGAGGGAAGAACCTAAATTAACTCAGGTCATACTGACAAATATTAAAAGAGCTGGTAAAATATGTTCAACGTTGTCCCAAAATCTAAACTGTGGTCTGTGTTATGAGAAAGAGCATTCCAAAGGCACAGTTTTACAGGGGAGGTCCTGCAGACATTCCAATTCTTCCCATATTTTATTTTACTGACACAATTTTTTTAAAAAGCATAGAAAAAAAACTTCTTTTGCACTTTGATGAGACCAGAAAGGTAAACAGAATTGTAAAATATATAATAAGGGTCCGGTTTTGTTCTTTTATTTTTGGTCCACAAGGAAAGGAAGGAATGCATTGAGGGATTTAACAGTCTTTCTTCATCAATATTGTAAGAAAATGAACTTAATAATAAAATTCCTATTATATTAAAAAAGGAAGTGTAGGAGAACAATGTGTGGCTGAAGCAGGGAATGGTATAATGCTGTTAAATTAAAATTTATGTCAAAGAATTAAATGCATACAATGTGTACATGGCATATGCCTCAGGCATCTTACATTTGTGGCCATATTAAAATAATAATTTTTATACTAATGAAACTCTTTAAGATAATGAGACAGTCATCAGGATACCTTTTGGTATTTATTAGAACATGAATCGTGCTGAACTCACATGGTACTAAAATAAGTCATTCTACTTAAACAATTGAAAACATATCAGGGACAAAAACAGATTTTCAAGGTGAAAATGCAAGTAAGAAAGCCAGTAACTTTTGAACTTTCAAACTAGAATAAAACAAACACTCAGATGAACTCTCCAAGTAAACTAAATAAATTTCCATTTCCTGGAGTGTAAAATATTTTCTAAAGAAAGTTATCAGGTCAGGCCAAGTAAAAATTACTGTATAGTATGTCACACACATCCTTTGGAAACGGGCGTTCTGAAGATGTAAACCAGAACCTCATAGGCCTTGAACTTTTGGGAAGAGGTAGCTTTGCAACTGGTATGCCTCAAGCCCTTTGGACCAAAAGGTTATTTTTCTGTATAGCCTAAAGCCAAAGGGGTCTTAAGATTAGTCACACACTTCCCTTCTTCCCCCAAAGAATCCTCCCCCCCCACCCCCCCAAAAAAAAAATTAGTTCAGAAACAACCAGGACTAGATCTTTAAATTAAAATACATCGGTTAAGTGCAGCAGGATGCAGATTGGACATCACAACAGCTGTTCATCAGGGCAAACTTAGCTAACTTTGACAGCTAATTATTATATGAAAGCATTATAAATATCTCTTTGCAAATCCTGGATAAAGAATTTTCTAGTTCAAACTGTTTCCACAACTTTTGACAAGTCCAGGGCTCTACCAGACCCCCAGCTTTGTTCAGTTTAGGGGATTTTCCTGAATCCTTGTTGCAGAGGCTGGCTATACTTCTTCTATTCTTACTCAGCACTCAACTGAAAAAAAATCAGCTCCTAAAATGCAAGCAAAATATGCCTGTAAAAGCAGAGTTTTAAGCATTTCTGTAATTATGGCTTTCAGAGATCACTGGTTAGTTTTTTCAAATTTAATTATTACTCAATTACAGTCTGTCATGGTTTTAGCTGAGATAGAGTTAATTCTCTTCACTGCAGCTGGCACAGTGCTGTGCTTTGAACTTAGCATGAAAACAATGTTGAGATAACCCACAGATGTTTGGGCTGTTGCTGGGTAGCGCTTGTACTAGTCAAGGACTTTTGCAGCTTCCCGTGCTCTGCCGGGTGCACAAGAAGCCGGGAGGGGAGGGGGCACAGCTGAGAGAGCGGATTCAAACTGGCCAAAGGGATATTCTGTATCATGTAACCTCATGCCCAGTGTGTTACCTGGGAGGGGCTGGCCGGGGGAGGGAGGCAGCAATCGCGGCTCGGGGACGGGCAGCGTTGGTTGGTGGGTGGTGAGCGGTTGCATCATTTGTGTTTCTGGTTTTTTCCTTTTCCATTTTATTATATTATCATTATTGTCATTATAATAATAATAATAATAATTATTATTATTATTTTATTCTAATTATTAAACTGCTTATCTCAACCCAGAAGTTCTTTTGCTCTTCCGATTCTCTCCCCCATCCCACAGGGGTGGGAGGAGTGAGTGAGCGGCTGCGTGGTGTTCAGTTGCCGACTGAGTCGCGGTCCGAAGCCCTCTATACTCCAACTGAAGAAGATATATTGGCAGCATATGAAGGGGTTCGAGCTGCTTCAGAAGTGGTTGGTACTGAGGCACAGTTGCTCCTGGCTGGATGTTCAAAGGAAGTGTCCCCTCTACACACCATGCAACTGATGCTACGTGGAGTAAATGGGTTGCACTGATCACCCAGTGGGCTCGAGTAGGAAACCCCAGTCGCCCAGGAATCTTGGAAGTGATCATGGACTGGCCAGAAGGCAAAGATTTTGGATTATCACCAGAGGAGGAGGTGACACGTGCTGAAGAAGCCCCACTGTATAACAAACTGCCACAAGACAAAAAGCAGTATGCCCTGTTCACTGATGGGTCCTGTTGCCTTGTGGGAAAGCACCGGAGATGGAAGGCTGCTGTATGGAAGTCCTACATGAAAAGTAGCAGAAACTGCTGAAGGAGAAGGTGAATCGAGCCAGTTTGCAGAGGTAAAGGCCATCCAGCTGGCCTTAGACATCACTGAACGGGAAGAGTGGCCAGTGCTCTATCTCTATACTGACTCCTGGATGGTGGCAGATGCCCTGTGGGGCTGGCTGCAGCAATGGAAGCAAAGCAACTGGCAGCGCAGAGGCAAACCCATCTGGGCTGCTACATTGTGGCAAGCTATTCCTGCCCGGGTAGAGAAACTGGTTGTAAAGGTACGGCATGTGGATGCTCACGTCCCCAAGAGTCGTGCCACTGAAGAACATCGGAACAACCAGCAGGTAGACCAGGCTGCCAAGATTGAAGTGGCTGAGGTGGATCTGGACTGGCAACATAAGGGTGAACTATTTCTAGCTCGATGGGCCCATGACACCTCAGGCCATCAAGGGAGAGATGCAACATACAGGTGGGCTCGTGATCGAGGGGTGGACTTGACCATGGATGTTATTGCACAGGCTATCCATGAATGTGAAACGTGCGCTGCAATCAAGCAAGCGAAGCAGGTAAAGCCTCTGTGGTATGGGGGACGATGGCTGAAATGTAAATATGGGGAGGCCTGGCAAATTGTCTATATCACACTCCCACAAACCCGCCAAGGCAAGCGCCATGTTCGCGCCATGTTCTCACCATGGTAGAAGCAACCACCGGCCGGCTGGAAACATACCCTGTGCCCCACGCCACTGCCCGGAACACTATCCTGGGTCTCGAAAAACAAGTCCTGTGGCGACATGGCACCCCAGAGAGAGCTGAGTCAGACAATGGGACTCATTTCTGAAACAACCTCATAGACACCTGGGCCAAAGAGCATGGCATTGAGTGGGTGTATCACATCCCCTATCACCACCAGCCTCTGGGGAAACCGAAAGATACAATGGGCTGTTAAAGACTACACTGAGAGCAATGTGGGGGTGGAATATTTAAACACTGGGATACACATTTAGCAAAAGCCACCTGGTTAGTCAACACTAGGGGATCTGCCAGGTGAGCTGGCCCTGCCGAATCAGAACCCTTAGGTACTGTGGAAGGGGGTAGAGTCCCTGTAGTGCACATAAAAAATGTGTTGGGGAAAACAGTCTGGGTTATTCCTGCCTCAGGCAAAGGCAAACCCCTTCATGGGATTGCATTTGCTCGAGAACCTGGGTGCACTTGGTGGGTGATGAGGGAGGATGGACGAGTCCGGTGTGTACCTCAAAGAGATTTGATTTTGGGTGAAAACAGCCAATGAACTGAATAGTATGTTGTTAATTGTTATATAATGTTGTATGTCATCACTCCTATGGTTGTTATATGCAATATCAATGGTACCATGGTAGGAATCTCGCAAATTAATTAACAAAAAACAAAAAAAGAACTTTCAGTTGAACCAAGCAAAGTGCAGCAGTGATAGAACAAGAACTAACAGTGCAGCAGTGATGGAATGAGGACTGACTTCAGCATGCAACAATCCAACACCACACACAGGACCTCTCTGAAAGAATCGTACAATAGATGGAACCCAAATTCATGGACTAAATGAACTCAATGGACATTTCACAGACATTTTACACGGGGTGGTCCATAGGCTAGGGGAATTAAATCTGTATATTCTATTAAAGGATGAGAAGGCGGGTAGGGGTTATTGAAATCGTATTGGATAGTATGGAACCTAAGCATGATGTGAATTCTATGGAATAAGGGGTGGATACTGTCATGGTTTTAGCTGGGATAGAATTAATTCTCTCCCCCATCCCACAGGGGTGGGGGGAGTGAGTGAGCGGCTGTGTGGTGTTCAGTTGCCGACTGAGGCTGAACCACGACACAGTCACATTCTGTTCAAGATGTCATGATCTGTGCTTCTTGTTTGGATTACACAAGATAAAGTTATGCTTGAGCATGTTCTGGCTTTGCTTTCATCCCTCAGCTGTCATGGAAGTGACAAACAGTCTGAATTTAGTAATCATTTAAGTTTGTCTTTTTCATTGAAATATGGCCGTTTCCTGAAAAAGTTCTCACAGATTGGCACAATGTCGCATAATTTAAAGATGACAGCAACTTCACTATGCTAATGTCTCATTTGCATATTTTAACATACAGTATTCCTCCTTGATTGGCATTCTCATTATCTTGACATTATAAAAGACTGCCTGTTAAACAATGTAAGCAGTATTTAAATGTAACTGCTATTAATTCTCCCACTTTACAGGAAGGAACATTTAATGGCTCTTTCTTTTTTCAAGGGTGGTCTGGAGATGAATGTCAAAAGTTAGGCTGTTTGTGCTGAGGGATATGCTTTTTTATTTTATTTTTCTCCATTCAGTGTCATTTGGGTCAGATATTGACTTTGTGTGAAATATGATAACACAGACACAAAGAGAACATGTACATTTTCAAAACTATAGGGGCTACCAGGTTTTCAGCATTTGTATATAAATGTGCGGAGACATCAGAGCTTTTCTAATTTGAGTTGGGAAAAGGTCAGCTCCCTAATGAGAAGAATTGCCTTAAGGACTGCTCTAAGGTGTTATCTGGAGATTAGCCTTGCCTTCCTGATTAAAAACAGATCTTCTCTAGGTACACAAAACTACAGATTGCTCTTTTACATTTTAAAAGCCAGTCTTCTTCAGCCTTTATTTGTGTCTTCGGTTCTGAAACAGAGGCTTAATACAAGCTTGTGTTCTTCCTTTTTGAAACCTTCAATATCTTTGGTATCTCTAGTACCAATAGTTTATGCAGGTTCCTATCCCAAAACCCCTTTTTAACAAAAAACAAAGGAGAAAACAGATGGTTTATTAGAATGTTTGTGGTTTGGTTCCTCAAATAATCCTCAAATCATTGTCAAATGCAATATATGCCCTCCAGGTTCCCAGGTCCCATAGGATCCTGTTGATACTATGATGGCATGAATCAGCCAAAACCAGTAACATGGTACCACTCAATCGCATCTGTAGGTATGAACTGCTGTGACTCTTTCTGAAGTCTGAAAGCTGCTGGGTTCTCAAAAAGCCCGAGTTCTGTAAAATCTTAACAGGGTGATGGTACTCCACATGACTGACATGGCTCTATCTGGCAAATAGCTAACATTTCTAGCCCAACTCTAATTTGTCCCATTGAAAATGAAAATGTTTTAGACTTTTTTTTTGACACTGTCCCAAAGATTTTATTTCCCAGGCAAGAAAAATTCTTCCAAGAATCTCCAAAACCTTCCAGGTTTTTTTGGCTTAAAGCCAACTTTTGAATAAAAGTATTTCTCACCTACCTGCCCAACACTGTCTTTTTGGGGTGATAGGTAAAGCTGAAAATCACATTGCTTGGAAAGCAATCTTAAGCTCTTTTGATTTTCAGTCCTCTGGGTGAATTCCTGCATTCCTCTGGGCCCAATTAATGGCTCCTTTGCTGTGAGGTTAAAGCAATAATTTAGACCACCTTACTATTCTTTTCAGATGATGATTGCTTCTTAAAATTTCAAAACTTCCAAATATTTTTTTACCATATCAAAAGCAAAGACTGTTTTGCAAAACGACATTTCCCCCCATCCATTATAACAGCTTGATGCATTTTCTTCAGATTCAAATGGAATTTACCATTGACCTCACTGTGAACAATTCTGCATATTCTGCTGAAGAGTGGTGCTGATGCACACCATGTTTACCTTTTCAGGCTCCAAGCTCCCTGAAATTACTAGAAATTAGTTCATGGAGGATGCCCTGATTTAAGAGAAAGGAAGGTCTGTGGAGGCTTGGGCACTCACCTCTCTGCTCTTCTCTCCCCAGCAATCAGTCCTGTTTCCTAATCTAGATCAATCCTATCTACACAGTCTCCATATCAATTTTCACCCATCATTTCTGCCTATTCTGCAATATCCCACTTCATTCCTACTGTGCACCCTTTCAAAGAGACCCCCAGTTTTGTAGCTCCATCTTCTTTGTCTGTGTTCCTGCTGGAAAACATAGGTTTTTTATTTCAGGCTGAGGATTACTTATCTTTTCTTCCTTGCAAGCTGCAGGAGACATTTCATTAGGGTACTCCTCTCCCTGCGCCTTCCCTAGATGTGACACTGTAGGCCAGAGAAAGGAGAAGGAGCAGAGCAGCGGGGAAACTGCTTGTGTTTTGGTAGTGAAAGGGATGAAGTAAAGCTGCTTGGTTCTTAATGTTTCCTTCTGGGAAAGCTGCCAGGTTGCTGATATGACAGAAAGAGAGCAGTCCCTGCTAATTCGGTGGCTGCCCATAACCCGAGAGCTGGAAAAGCAAGACAGACAGACAGACAGTCATAGGGTTTCTTCCCAGGCTATTCCAGCTAGTCAAACGCTTCTGGGAGATTGTTGCTTCCCACTGAAGCATCCTTGCTCTTAGCCCACTGTGATATTGAGTAACACTGGTATAATATTTCTTTATACAATGCTTGCTTATTGAAGAAATTTTGAATAAGGTCTGGGGAACAAATTGCTTAATGATGGCCAAAATCTTCCAAGCCCTCAAAAATGTATGTGCAAATTGACAATCTGCAAAGCAGCCACCTTGACTTTACAAGAAGAAAAGTAAATCTTAAATCTTTCTTATCACCAAATCTTAGAGGCATGTTATGCAACAGCCAGAGGAAGAGGAGAAATTGAATGCCCATGCATGGGCAACCTAACCTGTAAGCTAATAAATGAGCAGCATATTTTTTTTATCTGTTGACTGAAGTGAGAGATGGAAAGAGAGAGCCAAGTAGCAGCTATTATAGCATTGTGCACATGACATTGAATTTCAGGGTCAGTTATTTCCATTATAAACCCCATTTTTCAGGGCTTATACATTGGCTGCCTTAAATCATATCTAGCTGAAACTGGCATGCAACTTTTGAGGACAGCAATAGGAGATTTTTCCCCCTTTCTTTCATTTAAAAAAATGCTTATATCACTTAACCTATTTGCCTTTTAATGCTGTGAAAATCTTTTTAGTCATTACAGACACTCCAGGGGAACAAAATGGTTCTAAGACATAGGAAAGTACCAGAATTTTTAATGCAGTGTATCCTGGACTCTAGGAAAACTGAGGCTATGAATTCAAAATTTGCAGCTCAAGTCAACTCTGCACTTGTTAAGGTGGTGTCAAGCTGTGTCTTCAGCCTTATAGACAGATGAAAAAAAACATTTTTCGCTACTGTTTGTCTCTGATATGAAATGTAGTTAGTGAGCTACCTGACTGAAGAAGCATAGCGGTGTCTTTAATGCTGAGATCAGTAGAACTCAGATCCCTGCATTGCTGTGCTACAGGGAAAACAAGAGATGACTATATTCTTTTCTTAGGTCTACGAGAATGTAGATGCAACACCTAGCAAGGGAAGAGCAGGGGGGGAAATAAAGAAAGAAAAAAAAAAAAGGAAAAAGCACCGTTTGCATGAAATGTGGCATATAAACTCAGACAATTTATTCCAGGCCTCCGTGGAGGAGGAAGGACAGGGAAAGTGCAATTACAGTCACAACTCCCAAGTGCAGGTACTTTTGAGAGTGAATATCTCTTCCTCTGCTCTTTCCTGATGGTTCTGCTGCAAACACCAGCTCACTGAACTGCATCAGAGGCTTCTTGAAGCTGCCACAGCCTCCTCCACACATGACACCCCTTCCAGGTAACAGGTATATAGTGGACACTGTAAGTGTCCTCCAGTCCAACAGGTGGGGGCTGTCTCCTCATACCCTGATCTTCACATAGCCTCCACTTTTCTAAGTGATGAATGAAGACTCCTTTAGTACATCAGAGACAAATTCAGAAAGTGTTTATAACACCCGGGCTGTCTAGCTGTTTTTTCATCTCTTGGAAGAAATTTCTGAACAATACAGTGGCAAGACACATACTATGACCTACAGGAGGCTTAGGTTTTGAGTGAGTGTCACAGTACTGCATTTACTGGCAGATTAAAAAACATCTTATGAAATTCACAGTTTGAACACCAATTGCCTTAAAGTCATCTGAATCTACAGCTCCCATGAGAATGAGATACTATGAAATGGGGTGGAAAAGGATCTCATTTCTTTATTGTTGCTAATCTTCTGATTTCGCCTTTCCAGGAGGGAAGATTAGACCCTTGCTGGCTAATCTGCACAGCCACTGACTTGAGTCATCCTCAAGCTTCCTCTCTATCTCAGTGCATACTTAACATATTTTCCTGCTCCAACAAGAAGCAATAGGGAACCTTCATCTCAGACTGTGCAACAGAAGCAAGTCTCTTAAAGAGCCCATACAGGGGAAGACAAGTGATATCTTATTCACATCAGGGATTTGACCCAAGATCTCTTGCCCTCAGATTACTATCATAAGAGTCAGACTTCAGACTATTTAGAATTAGGACAGCTGCAACATTTCCTGCTGGAGATGGGTCACAATACACAATATAACTATGCATTAATTGAACCCATGAGCAAATAGGTTAGCATGACTTCTAACCTTGTAACTGAGATCCTCACCTGGGAATTTAACTAGTTATGTTGAATTATTGTGTCAGCAGGAAAGGCTGGGAGGAGTTGACCTAGGATATGCTGCAACTAGAGGGTAAGAGGATGCTTTTGGTAAGTCAGAACGATACTCTTGGTTTCGTAGCCTCAAAATTAAAGTCCTCGTGGAGTGAACATTCTGATCGTCCTACTCTGGGTAGTAATATGATGCCACATCAGTTTTTCCCCTTTTTGTAACTCTAGTCCTTTGTTTTATTCACTTTTTTAAAAAATTGCTTGAGGATGGAAAGTTTCATTTTCAGTCAAAGGAGATATGTTATCAGTACAGTGGGGTTTTGTTGTTGTTGTTGTTGTTTGGGTGTTTTTTGGTTTTTTGGTTGTTTTTTTTTTTTTTAGTTTTGGGTTTGTTTGGTTTTTTTTGAGAAAGGGGGAAAAAAAGGAGGAGGAAAATGTATCAGTCCAGTTATTGATTTTAGTCAACAATACATACCTTTATATTCTTAGGCATATTTTCACACTTCCACTTGGAAGATAAAATCTATTCTCCAGCTTCAGGCATTGTGCAATCATTTTGCCTATTTTGATTAGAATGATAATTGCAGTGACTTGGGTTAGGTTTCTGCTGAGCTTTAAGTGATTTCATTGGGGTTTACTGACAATCAGCGTTTTGATTCTTTTACAACAGAAGATTGCAATTTCTGTCAGGATGGATATATTTTATTTTTATGAAAGAAAAAAAACCCAAAACAACCCTGGCAGCTTTTGAGGGAGAGAAAAAAATGGTAGTTGGCGATTCTGTATGTGTGTAAAAACTGGCATATAAGTAACTTATATCAGGTAGAAATCAGGTAGAAGTATAATACAGAACAGACCTGTAATCTTAGTTTATACAGCTATACACATATTGTATAAGAGACCCCATTCGAGTTCCCTGGGGGAATCTAGACAAACAATTAGAGGTAAACACAAAAAACATCCCCAAGGAAAAACATAATAATAAACAAGTATTTTCTATAATAAAGAACTATATTAAAAAAAAGAAAGTTGAGCATTGTATAATAAAAACACAGAACCCAAGGCAAAAAAGATGCAGTCAATCTTCCAAACAATCTTTATGAGGTTTAAGGGAGAATTGGTGATTTCATGTGAGACCTTACAAAGCGACGTACGTATAGTCTCATTATACAGCACTGTCTGGGCAATAATGTCAGAGGTAGGGAGAGAGCAGATACAAAGACTATCATTTGGCTTGTCATACATAACTAATAAAGCAGAACTGGAGACTAGTTGTCACGGCTTGTTCATATGGGGCCAATTTCTGGCAACCGCTGACTATGGGCACCTGCCAATAACCCCAGGCAGAGCAGTGAGAGCAGGCATCTTCTCCTGGCTCTCCAAGCTGGAGCAGCTGTGATGTTAACCCACAGTGACATGCCAAAGAAGAACAGCCCAAGACATTGCTGAGACCTGCCAAGTTGCTTTCCCCATCTCCCTCATATGTGTGTATATCTCTCAGCAAACAGCAGCCTTAATCCACTTTTCAGGTTTGCTCTGAAGACATTTGCTGCCTCCTCTGTACAAAATGATCCAAGTGAATCGTGGTGAGCATGCATCCAAGGGAAATTCCTGAATTAGAAAGCTTAGTAGTGAACTGCATTTTCTTCATGTTAATTTTAATAATTAGAGCAACCATCAATATCACTACACGAGCCTGAGCAGAACTTAACCAGTAACTTTTTCTTACGCTAGTCTACCAAAAGAAAAGAGCAGCTGCAAAAATGGCTTAACAGTTCCAAGTTCTTGTTTTACAGCTGTGGGTGACACTGTAGTCCTTATAAGCAAAATACCCTCTGAGACTGATGGGTATGTCTGCCCTAGGAGTGCAGAAACAAGCCAGTGAATTTCATATTTAGTAGGCCTCAAGTCTGACACATTTTGTAATTGCAGGGGAAATGGATCCATCAGATAACTCTCTAAATTACATAGCCAACAAACTATAATTTCAGGACTCTAGGATTTTTAATCATAATAAAAAGTATACTGAGTGGCCATGTGTATTATTAATTCACAGATAGAACTAGATGGAAGACACAACATTCAGTTGTAATCTGTTTATGGAGGCAGTCAGGCAATTGTACCAGACAAGGGAACTAATTTTGCAGAGTAAGATTTAGTGGTCAGCCATGGTGCCCTCTTTTATCATCAAGCCTATAAAATTCAGTAGTCTGAAATCTATCTAGTCTAACAAACACACTATTCGGATACCTGTGGCATTATTTTGGGTTCCAAACCTTGCAGCCACGAGCTACAGAAGTATTGTGTGATTGAATAACCCCTTAAAGAACTGGTCCCTAAAGTAGGCTGAGAAAAACTATCAATATTTTTAGTTCATCACTTTCCCCTCTAATGACAATTTCCGAAAGTTATTCAGGCTGCTTCTTGCCTAACTGGTTATCTATTCCAACCCATACAGATATTTTTCAGAAATGTTGTTACATACCATCCCCATAAAACATACAGCATGTGTAGCATATACATACTGTAATTAAAAAGAGACACTCATGTTGATAAAAAGACAGTTGTTCCCACATAAGTGTAAAGACTGTCTTCTCTACCAATTAAGCATCAGCAGAATATGGGCTTTAATAGTCCTCTTGGGGAACTTGTCTTTTGTATCTATGATAAATACATGATTATAAGGACAAATTATATGAGCAGCAATAATTTCCTAGTAATGTGATCATTAAAAGCCTTCACAACTGCAATACATCAATATTAATTGGGGACAGATGATCATTTTACTGACATGTTCAAACCATTATCCATATTTTAGTACTTCATGAATACCTGAATAGCCTTAATGATGTGATTTTTTTAAGATTCTTTCTTCAGTGGTCCTAACATTATTGTTTATCTAAAAATTATGAAAAAAAGGAAAAGGTAATTAATTACAAGCATTGCACAAGCAGTGCAGGTAGTTGTGGGCTAAAGATAGGCAAGATTCAGCAAAATTTTGGTTTCTTTTCAGATATGAGAACAATTTATCACAACTATTGTGGAAAACCAGCAGAACAAACCTTGCCTGCTGGGCCTGGGTCACGTTAAGTCCGTGGTAAACATTCGCCGACATGGAGAACACTGTCACTCACAGTTGAGGGTAAGTAGTCTACTGCAGCAACCTGCTGAATCATATTCCTTAATAACATTCATCACCCTGCCTGTCTGCTTCAGAGACCATTCCTCATGCGGCCAATGAACACCGATTCTCTGTTTGCGTAGGTCTGTCCTTTTACTTCCATCCCCTGTGACAGTGGGCTGGCAAAGAATTTTGTTACCTACCATGGATAGGCTGTTGAAAAAGCCACACTAACTTATAGATAACATGTTTGCAAGAAGAATGATAAACCTTATGTGATAATCTGAAAGCTGAAGTGAAATGACAGAATATAACTGCAGATTACATTTTGTGTCTGAAAGGATATTATAAACCCATAACTACTGCTTATGGAGATGTGAATGTCAAGGTGTTAGCCAGTAAAGTATTTGATCCGTTCCATGATATCATAACTGCTGATTTCTCTTCCACTATAGACTCATGTCATGATTTGATACAAATGAAAGATTATCCTGATTCTGTGCGGTTATTTATAAATATAGAATAAAGATGTAAATACAATAACTAAGGCTTATGAATAAATATATAAATTATGTTTTGCATAAGGGTAACTGGACACATTAATCACATTTACACACTCATTAAAAAGTATTGAAGAGTTCATTTTCACTACAGTTGTGATGACACCAGGTGTCATCATTAGGGCTGCTATCAAGAACATTTGTGTTGCCTAAGCAGAAGTTAGTAGCTATAAAAAAGTAACTTTTGCAATCTAGACTGGACTGTGATCATACTGATTCTTAGTGCTCTCCTTCCGGTAGCCATAACTGTCAAGGTGAGTTACCGTGACATAAAAATAACGACAAGAGCTAACAAAAACATACCTACAAGCTCATGTGCATAATTACATACATACTAACTTGCAATATTAGAAAAGCCCCTACATTAATGTGCTGCTACAGCAATGAATATTCAACTGTGAAACCCGTGTAATGTGGCTGTTTAACTCTGAATTGCAAAATAGTGTATCTTCAGAATGGGACATTTATATACATAAGCCAAGTATTATTTCAGCATTAAGATTTCACAGTTAAATTTTAATTAACATTCTTTACAGTTAAAAATAAGTCTAGAATTCACACACCAAAGTTAAAAATCTTTTTCTGACTGTGCTATATTCATTCTTCGCAGAGGACATCACAGGGTGACACTCTAGGATTATGATTAAATCTGTGGCTCTAGCTATTGGGTGTGGGCAAAAGGAGAATTGTCCAAATAGTATAGAAAAGAAAATCAGTTGAGATTAGCACTAAGTTAAAATGGTGGGTTTCTCTACAGATTAAATGCAAAGATTGGTTTTCATTTTAAGAGTAACTATTTTGGTGTTATTTTCAACTTTGACATAAAATGCAGGCAAAGGGATCTCTGAACTCTATTTAATTTGTTCATCTTGGGCCTGGAATACCTTGGTTCAGTTTCTTCCCCTACTTGAGGATTCCTGAATCCACCGTTCTCATCAAAGTCTTTTAATGGGCAGGCTATTAGGCATTGCAAAATCCCATCCTTTATCTTTCCCTGTGATGCTGTTTCATTTTTTAGAAATATTTTTATAAAAAAAAAAGTTTCCTTTGTTTAGTGACTGGGACATTTCCCTATCATTTAAATAGGTTGGATGAAGTAGAAAAGAACCAGGACAGCCAGAGATACACACCTCCAGAGTCTGTGAGAGATACATGTCTCTGGAGTGTGATACAGCCATTCATGTGGGAAAGAGGAATTCTTGGTCCAACAGCAACAGCTGCACAATTTATTTAATCTGCCTCTTTTAACTAATTCTCTCACAGCTCTGCTAGGAGTTTGAACATATGATTTATCTGGTTTTGAAAATTATGCTCTTTTTGTATGTGGGAAACATAATAAGTGCTTTTTGTTATCTTTTGTATACAGTGCATTAACTGGATAATAATTTGTGGTCAAAATGTGTAAATGGTATATCAAAGGTCTAAACTGGTGTTTTTTAGAGTAATGGAGCTATTTTATTAAAAAAGAATATGTGATTTCTCCATCATTAGGAGCATTAGTGTATTGGGTATTTACTATGGAAGAATATTTCTACTTTTTTATTCCATTAATTGCGAAGATGTCAAGAGCTACAAAAGTATGAATGTAGCCTGATATTATTCATACAAGATGCACTGATATTAAACCATTTAAGTAATTATATGTGCTGAAGAAAGAACAAAAATCCCAGATGATAGAAAACACTGGCTCCACGAGCTTAATATATCCATAACATAATTGGGTGTAAAACTAGAACTTCAGAATAAGTTCTCATGGTACATTCAGCAGGATGGCAAAACTTCTTATTACTTAGTTCTCAGTTGTTATCAAGTGGTGTTAGAAAGAGTTGAGTCTTGCATGTGTAATAAAACACAACATTCAGCTTTGCCATCTGATCTTTTCTTTGTGAAAGCAGAGGACATGAATTGTGTGCTGGATTTTTTTAAATCTATGGGACGTACAAGTGAGAATATGGAGAAAATAATTTTGCAATTAATGAAAACCTTGCTCGATTTAATCTTCAGACTGGAGAATCTAACTGTGGCATCAGATTTATCTTTTTCTTTATTCTCCAATTTCCATGACATAAATGCAGTTCATTTCTCAGGAAATCAATAATAGACTAACTTTCCTGGGATAAATTGGACATCTCTAGAACATCCTGTCCCCTCCTTCTCTCTCTTATATTCCAATTTGGTGGTAGGAGGTACACTCCAACCGTCACAAATACTGCTCAATATGGTGAGCTCACAAGTTGTGGTCTGTTAGTGGACACCAAGACAAACCTGTTAGCTGCTAAACCATGTAGCTCTGTAGGCAGCAGACAGTTATTTTTGTTTTGCCAAAAATAAAATGGAGGGAAAGAGTGAGTGATCAAACTCAACATAATTCTAATAGTTATGATGACATGGTATCACCTATGGAGCTGGTGATGACTTGCCATTGTCCAAATTTCTCAGCTTCTATTCCTCCTACCACACTCTCATTGAACTGAAATTTGGAGAGAGTGAGGCTTTTTAGATTTCTCATCACATGGTGACCCAAGACAAAAAAGAACAAACAAAAACACAACCACCAAACAAAAAAACCACCCCAACAAACTACTAACATTTTTTTAATTGCAAGAAGTAAAGAAAGATAGTTTTGCAGTATTTTGGATATAATGCTTTCCTAATTAAAACTACAATCCGATACCATAAACGTAGCGTCTATCACTTACCTACTTTTTCCAGATTCTAAATCTGTATGAATGCAAACAATTTAAAAATAAAACACCTTTAGGGATCAAAAGGATGTTGCTTCTGTAGAAGTTCTCATAAGGAGCACACGTACTGCATGTTGCTAGGATTATTTGAAAACTGCATGTGTCCTCCTCTCAATCTGAAAGTATGAAATACTTCAGAAAAGAGCTCTTCCACCATGGATGTCTCTATGGGATACAGCCATAGCTACTAGTTCCTGGTAAGACAAATAGCTGCCTCCTGTGTCAATCAGAATGTAATTATATTCAGTACTATTGTAATTTGTTTCTCCCAGGATAGTTGCGTGTTTGGCTGCTACTGTGCACACATCACTTGTTAATAATGGTAAGTTCATGTGGAGTGTGGTGTCAACAGTTTGATCTTGAATATCTAGACTAGGAGCTAAAAGCAATGAGCAGTTAACATTGAAGGGGTTTAGGTGCCTGCTTTGCTCTGCAATACACGTGCTGCCCAGAGGGACCCAGCTGCAGAGCCATCCCGCTCAGTTATGCTGAAGTCTCTGGAAGGAAGCTGCTGTTAATTCAGGGCAGCCATATCTGCTCCAAATCACACTGTGCTGCTTAGATGCCGTTCCAACTTGTCTTTATGGCTTCATTGCCTTTCTATCCTCTTCTCTACTTTCTGGTCCTGGCTACCTAGGAGTCTTCCAGTTTTCCAGTCTGAAAGAGTGACAGAAAGCTTTGTTATAACAGTGTGTTGAGAAGACTGCTAGAGAATTCCTCTTCTAAATTCCTAAGCAAGCAGTATTCCTCCAGTTGCCAGCCTGGTAGTCTGTTCTGAAAGATGGCATGGCAGTGCCAGGCACAACCAGGCTGTTAAATTTCATATCTCTTACCAAAATTTCAAGTAAGAGTCAGGTTCTTGAAGAGGATTGCAAGGAATTCCAGGCAGCTATAGCAACTCAGAGGCAAAAAAAAAGGAACATTATGTAATACATTTCCCTTGCACAAATACACTACACCAAATATACTACACCAAATACTCAAGGCTCTTCCCACTGAGGATCTCTGAACTGGAATGACACCCTGGCAAACCAGGCTGCAGCATCACTGGGGGAAGTCTCCTGGCGACCCCTGCAGAGAGTGCAGCAGCGAGTCAGAATGAGAATGGAAGAGTTTTAGAGAGAACAAACCAGCGGCTTTCTTCCACTAAGCATCAAGATATGACATCTCTTACTCTCCATTTCAATTTCTCCATGAGTAAAATTGGAATAATGCACAATTCCAAAAAAAATGTGAAGGCTGTGAGAATACCCTTCTTATGGCTTCTACACTTTACGCTGCAATAAAGATTTTTTTTTTCCCTGATCAGTGGTCTTACCCTCATTAGTCACACTATGTTTTTCATTATTCAACTGAAGTCTTATGAAGATATGATTCAAAATGAACACTTAGTGATTTTTTTTTTAAACTAATGTGAAAGGTGAAAGGGAGAGGTTCCCATTTTACAGTTAGCATGAAGAAAAATCCCTGTTATTCTCAGAATCGGAAGTATGTCTAACTTCACCACAGCTGCAAATCACTTGCACAGAAATTGGCAAGTGGACAGGCAGGATGCCTGCAGTCTTTCTAAATGGTAACTTGTTAATCAAGTCACTACCTCACCTTTTTGGCATTGTGTTGAATATTTATAAAAACTTTAAATGTATTAGAAAAGTTTAATTTCACAACCTAGGACTGTCACATTACCTTTCTTTTAAAAAATCCATATTGCTAAACATTCATTTCTGCAGTATGACCATGCTTTCATTCTTAGTATTATATTCTGGTGTTTACTGTTCTCCAAAATACTTTCATTTTTCTTTTTACATAGGGTATGCCTCCACTGTTCTGAAACATTGATTATGTACACTTACCCTTCATAGCTCAGAAGTAACAGGTCTGCTTGAGGCTGGAAGTATTTGTCTTTAGGCAACCAGTTCTGTAGACTTTTTCACCTGATTTTCAAGAAATATATTCATATATATATATATACACATGGATTTATACACACACAGGCACATATGTATAAGTATAAATATACCTTTATACATACCCATACCTGATTAAGAGAGTTGGTCTAGCTGAAAAAAAATGCCATTCATAGGACATATATTTCTTCCCATCAAGTAAATAGGGGATACAGAGCTATTGATTTTTAAAATTTTATTTTATTTTATTTATTTTCCACACTACACACTTCCTGAGTGACTTTGTCAGTGAAGACTAGGTTCTTTCAATACTTGTATCTTCTGTCTGTAATGTCGTGTGTATCTGGAAACTTCTGCACATCACTAATCATTTCTACAAAGCTGAACATGCTCCTGGCCAACTATTGTCCTAGGAATTTTCTTTAGTTTTCACCTACAGAACACTTGACCTCTACCGTGGAACAGTAAAGTATTTTTATTAACATTGTAGTTAGTCTGGTCAGTAGCTCTGCTCCCTCATTTTGATGCTTTTTCTTCAGTTCTCCAGAGGGGCTTTGATCACTGGCAAAATTGCTCTTTCATGACCTCATTTAATATGCAGACTAAGCTCCACTACCTGGTGCCATGGTTTTCCTTCTCTGAGATTTCCCTAAGGACATCCTGGCCTTTCTGTAAACCTCCTTATGACTCCTTTGTTCTTCAAAATGTAGGCAGTGCTGAAACTCCTAATTCTGCATTTGGAAATGTTATTTCTGTGATTTTTTTCTTTTTTTTTTTTTTTTTTTAGTGAGACCCAGGCCAACCCCTTTCCTGTATTTGCGCATATTTGAAATGAGGTTTCACTGGCTGTCTTCCACAGCCACATTCTGAACTCTGGGGCTTCCCAGAACAATTTTCTTCCACTCAGATTTTGCCTCTCTCTTCTTACTCTGGGTCTTTTAATTGTGTATATCTAAATGAAAAGCTGTTCCTATACCATATTGTGTGCGGTCTCTTTCTCTCTTGGATGTAATGCATGTTGCTTTATAGTTACCTATATATATATTATAGTTTATTCTGTGTGTCTGAACATTTCTGAAGTGAATTTCAATCTTCTTCAAAGTTACAACTAGTCTTTTGTCTCTCATGTACTCTACTGAAGCTGTCTGTCATAACGTGGAGCACAGCACTAGCCACACGGAGCACGGCGCAGTTGTGCGAAGCTACTTCCTCAGGTCTCCAAAGTCCAAAAGTCATGGTTAGGCTACCAAGCAAGGCTGAACCACTGGGGTTCAGTACACAGGGGCACTGGTGTTACCTCAGGCAGCTGTACTGTGTGTGACCATTGCTCTAGGCAGGCATGCCACATGGCTCAGATTCACTTAACTAATAATTGGTAATGCTATTTTCTCTCATAAAGCAGAAGTTATATGTCCAAAAATATTTACCCTCATATCTGAGGCACTAAGCAAAAGTGTTTTCTTTTCACACACAATGCATAGCCTGTGATACTGAAAATACCATAGCCGGCAATGTAATCCACAGGTGAGGTATGGATTTTTTACTTGTCTCCCAACAGCACCCCAGCCCCCAAAGACTTAATTATAAAAGATGGAGTAATCTCTAGGAAATGGTAAGTGGATTTTACAAGGTAAAAACTTGACAGTTTTAGGACAAGACAGATAAGAAACTGTAATGTAACAATTTATGGGTCACGTAACATGGAGTGAACTTTCCCAGAGACTCCTACAGGCATTAGCACAATGCAGTTTGCAGGATGCAGCCAGATCCTCAGCAAACTATGAGCCCACTGATGACTGTCCAGGTCAGGATTTGGTCCATGAAAGACTCCTGCCTGTCAGCCCTACGAAAAAATGCAGAGCTCACAGCGTGAAGATCTTGAGTCTCAGTGAGCCTCAGCATTTTTAAGTGATAGGTAATTTTTCTGAGGGTAGAAAGAAAGCAGCAAGCACCACAGCAGCACTTTGGTACAGAGTAATATTTAGGCTACATCCCATAAGGTTTTCACGGTGACAGTGAGGCTAGCTGGGGTGCAGGCTGTGGGTCTCCAGAATTAAGATCCTGCAAGACTGCAGTTTGAACTAAAACAGTTCTATGGGCTCTTGCAATCTCCGTATACTCGGTGGCATGGTCCCGGGGGAGCCATGTAATACCAGCGAGTTACATGTTTGCACCTTTTGGAGGTTACTTCTAGGGACTCTCTGTCAAAAGCAGAATACTAACTCTTTTTATTATACATCCTTCAGGTTCAGCACATGTCAGGGAAAGAACTGCCTTGTACTTGTGAATACATCTGCCTGCAGGTGCAAGACATTTCCAACAACAACAGCAAGTGAAAGAAAAAATGTGTTTCGACCTAGTGCAGTTTCACTAGAAGGGCATACCACTGAAGTGGGAAAATAAGGTTGGGCTGATTCTCCATCACAGAAGTGAGAAGGAGAAAAGCATAGAAAAAAAAAAAGAAAACAAACAGGACATTAACCGAGCTGGTTCCTAACAAATATAATGCAATTTATAGTTCACAATCTTTCAAATAGAAAGGATCTTCCTAGATAATAGCTTTGTGGGTTGGTTTTTATTTTTCTTTCTTTGTGATTCTACATCTTCCAGGCTACCCCTTCTTCTAGCTGTCTGTTTATTCCTTTTGAAATTATTCTACATTATTCCAATAAGGTTCAGAAAACCAAGCAAATAACCACATAGCAAGTCCTGAACTAACCTTAAGGGGTTTAAAAAGAGAGAATGAGTCCATTTCTTTAAAGCAGGCTTTTTTTCTTTTTCTTTTTTTTTTGTTCCCCCAAAAGCTACTTCCATTACTATCTTGAAAGCAGTCCCTGAGGATGTGGAATGCCAATCCCACATCAGGAAGAGGCAGGTGAATATATATAGATGCTGGTTTGGTTTCATAAAAAGAATCATGGAAGGCTCTGGCTCTTCAGTAGTTCCAAACCCTTGTCTTCTCACTACATATTTGTCCCCTAAATCTTAATATGCATGAATGCGTAGGGGTAGGAAATCTGATGAATCAGGGAGAACCTCTACATAGACTGTTCTATGCTGTCCACAGTCAACAGATCCACCATAAGTTTTCAATGGTCAGGAACATCCGCAGGTGTGGAAGAAAAGGATGGTGAGGGATTCAGGATCTCTGAGCAGCCAAGATTTTTGTAAAGGTAAAAGTTTATGTGTGTGTGTATATATATTTTTTTAAATTGTCATTCCTTCACATTTTTAGACAAAGGATAAATTCAAACCTGGAAAAAAAAATTTTTAAAATGTCATTTTACTTTTTCATGTTCCAACTAGTGAAAGAAACTGATTCTAAATCACTCTGAAAAAATAATCAGGTAAAACATGAAAGGAGGTCATCATCTCTGCAAACCAAAATTAAGCTGTCACAATCAAAGTTAAAACCAATGTGATATCTCTGTAAGATGGCTGATGAATTTTTCAGCCTGTAGTGGCAAATCAAGCTAGCAGAACAACAGTATGTGCCAGGTGTCAACTGAATGAATAGTGCCACATACTTTTATTTCTTTTTTTTTTTTTTTTTTTTTTCCTGAAAGATGCTGGCTAAAAACATTGTTGTCTTCCACAACTCCAGCAACTCTTGCCGAACTGTGCAATATTTTCAGTCTGGCTATCACGCAGAGTTGTTTAATACATTTTACTGGTCTGATTCACGTTGCACTTCCACAAACTGTAATGTCTACATGTCCTGACCTTTGTAACCATGAGGGAGGATTTGACCAGAAGATGGCCAGAGGCTCCTTGCAACCTACATTAGTCTGTGATTTGATAGAATTCTGGAGAACAACTACGATAGACTCGATTCTTCTTCCCAGATTCAACAAGTCACACTGGATTCAATGCAGCTAAAGTAATTCTCCTTTGCACCCATGAAATCCTAGTGGGGGAAGGGGGTAAACTATGAAAAGCAAGGTGCTATAAACAGCATGGCTATTTGGAGGTTAGTAACAGAATAATAATAAATCTAAAAATATAAGCTAGCCTGTATTTTCTCCAAGTTTGTTTAATTTGTCTTCATCTAGACTTCTAATCCATAGTAATAATGCAGTGCTGCTATTGCTACCAAAGATGATACGAGGCATATAATGAAGTTTTCATTTTCTGCAAAATCCTTTGTGACATTTTTATGAAGTAGATCTGTGAAAATTCCACTTCAGAAATGATCAGATGCTTGGGATATTATACCAATAGGCATGGAAAAAGCAGCAACAAAATGCTGCAGTAATCCTGTAGAAATATTAGATAATATTTTACTGGCGTGCAAATTTTCTTGCAGTCAGCTACCTCTGGCTTTTCCATGTAATATGGGCATATAAATATATTTCAGTTCATCTAAATCCTGTTTCTGTTTCTTCCAGTTTTAATTTAGGCAGCTTTAGTGATGCTTTCGTTTATTAACTCTCATGTACGTGGTAGTGGTGTTGTCATATATATGATAAAGTCACTGACAGGAACGATATGCTGTATCAGAAATGCGTTTATATATTTCTTGTCCATTAGCAGTGGGTGATGACAATGAACAAATGCCATTAATTAATAAAGTCAAAGCAGGCCCTGTGTAAATCTCTCTCACTGCATTTGCTTGGAAACAAGTATATTTTTTCACAGTTGCACATAATTTTAATGTAGGATTTTCTGATTTTGTTCAATGGACATGTTTTCAATAACCAGCATTGACAGTAGCAGTGTATGAGGCTATCAGAAACCAGTTGATAATGAGCTCTGACACAGTGAAGATGGAATTTTTGCTTTAAGGTGTGCCATTAAGGTGCGTGAAATTACAAGTGCTGGAATCACGTATGACACTCATATGATGAAGGAGAAACACTTTTAGCTTTGAGTCACCTGCTGGCCTTTGTAAAATAGTTGTCTAAAGGATAGTGATGTTATAAAAAATAGGAAATGTATTTTAAAAAATTTAGAGAGCTAGGACAATGCAGTTTATGCTTTAATACCAATGGCATGAATAGTTTAGGGAGGGTTCTACTAGCGTACCACACAGGTGTGCAGGACGTGTGGTGCACTTTAGCCTGAGGAGCTGAGTTTATTATTACTGACACTACATGCATTTTTCAGTTTTATGTACATCACACTGAAGAGGTGAGATATTTGTAGTACAGATAAGAAACGAGACAAAACATTACTCACTTAAAACAAACCCCACAACTGGTGTCCTATAGTCCTCTGGCGTTGCTTACAGATGTAACTCAGTCCATAAAAGCTAGGAACAAAGGGGGTAACCACCAAAAGAAATTATTTAAATACCTGTCTTTTTCAAAAGTAACAGTCCAAAAACGTAGGTTACCAACGTGTCAGTGCCTGCAGGATTATGCATGTATACACAGTGATTAAGAATACTGACAAGTCACAACTGCGCTGCATTGAGAAGACAAAAATGTAATTAAAACCAAATATAAAACTACATATAAAACCAATAATAAAAAAAAGAGACTTCCATTCCAAAAGAAGTTGAAGAGACTACACTAGTATGGAGAGTGATTTTATGAAAGAAGAGCTTTGCGAATGCATGATTTTAGGGAAAAAGGAACTGAGTGACAGACAATTCACAATCAAGAGGCCTGCATATGTTTTGTGAAAAGAATGAAGGCATGGAGCTGGAATAAAAGACTAGAATTTTGAGGGAAGGGAGGAGAAGGAACACAGAGAGAAAGCTTTCAGGAAAAATTTCAGAGCATTCTGAATGCAAGAATGAACTCAACTAAATCCTTGGAAGCGATACAAGTTAATTTGAGTCTGAAGTGCTAAACGACTGGAACAGAAGAAATGGGTAGCTTAGAGCTGTGGTCCTCAGCCTAAAAGTCCCTTTTAAGGCAATAAGGATGCTGAAGAAGGAAGGTGTGACTTCACTGCACACTGTGCAACCCCTCTCCATGGTAAGCTGGAGCCTGTGAGCCCTTAACTATCCGAAGAGACTTAATCCATCTTTCCTCACTCCAAGAGACTGAACAACACGGTAGCCGTATGCTCTCAACTCCAGTGATGGGAACATGACTTGGAAAGTGCTTTTGATCCTCAGTTTTTGGGATCTTCTAGAAGAGTCCTATGGACGGTTTTGATTACACTAGCTTTGCAGCGTGACTCAGTAAATGAGCATGGCAGAAACTGGAGAAAGAAGCAACAAAGGAAAAAAATAATAAAACCTGTACTGGGAGACAACAGGTCAAGGATACAGCTACAGGAAATATGTTGATGTCTTAACTCTGATGTGTTGCAGTGTCCCTAGAGAGCGTATTTCTGCCCCACAAGGTAACTGAAATTCAGATTTTTGGTGCAAGATGTGCTGAACATGATAGTGAATTCATATGGCTTTTGCAAGAAGGTTAATAGAATTATTGGCACCGTGTCTGACGAGAAGTAAAAGGATGTGAGGGAGCTTAAAATGGCCTGGAATTGATTCTGATATTGATTCATGGTGAAGGAATTCACATGAGTGATGAGAATTGTTTAGAAATATTTGGCTCGATATATCTGCTGTAAAGTTATGCTATAAATGAAGCAGATGTTAAAAGAAATAAGGTGTAAGGGCACAAGTAGAAAAGAAGTCAGCACACTGCTAAATATAACACACATGCATGCATTCGCTAGAAATGGGAAAACGGGAAAACAGAATACTGTGGAGGCAGGAGATGATAGCTACCTATGTACTGGGACTACAGTGGTAGTACATGCCCCTGTTGAGTGTTGGGATGCATTTGTCTTGGAATTACTGAGTACAAATACAGCATAGGACCATGCTAATTTCATTTCTGTTTAGTTTCCTTTTCAAAGAACTAGTGGTGATAGATTTTAAGCAGTAATGTTGTATAATATCATACCACAGGTATCAAGTTAAAATTCTCTAGAGAGAGAAATGAGTGTGATGATGGAAAGTCCATGTGAGAGGTTTCCAGTGGGTTTCACTTACCTCTACCAAGGGCTATGTGAATAACAGATAACTGGTTCATTTGGGACCAGACTGTAGATGCATGTCCTACCCACCAGACAGGGTGTGCTCCCATGTTACTGGGGGAAACTGGTCATTGGCACAAATTACTTGAACAGACATTGTGAAAGGAAGCACAAGAAGTGTGAGATTGGACCTAGGTCATTCCTTTGAGATACTTAAGACACTCAACTGTTAGTCCTATTCCAGTAGATACTTAAACATTTCATGGAAAATCACCTGGAATTTGTTAGGATGTGTTAGTCAAAGTTCAGCCTCATGGAAGCATTGACAAAGAGTTTCAAGGCAGGAGCTGGTTTCCTAAGAACAGCTGAAGAAGGCATACATCTGTTAGTAGTTCTGATATAACTTTTTTTTTCTTTTTTTTTTAAGGGGGAGGTGTGTATTTTTGGCAAAATTACCACTCTCAGAATATGTTTCATCTTTCTTCTTTTCTACTGTATCATACAGAGGGAAGGTGAGGTTGGGTCTGGAGCTGAACTGTTATCACCAGAGGATAGTGGTGGGGTAGAGGGTTTTTTTATCCACCTAACTATTGGTAGTCTGTGTGGTAGGTGGTGCACAGTTACTCAGGACTCATTTTCCCAGTGCTCCCATGGGATATGAAGGATACCCACAGCAGAAGAGAAGCAACAAAATGTATAAAATGGCTCTATAAAGACAACACAGAACTGGACCATGAAGGCATCCATAACTATCACTGGTTACGTAAGCAGCGTATCTTTGGGAAAATAATTTTGCTGTGGATTTTCACGCAGTGCTGAGAAAAACAAACCAACCAACCAACCAACCAACCAACCAACCAACCAACCAACCAACCAACCAGGCTTTGTTGTTTTGCAGGGAGTTAGTTTTAGGGTAGGTTTTGGTTTTGGTTTTGGTTTTGTTTGGTGACTGGTACGTTTAAAAACATCTTGTACACATCAAACTGAAGATGAGAGTATTTTGTTTGTTTAAAAATTTCATTACTGTGTCTTTTTTTAACATGCTCTTTCGAAGAAAGAACATAGAAAGAAAACCAAATATGAGGAGAAAGAAGTGAGGAGAAAAAAGTATTTGATCTATTTTTTCTCTTTTATTGACCATTTCTTTAATCTTTTGTCAGAATGACTGGCTTACATGAGTTAGGAACTTCATTTAAGGAGAAGCCTTTTTGAGGCAATTTTTACCTTTCCCTTAACTTAGTCTTCATCCTACTTTTATACTGCAAGGACCCTGTTAAAGTACTATCACAAAGTGCAGTTGAGCCAGGGCACTGCAAAAATCAGACAATTAACAGTCAAATATGTTCTGTATCTGTAGCAGAGGAATGTTTCCCCTTAATTATTTTTTTTTTCTAGACTAGAGGATTCAATTTCCAGCCTGTGTACTGCTATGATATCCATCCTTTCCCTACTCATAGCTGTTGACTCCAGCACCTGATGTCAGCTTCAGAGGAAAGGCACCTCATCAGGCTTTGCTTATAGGAAATGTATTTAAAAAGAACCCCATGGTCTGGACTAGCAATAATATCTCTTCCTTTGTGAAGCTAGGCTAGCAGTGAAATGCTAGTAAGAAATACACAAGAAAAATTGCATCATCTATCAAACTGAAATGTGATGAAATTCCATCAGCTTCCTTTTAGAGTGTGTGTGTGTGTGTGTGTGTGTGTGTGTGTGTGTGTGTGTGTGTTACAGCAATGACTGGTATTTCACAGCTAAACCTGACTGTAAAGCATGCAGCTGATTTTAATATTGTAAAATGAGCTTTGTTTGGTGGACAGTGAACAAGCACACACAAACATAATAACATCTCAGAGATGCTTGTAACCCCAAATTTCCTGTCTTACTTAGAGATGATAATAAAAGAAGTATTGTACATTTGGGTTTGATCCTCAGAGAGTATGTCAGGATGACTGAACATGTTAAGAGATCGGAATAATGAAAATAAGTATAGTAGCACCATTCCTGACAAATACAGCTATGATTTTGTTTGGCCCATTACTGGAGAGTGGGCAATATGTGTGAGAGAGAAATTGCTAAAATGTGATCTTATTTTGCTCCCATTGCTCTCCTGATCTGTCAAGACTCATGCTCTGATTTGGGGGTTTGCTCAGTTGGCCCCGGTTGCGTATAGCCTCTTGCCGTGGCCTGTGTCTCTCATGCTTCTGACAAGGAGTCTGGGCTGCTTTATATAGGCTCATGGGCCAGTAACAGCATGGCAGCATGGCATAGCATTGTAGCCTGCGATGCCCTGTGCCATGTAGTGTGCTCTGGGAGGGACATCCAGGCAGCAGCCAGCTTACACATCAGCATTCAGACAGGTCAGGCAGGTTTCACATAACATCCTGTGCGCCTCATTTCTTCCGAAATGATCCCAATTTTATGTAAAAGAAAATGCCTCTCTGCTGCTTGGAGAGGTCCCCAAGTTGGTTACATGTTCAAAATTTGTACAGCTATTCCTCTCGAATGCACCAGATGTCAAAGTGGCATGAACATAGCCAGCAACCCAAGATGGGCTGGGTAACTGGGGTTTTATGACAGGATGGTAAGTGATAAATTAGTTAGCAACATTACAGTGTAAATGGTAACGGGAATAATTGGGCTTCACAAATGACATCCTATTTAAATGAATGGGTAAAGTTCATGTTTTTCTTACTACTATAGCTGAAATATATGTGACCTCTAAAGGACATGGCACATCATTTATGTGAATAACGAAATATTGACATTAAAATAGCAGGTAAAAATATAGGGGGCATTTTATTATCACAAAAGTTTGGTTTTTCCTTTATATGTATTGGAAAATCTTAACTAAATATAGATCTAGGCCTCATGGTTAATAATGACATAATTTTCCGTAGACTTCAAAGGAGTCAGAAAGATTTTGCAAGCTAAGAAGCTAGTGTCCTTAATTTCTGTATTTTCTATTTCTTGTGTTGTTTATTTTCTCCAGTCTGTCTTCTCTTTATGAACAGAAGCCTTAGACAGTTATGTCCATATTTATGCGGATACTCCTTGTTTTATGGTACTTGTTCATTCCCAAGCAGCAGTATAACAGAGGACTCCTACTGAAAGCAAATTTTGTGGCTGTTATGCATGGTTTACAATTGGCAATAATGAGAAAATATGACTCGCTTTAATTAAACAACAATAAATTAGGAGTGATGATTTACTGAGGATAATTCTTCTTTATTAAAAAATGGAGCTTGATATGTGTTGTTCTTTTCATGCATCATCAACTGCTAAGTAGTCAGCCTTACACTTGCATGGTTAGTGTTTGCGTAGTGTTGGCTGTAAGGCTGAAAACAACCGGTGATTAAAAACAGTGTCCGCTATGTTTTTGAAGGAGCTAATGGCCCCCTTTGGAGTTGCTAATTGGCAAGTTCTGCAACTCCAGGCTTTTGAGGTATGGTTGCCATGGAAAAATTGCTTTGAAGTTGGCAGTTGTGAATATTTGACCACGATTTTTCCTAGTTTGGAGGCTGGATGAAAAGCACTGTCATCTCTCCCACAGGGTAAAAGATATCTGGAGAAACTGTGCAAAATGATTACCCATCAGAGTGGGCAGAACAGTGGCAGATGATGACAAACAAGGTTTTCCCAATGGATTTCGTTGCCCTGTCTGTTTTGTGTTTGTTTGGAGCTTTTCCTGATTCTGTTTTGGTTGTCTTTGGGTCAGTTTTTTGGTCAGTCTTTGATCCGATTAGAAGATTTGTGGATGAATAAAGGTTAATAACTTCCATTTAACCTAAGCATTTGTAAAGGAAACGCACTGTCCGTCACCGAGAGATAAGTTGACATTCCTGCAGTACAGTATATAAATATATATATAACAACCTTCTGAAAAGCCTTTTTGAGAATTCACATCATCTATTTTGGAAAAGATGCAGACCAGCTTGTTCCAGTACCACTAAAATGACTGAGAGGTATTTTTGTAAATTGTTTTTGTTATACCACAACATGAAGGGAAATGATACAGGGCTTAACCCTTCACGCAATCTCGTGTCACGATTTGTGATGTTCTCCAGTGATGCATTAGGTTGCCTACTGTCTGCCTGTCAGATTTTAAAGTAATCTTTTTTTTAAAATCAGTTTTCCAGTTTGCACAAAATTTAAACTGACAGTCATTGACCTTAACCAATGTATGCACTGAATCCGATAAAAACAGAGAAACGGATGTTACATATGAATAGGCAGCTTTTTCTTGTTTTTCTGACTTCTTATTATTTTTTCCTCTATTATTCTCGCAAACCATGAAAGATGTGTTGATATCACTGGGCACTGGTGAATTATCCTCTAACAGCTTTGCTGATATACCTCAGCTATATACTTCAGTTTCCCCTAAACAAAGACTACCCATCATTTTAAATTGTGTGTTGATATAGATACTGGGTATCAATCTGAGTAAAACAAACCTATTTCATATTTTGATTTAAACTTAATTAGGAGAAGCTGTTTCAAGAGGGATGAATAGTTTATTATCTGGAGAGAACTTTATCCATATATCATAAAAATATCTTTTCATGGCACACAGACAATGCGGTTATGATTCTTGTACATGAAGAAGATGAATTTTGAAGAAATCTTTTCCTTACAGTAGTCCCTAAAATACTGACCATGAAAGAAGGATCAAAAAAATAAACATGTTTGGATGACATAAATATAATGTGATGATACACAGGAAGAGCAAGATTTTTTTTCCTTCAGTTATGTAGTCTGACCTGAGACTAGTTAGACTTTCCTAACACCTTTTGTAAAATGAGAGTTTTTGAGGTGAGGACGACTATGCTGAAAATCTGGAGTTAGACGTAATAAGACTGTGTTTGTTCATAAAGAATGAAATTGTTATAAAACTTGAGAGGTGTCTGTTCTTCTCTTGTTTGACACACACAAGGTTTACTTCTGGGATGAAGACCTAGGTCTTTTTGATATCAGAAGAAAGTACTCAAATGACTACAGTGGGGCATAGATTTTAAGCATATACTGGGATTTTGGTATCTAAAGAAATTAATTTGTCTCTCGCTGATAGATTTTGCTGTCTTCATTGCTCACAGTAAGCTATGCTTTAAGATATTGCAATCCACTTTATATATATTTTAATGTATAATTCTCCCCCCAAAAATGCTGCTTTGCATGCTAAACAGAATCAGGTGTTTTTCTGTTCTTTTAAGTCACAGGAATAACACTTAGGTGACTTTGTGGCTATTGAAAAACAGTAACTAAAGCCAGGCCGTCCCTACTCTCTAGTCCTGTCCTACTAGCTGAGTGGTTACATTCATCTTACAGGTTCAGAAATGTTAGCATGTTTATATTCTGTCACAGAGCAGATTTATCTAGAGTACTTACAATTCAAATAACTCTATAAAGAAGAACAAGTCGACGCTTTTTTTAAGGCACTGTTGTAAAATGATTTGAAATTGAATCTGAGATGGTCAGGAATGTTGCAGACCAGTGTGGCATATTGCAGCAAAGAAAAAGAACAGTGTGGGCACATTTACTGTGGAAGATAGTACAGAACAGATGAAAATAACACCGGGGTCATACAGTTTATATACTACTAAGGAAAGAATGAGATAACATATGAAGGAGCTAGAGCCTGATCCTAAAGCTACTAAAGTCAAAGAAAAGTCGTCTTCTCTGTAAGGCAGAAAAGATGACTGGAAAGCGAAAGATCACAGTCCTTGTAGTTACAGGTCCAGAACTCTCTTGGACATGCTTCATATTACATTCGTTGGCATGGGAAAAGTGAAAACTTACTGGTTTTGCAGAGTACCTGTGAAATACCACTCATTTCTGTGTTTAAGAAAGGGTGAAAATTGCCAGTATTGATGGTAAAAGTAGAATGAGCCAGAGAAAAAATATGTTGCTCCACAGGAAGCAGATTCAGGGGGAAAAATCACCCTATATTTTAGTCTGACAGTAAATATGCTAGATTTAAGCGATAAATAAACTGAAGGTGTCACTCCACTTTACAGCTTCTTCATTTGTGAAGTCTGCTCAGTATGTCTTTTCTCTACTATAAGGAGGACCATTTCCTCAAATTTCTCACTTAAGCCAATGTAAATATTTGTAATCTGTTTTAAAGGACTTATTTATTTCTTTTTTTTCCTTCTTTTTTTTTTTTTCCTTCATGTCACTGACTAGATTTGGAGCACAGAGTACCTCTTGCAGCAGCATGACTGATAAAGTGCAATGGCACTGCAGGCATGAACAGACAGGGCACAGCAGGACTCTCCATGTACATCACCCAGTGCTTTATGCTGCAGGTAAGAGACCAATATGGATCAGGAAAATAGGCTTTCCTTTCCTTGTCTTCTCTGAGAATATGCATGTACCCTGACAGGTGGTTTTACTAAAATAGGGCCTCATACATTTGCTTTCATTTAAAACTGAACAGAGGCAAACTGGCCTCTCATCTACTATGTGATGACAGAGCTCTCATCTTGGAGGACCCTTGCATTTATGCCCAGTGAATTTTAAACCTTCCTCCATTCATACTGGCAAAATATGATCTGAGCACCAAACTGTTTTGGGAAGGACAATTCCTATCTCATGAAGCAGAAAAATAAATATATAAAGAAAATCAATATTAATTAAGAAATTGTATCTCTCCAGTATGATGTACAGGGCTAACTCTGGAAGAGGATGTGGGCTCAGCTTAAAGGTTCATCTCCAAGGGGTGTTCAGTCATTATGGATGACTAAAAACATTCAGAAATGTTGTATGACCAAAACTCGTCCCTTTCCAGGAAATGTCATAATCACTAGACTACAGAATCATACATATGCTTGCAATCTCATTCTGGAATAAAAAAAATCCTTTAATATTTTTATTTTAAGGAAAAAACTTTCACTTGCAGAATGGGAAATTCCCCAACCCTTATTGGTGCATAAGTAGCCCGTACTCAGGTAATTGGGTCATTTCCTGTGGTGATGGATATTTGAGAATATTGAAAAAGAGACCACCTTATTTTCTGTTTTAATAAAAACATTACCGTGTTTATAATCCATATAGAAATTCAAAGGATGTGCATGATAACCAAGAATAGGCTCTGAACCATAAATAACAGGTAAACCTACTCACCATCCTGATGTAGGCTCCTCTGCTTTTAATTCCTGTCATGAGGAACATGGTCCAAACTAAATCCCTTTCCAAGTCAAAGTAACTCTCCACAAGCCTAGGAACCATTAGATAACACTTGGGGACTAGATGTTTGATGCTTAGCTGTTTCTGCATTCAGTGGTTTTGTTTGCTAAATACCTTTCTTAGTGTAGCTTGGTCATGTAATTTTTTTCTTCAGTTTTTCACTGCCTTTTTTAATCTCTACATTTTCTTTCCTGCCATAAATCACAGGTGAATCTTGCATGGCTGGTTATTTTTTTTTAGTTTTTTTTAGTTTGAAGTATATTTGGGCAAAAATATAGTTTATTATCTTCATGACCATTTATAATTTAAAGTGTTCTTTAAAATATGACTATTTCTATGAGCTCGTTTTATTTCAAATAACATAGTGGATTTGTACACAATAGATATACCTGGCTCTGTGCCTGCAATGCATTTTGCACAGCTCTTCTTTCTCTTTCTGAACATACCAACAACACAGTTCCACTAAATTCATTAAGGAACGATAGACAACGTTATTCAAGTACAATGCCACATGAGTGCTTTCAAGATGCAATGTTTACTTTCTTTTTCCAACAGTAATTCAAGGCAAGCTGAAGAGAATTTAGCGTGCAGGAGAGGGGAGGCCTGCAAGACATCATAAGCGCTATTGATTTTTCTTAAGTGCTAAAGCTTTTAAAGGGATTCCTACAAAGACACACGCTATATGGAACAGGACTCTGTGCTCTGTCAATTTAGCTGGACAGTGAAAGGAAGATACAGACTGGAAAAGCCAAACAAATGGAGAGACCTCTGGGGTTAATAAAAGTGAAGCTAGATTCCTTCCAAATTGCTTTGTAGGCAATTGGAAAGGCATCACAACCATTCAGCTTCACTTCAGTGGAGTACCTTATGTGGGAGATGTTATCAGTCCCAGGCTTAAAAGGTTGCAGAGAGAGGCAGAGATAGCTCGTAGGTTAAGTTATGCTTCAAAACTCTTCAGACACCAGGGATATGGCAGTTTGCCAGTCACGTTCATAACCTCAGATCAACATCAACCATATGCATGACAAAAATCTCTCTCATAGCGCCAAATTCACAAATAATGTCACAATGCTAAATGATCTGTTTCAACCTTCCATTACATTTGCTGTTCAATTTCTGACAGATTACTGCATGTGGCACTCGGCTTACCATAAAAAGTATACTTTCCCAAGGCCAGTTGCTGAGCAAGAGATCCATCAAGGCTCCTGAAATGCATTTTCAAAGAGGTTAAAGTGATCTGGTGATGTGCTGAATGTGAAGTGTTTTTCTACTTAGAAAACCAAAGTCCAGAAGACAGGAATTTAAAATTAGGTTAGAAAGTTATTTACAATATATTTATTCTTCCTATACAGGCAAAATCATGTTTTGAGGCTTTTTGTGAATGTTTTGACAATTTGAAATGAAGCATCTATAAATTAAGCTTACTGACCTTTTAACTTCTCATGGGGAAAATACCTATCAGATAGCTAAGCTGAAAATCTGAGGTTTTTGTTCTAAACAATTTACAGGGAGGTTAAAGAGATGCAGCAGCAGCCTAGAAACATAGTGCTTATGTAGCTTACAAACAAATTCTTCATCAGTTGAAAACAAGCCCAGACTTTTGCCTCAAGCATGCTTTAATCTGTATAAGAAAAACAATTTCTTTTTTGGTTTTGCACAGAATTGCAGTACTACGGAAAGAGATATTGGCTGTGTATAAATATACCTTTCTTAACCTCTGAGGGATTAGGGAAGATTTGCATGTAAAGGGAAATTGGGTATTTTCAATAAACCAGTAAACACTAGGAACTCGCACATTACCTGCTTTCATTTTGTTTTCGTGTAACAAGAGCAAAATGAAAAAAAAAAAAAGTTAGCAGTAAAGTTTTCCAGTAAAAGCTAAATGAGAGAAGCAGTGCGTAGGCTAAAGAGACAGTTTGCCACCTGGGTTTTTTCCCTTAGCAGTTATGGCATACTGTGGGAGCCATTCCTGAAATCTTCAGACCATAGCCAGGCTATATAAACTCTAAGGGAGAAACAGGTAACTCTCCTAGGCTGACGAAGGGCCATTCACCTAACTTTCAATAGGTAATGGACATAACAATGAGGAACAAGGCCATCAAACCATCAAGGTACTGTGGAACCAATAACATAAATGCGGGGTCCTGGAGCTGGACAGGCTGCACACAGTGAATTGGAAGATGACAACAAGAACAGCACGTATTCAGTAATGAAGGTAAAGGAGAAGGTAAAAGAAAAGTTTATATCCTGGGGTAAATATTGCGATGTGAAATTCCTGCTGATTTTTTGAGAAAATTGACTAAACCTTACAGGGTTAAAAAATATCCTAAGGAAAAAAATTTGAAAGGTACTTCCACATTACAGACAGATCTATTTGTAAATAACCTGAATAACATTGCAAATATTTTGTATTCTCATGTATCGCAGGAAATAGTCTTCAGCTGAGAAAAAAAAATTATGAAGAAAGGCCTCTCTAAGATTCTCCAAACCAAAATAAGCCTGAAATTAACATTCTAATATGACAAATTAGGTTTAACTTGGTCTAGCTTTCTTGTTTCACTAAAAGCTTTGCCAACAAATTTAAACCCTCATTGCTAACATCCTCTGAATTATGGAAGAGTGTATACGCATATAGCTGCACACTTCCCATCTTGGATCTTTCCAATTATCTCAGCTGTACTTTGGCTTTTTGACACACCTACCTTATTTTTCATGGGGAAAAAAATAACAAAATTATTATTAAGAGGGCTCCAGTAGAAAGGAGTGCCAATCAAAATGTAACATATTGAAAAGGTCAAATATTTCCCGTTAATACATTCAGGCTCAGAGCTCTCTTTGTTCTTTAGTTTCTTCAATGCTACAATTAATTCAATTAAACTAACTTTAAAGCTAAGAAGCGTTGTCATAGATCATAACCTTTAGAAATCACGGCATTCTTTCTTACACGTTTACCTTAGTTAGCATATTTTAATGATATCTCAAGGAAGAACTGTTTTAAGTGTTCCTGGCTTCTAAAAAAAAGTGAAATTAATAAATAAGGCAGCTGTCAAAAGCATACAGAAAGATTTAGAGTTATTGTATTTAAAGATCAATACCCATCCATACAGTGAACTGGACACAGAAAGATAGAGTGATAGGAAAAAATAGAGTAATGGAAAAAAAAAAAATTACTTCCAGTGAAATTCTTAAATATGTCTCACATCAACACCCCTCTGCACTCTCTCTCGGGAAAGGATGATGGCCATAAGATGGGTTAAGGAAGATAACAGTATTAAAAAAAAGAGATGAAGCATATACTTGAGACTTTGGGTGACTGTTGTATCTGATAAGCTTACCAGCTAACTTCTTAACATTAGGCTGGGTGATCTTCTTTCAAAACAACAGAGGTAAATAAAGTTCGGTCATTCCATCATTTTGAACAATACTGGCGTTGAAATGTGGTACAACAACAGGCACCTAAGAGAGGGTAGAACACACTGTTACATAGGCCACATGCTTATTCTAGTCCTTTTACCCTTACCTAGGTAACTCAGAAAAAGTTAATGTCACTGCCATCTAATCTGCACAGAGCTACTTACTAAGCTGTGATCTTTAAGACTAGCTTCATATTCTTTTCTCTTTTTGGTCTTATAGAAGGCAATTACTTCAGGTATAGGTCTCTTGTCTTGTCCACAGATGGACTCTTGTACCTCTTACACGCTTAGACTGTTTGCAGGGCAAATTCCTTTGAATATGCCACTGGTCTTAAAACAAATGTATTACATTCAGGTGTTTGAAATCAAGAGAAAAACAAACCAGTCTCTAACAACTAACATTCAGAGAAAATCCCACCCCATACTGTATGTGCTAAATTTGAAGGGTCTTCCTTTTTACTTGCTAGACTAGAACCAAAGCAAGTAACATTTTTATAACACACCCACATTTTTCCTGCAACTGTGAGTCTGTAAAACTAGGAATATGTACCACAACTTTGTATAGAAATGGAGGATAAATTAACTTTCACAGCTAATGTCGTGTTACAGCTATTGATGCTCAGCCTAGCTACTTAGAACTAGTTCAGATGTTTCTGTTCAGGACTGAATTGTATTACACAGGTATAAACTAAAACTGTTTTTCTTTTCCAGTGACTAGTCCTGTTCAAACAGGTCTAGATGTTGACATGCTGAAGATGGAGTGTGGGCTCTAAACCATACTATTGGTTAGGCTTTTGTTTTCAATGTATGAGGAAGGGGCTACATTTGAGGCTAAGCGGGAAAAATAAAAATATAAAAATCTATGCTATGATGCAAGTATAGCATGAATGAGGGAAAGAATATTATGGCCTTCATCTCTGCAGTTTCACAGCATAAATCACAAGACAGAGTCAGTGACACTTCAGAGGAGCAGGAGAAAGGAAACAGCGTGGCAGGGCAGAACTGCTTTTTCAGTAGTCTCCTCCCTAAGTCCACACCTGAAAATTCCCATTTACAAACAATTGCAACATAATGCTGAGTAACCTATGCATAGGGGCATTTGGCTTTGCTAGACGAGGTTTCAAACACAGCCCATAGCTCATACATTATTGTTAGATAATTGCAAATACATAAAAGACAAGAAGAAAATGAAATAAACCTTAATTTAAATCCCTGTTGCAGTTCATATTCTAATTAAAAAGTACCTCTACCAGTGAAGTTCTCAATTTTGCTTCCTGGTCAGGACAAACTCTTTGAATATTAAAGCTTCTAAAAAAGTTAAATAACTGCTAGGTGTTTTTACCCTGTACATCCAAGGGATTATGATCTATCCCACTCCCCCGATGACTTAGTGACCTCCAAATCTGGGAAAAAAAAAAATGCAAACCCTCTCCTTCCCCTGTTATACAGAGGTTGGGCTACTGCCAGTACTGCCAGCAACTGAAGGTGGTTACCAGCTCCCCGGCTGGTGCAAGCATTTTTAGCCAGCAAATGCAGTTGCTGCTTTCCTCAGCTCCTGTGAAGGAACTGAGCAATTGGAAACTGACCAGAATTTTTCCAGCATTTTATAATCCCTTTGATCCCTCAAAGGAGATGATAATTTTCAGGCTGAAAAACACTGCTCAAAGAAAAATTCTCTCAGATTATTTGCAAAAAGAGCTTGAGAATGACAGTAAAATAACTTTATAAATCAGGGCTCTTCCACATCTCGTTTGACTGTACCCATTACTGACTTGTGCTAAACAAGAAGGGACAATTTAAAACTGCGCTTTTCCCATGCCCCTACATTCCACATAAAGTGTTACCTGAGAGGTTGTGTTCATTTAGGAAGTGCAGGTTTAAAACCACGTGGGTTTTCAGGTTCCCTGTACCAGCCTGGGCCAGTCTTCCCCTGTATGTTGAAATATACAAAAAAAAAAAAAAAATCAAAAGTAGTTGTTTCTTTCATTAAAGCATTGTTTCATTTTTTAGGTAAAAATTATACCCAGTTGTGTATAGTTATATAAATAGCTTTTTCTTTCCATCCTCTATGTCAAAGCCCTTAAAACCCCTGAACAAGAAATCAAATCAAAGCAAAACAAAATCTGGATTATTTGTGTCCATGTTCTCTATTGTTTAGAAGCAAAAGTTTTTCCTGAGCACCTTTTTTTGCTGCAATTACCAATAAAATTTGTAATTTCCACAAATATACCACTGTTTGTTCAAACATGGCAACTCTGGAAGGCATTAGTTCAAAGATACTGTATTGATTTAAATTGAAATGAATTACCTTTCAGGGAAAATGTATGAACTTCAGTGGAGAGACATGGCAGTGAATATAAATGAAAAAAACATTATTTCACTAGACTACTTTGGCCTCAGTTCGCATTAATTGTTTTCTTTTTTTTTTTTTTTTGTAAAATAAATTGAATCTCAACCAACACTAGCTTATGACATTGTGTATGTATGAATTTCCACAAGGATGAAATAAAAATGGAGAAATGGAAGATGTATGAAATATGAATCAGATGGCCTTAAGGTCCCTCCTTTCCCCAAGGATTTTACCTACCTACCTTTATTTATTGTCTGATTTAATAGACACTTGAGGAATTTTATTTTATTATTTTGGGGGAGGGAAGAGTAAATCAATTTAAGCACTTAATGGGATTTCTGGTTTAAATAGTCCTCTGAGCAGACTGATTAATGCTTTTTATTTTGTATATCTTCCAAAGCAATACAGCCATGTGATTTTTGTCCCATATTGCTTCTCATACATAATATTTTTATGAGAGTGCCCACTAGAGAATATAGAGTTCATGTCAGAATTTTTCTTTATTTACTAAAATTGTATTTGCATCTTAAACTTGCAAATAAGTCTTGGTGCACCAGAGCTAATAATTTGTATTCTGAAAATCACACGACAACGAGAACAACAAGAACAACTCTCTCTATATAAAACCTTTCAGGTAAATATGATTAACCCACAAAGGTGGAATCATTAGAATATATAGACAAACGTGGATTAGTCAAGTAAGGTGTTCAATGTTAAAGACTTTCATCAAACTGAAGAAAGGAGCTGACATCTTTTCTATGAGTTAGGTCAGTATTATACAGCCACTGTATTATACTGCCCCTGTGTTAAACTGTAAATTAACTTGTAATTTTTGTATCAGTGCATACAAATTCAAACAAACTCCTTCTAATATTCCCTCTGTGCTTCTCAGCTACCATTTTGGTAATATTCCAATGTGTCTGGATTCTGCAGTTCCTCTTTAGTCCAGAGAAATCTTATCTTTTATTGATTACATATTGAGATTCCCCAGCTAATCTCTTTTGGAGGCCATCCAAATGAGTGGGCTCAAGCAAGCCTCAAAGCAGGAAAATCTGGTGTGACATTGAAGGAGGATGGTGAGTGATCAAAATCATTGCACTGGTTTTGAGGGGCTGGAGGTAGTAGACAGAAGAAAGATCTGACTGTAGGAGAGGTGATGCAGGAGTCATTAAGTAAATGAGTGAAAAACAAGCTGGTGAAGAAAATGTGCTCACTGGAGACTCTTAAAATGTATACCTTCATACTCATGAACCAGTCATAGTCTGGAAAGGGTTGGAAGCGTACATTTTGACAACAGAGGATTTTAAAGAAAGCCTACTATAGAACAAGTTGAACTTTATTTGAACAAATTGAACTTTATTTGTTACTTTTTATAAGGCTGTGTTGTCATTGAACCAGAACGTGCAATTAAAGTTGTACATATTAACTTCTTACCTCAATCACAAAAATCCTATCCAAAGATAATTATCACACTCTGCATTTTCCTAATGAGGGCACAGAAGCTGACTGAATAACCCAGATACATTTTAGCACAAGGTAAAAGAGTGTAGTTCAGATGATTTGTTATTGAGCACTCTTTTTCACCTCAGTGTCAGTCCCTTGTATTTGAACTCTACCTCAAGAATGAAATATGATGGTTTGGTTTTTCATTAATGGCATTTAATGATACATAGCCTAATGATATATCTAAAATTTAGATTTTAATCCATCGTATGGAACTGGAAGTTCACTAATATATCAAAAAGGTAATATATTCTTAATATTACCTGTTGGTAGTTCCCTATATTGGCTTCTACTCCAACATCTAGAGTATATATCGATATTATTATATTTGCAGGGATCATTTAGCTAGCCACTTGATGTCACCGTACCTCCACAGAAATATTGCTCTTCATGCACTAACGGGGTGCAAATAAGTGGCTAAAATAGAAATGTGCTTGGAATGAATGCTTCTGTCACTAGTCATATGAGCTAGATAGACAATGTACATCATTACATTTATTCTCCTCTGCAGAAAGGCAAAGGGTAGCTATAGAAAAGCTCCTTTTCATGTTTGCACTAAAGATTACTTTTACTTAGGCAACTTGCCAAAGAGGATTAGATTGTTTAATAAAGACTGGAAAATATTGCTGAGGAAAGAATACTAGCAAAAACAGTAACACCGCAAGAAAACGAAAAAGCTGAGAGTCTTCTTTGGGTCAGAAATATCTGTCATTGCTGAGTAACATTTTCCTTTGTTGTTATTAGAGACTGCCAAAGTGTATTTTGGACTTGTCTGGAAAGCTTTGTGTATATGTGAAAGAACCTATGATTTTATGTCCAATGCCATGATTCAGTTCATCAAAAGGATTAAAGCCTTTTAGTATTACAACAAAAGCCAGAACCATAACTTTCTTGGAAATTGCACTTGTTAAAAATGTGACTTTTCAGAAGTGAGATTTTTCTCTGAATAATAGCTGTGCACATTTCTATAGTACTACGGTACTATAGGAGGGTCTGGTTTTATATATACATAAGACCATATATAATTGTAGGGTATGACAATAAACCCGGAATTAGCAAATATCTCAGGAAAAGAATAAACTTACTGAGAAAAAAATATTACAGAATATGGCTTTTTTTTAAACCAAAGCAAAGCTGAGAAATAATTTTCACAGAACAGAATTTAGGTTTAAAAAATGCCATAATTAAAATAAAGATCCAGTAATATTTTTTCTGTGTTGGTCTAAATGAATGAATTGCTGGGGATTGACCTGAGCTGTGTTTTTTGATACTGTCATTTTGCAGAGGGAAAAAATAAGGAACAGATCAGTCCTATTCCACTAGATCTGCTTTTTTTCCTACCTTGTTTTACTGTGGTTATGAACTAGTTCTTCCTCTGAAAATCTCCAAAACAACTCCCTGATAAGAATCCCTCAGACAACATGATTACCTAGATCTTGTAGCATCTCGCAGGTATAGAATATATTGGGGGTGGGGGTAGAATGAAGACCTTAAACTCAACTTAAGAAAAAATGGCACCTTAAGCTTAAGGTATATCTTAAATAGTGAAAATTGTGTACCTAGGCTCCATACAGACAGAGAATGAAAATTTGAGAGGGGAAAGCCAAGATGTATCTGTGATTTATTTTTCCTCAAGTTATCTTCTAAGTCTTGAAAGCTTTCTTAAAAAATTTCCCAGAACACTCATTCGTGTTATTTAAAATACAGAGTTGGGAACAGCTAACCATTGTCTTCATCCTTTTTCCTGAAAAGAGGATCTAACCATCAGGTTATGCAGCTAGGCTTGCTTTAGCCAAAATATCTAATTTAGTAATGAAAGAGGTGCCAGCTTCGAAAGGAGAAGCAGTGAACCTTTTCCAAAGCTGAAACCTCACTTGGTAGCCTGAGCACTTTTCCAGAAATGAGTTTTTTAGGTATTTACACACAAAGAATGAAAATGAACCTAGGATTCCAGGCGCTCTAAGTGAGAAATTAAACCACTAAGCCACTGTTTAAATAACTAGCAGAGAGTGAGGAAGGTGGCCTGCCATGTTTCTAATTAAGTAAACTATTGTTGTGAATGATGGGACCTCAGATCTGTCAGATACATTCAGAAAGTCTATAGGATTGAGGAAGTTGGGAGAAGCAGAAGGAGGGAACCTTGCTTAGGTTTCCCAATAGGACTTTAGCTGCTTGGAAGACTTGGGGTTTAGGAAGTCACACATGGACCCAGAAGCAGAATGTGGGGCAGCTGAAAAGCTTGTGTCTCTAAGGCTTCCAGGCATGCCCCAGATCATACGCAAGCTGCTTTAAGGTTTTACATGAAATCCATCTAGTTACACACTACTTAAGCATGTAATCAATTGTTTGATAGAATACGAACATACATATGATAGGATATGAACGCCTGATTATATGTGGCATAATGCTGCATAGCTCATGACCGCCAGGAAAAAGACTTTTTTTTTTTTTGACCGTTATGCATTTTCAGAACTGATTCTTTATCTGGTCTAACTTTGGTTGACCAGAACTGGTCTAATGCTGGTCTAACATTGTTCAATATCGTCAGTGTCCTTCATAAGGATTTGTGGAAGAGTGGAATAGTAATTTATGTGGAATACCCAGCTCTTGGGCCTTCATAGACATCTCTGCTGTGTACCTGAGCAGTCCACTTCACTTTGAAAAGTGGTTCTGGTTGGTTGCTCAGCTGCTGAAAGATTATGATAGCTCAGATCTAGATGACTGACTTGGTTGTCGATATGTTATTATCATTCCCTAGTGAGTGAATGAGCAGTCCAAAAGGCAGTCAAACTGATCAAAGTTTAGCATAGAACATGCTAACCTAGATGAAAGTAAATTACTGTAACCATTCACTTGGCATTCTGGTTTCCAGTAGGACCTAACTTCAGCTCCTTCACTTTTTATAAAACTTTAAGAAAGAGCTTGTATCCAAGCTAATGAAAACGTGACAGGACAAAAGCTGGCCAAACACAGTTGGACTTACAATAGCAAAATCTAAAAGGACAAAAAGTAATTGATAAAATTGCTTTTCCTGCCCATACCTTCAATTCTGGCTAAAAGCTTTATAGGGTATGCCAGAAATTTTGATGTAGGAAAGAATGGGGTTTGGCACTTTTGACAGTGTAATGGTGCTGACCTCCTACTTTCTTTCAATGCTGCATGTTGTTCCATGAGCTGTGTGTTAATGACTTGGTGATCTGTGCAGCAAAGACATGGATGCTCTTTCTCAATATTTTCCTTATCATTTCAAAAGCAACTCAGAAAAAAGAAGAAATTAATAGCCAGTTAGATTTAAACTGAGAAAAATGGTCTCTCCAAAAGAAATGCATAAGAGAAAATCTAATGGGGTGGTTATTATTAGTTTCTATTTAATTATGTTATTTTTTAACTGTCAGAGTCTACCTGACAGAGTCTATTTTACTACTGTGCTTCACCTGTTAATTAAACGTTGTGTGTTGAACACCAAACCCAGTTCAGGCTATGCTAAATGCAATGGTTTAATTCTGACTTTCTTATTTTAAAACATGAGACTGATAAAGATGTCTACAAATTAAAAGAGAAGAAAAAGAACAATGTGTTAAAAACAAACAAAAAAACCCACCCCAATAATATGTTTTAGATCTTGTTCTTAATAGGCACTATACTTAATAGTCTGTCAGTATATTCATTTTAAACACTGGTACTGAGGGGCTAATAACTCAATTTAATCAGTGCCTTGTTGAAACTGTAGATCTACTTTCAGTTCAAAGGGTCAAAATGTAATTTTGGGGCAGGTACAAATTAGAAGAAGTTATATGTAAGTTATGAGGTTTTATTTGTTTTATGATTCAAAAGTGCAACTGATGCTCTCCCAGATAAATCATCTTCAGGCCCTTTATAAAGGAAAAGTAAATGGCTGTCTTTTACCCTGAAATTGTTATTAAAATAAGGATGAGCAGTGGCTACTCTTGCTAACATCCAACTGCCATCTAGCATAAGATAAAGTCAGTTTGAGTCATATCAGTTTCTGCTCAGCTGAGAACTTGCCTTATTTTTTTCTCTTGAGTATTTATGTGATATGGCAGTAACCAATTCTACACACGATATATTTAAGCAATAAAAGCAGAGGAACAGGTTTTTTTCTGAGAATTAACAACCTCCTGGGACCCAATGTTCCACAACCCTGGAAAGGGTCATTAACCCCAATGAAATGTCCAGTGCTGAAGTTGTTTTTATGTTATGTGTGTATTTAGCTGGGGAAAAAAGGGGGGAAGACAGAATGTTTGGAATTTATATTTCTATATGTGACAATATCTTTAGCAAGCCAAGTAAATGATGCTCCTAGAATAAGAAAAATGTCCTCTGCAACTGTTCATCATATTCCAGAAATTTCTGTCAGTGGTATAACGTGATGAAATATATTTGATTATATGGTTCTTGAAATACTTGCGTTAACATGACACTCAGATTAAAAGACTGATAAATAGTTGTGAGGGAAGAGAATAGGCAAGCAAAACTAAATAGGTGATGAAATTACTTGATAACAGAGAAGACAAAGGCAGAAAAAAAACCAGCTTCAGGGAGGAGAATAAAATTAGAAGCAGTAAAGATGTTGGTGAACACGAAAAAAATTAAAATCTGACTGCAGCTGTTTTCACATTTTGACGGTTTTCTCTATGGACTTGTATGCAAAAACAGAGGTGCTCTGGACACTGAGATACAGAAGTGACTAATGGACATATTTCAGATGAAGTTTCTTTTTGGATGACTGACTCTATTCCAGCATGATCCATGTTGATAAATTTAATATGCTATTTATTTATTTATTTATTTCCCCCCAAAAGCAGTGTTTTGTCATGGACAAGTAGAAATTCAGTAATTTCTACAAAAAACTGGGACCTACATTAGGCTTCATGGACCATTGAGTTGAAGAGGCTAAGCAGAGTAACAATATGATTTGTAAAGGGCAGAACACTTATGAGGTATGGTTTTCCTTCTTTCTCTAACTTATACCTCTTCTCCCAGCATCCGATGGGTTTTAGGCATTCAGCCACTACTTTCTCTCTACATTGGATAACTGTTTTTTAAATTCCAAAAGTACCCAAACTGGTTTTCTAAACAGAAGTTATGCCTTGAATAAAGGATTTAATTTAAATTGTTTTGTTACATTTCTTGACAGAGATCATAGGCAATATTCCAGTACAGAACAACAGGAAGCTACTGTGTTTTTATTAATTAAGTCTCCCTTGGTAGCTATGGGATATTGCTTCACCTATCCAGAACAGATTTAACTTCTTTGACTCTGATATTTGCCTTAGGGCTTTCTTTCAAGTATTACAGAACTTCAAAGCCTAGGAGCTTGGGTCTCCTCTAGTGTTGAAGTGTATCAGATATTGGATGTGAAGTCAAGCTACCCAATCCGAGAGAAAAGCCTGGCCCTAGGTTTTACATTCAGCCTAGGGCTATCTCAAAGTGAAAAAGAAAGCTCTGAGACTAGATGGAGCTGCAACAAAAGCTATTAAAAAAACTGGTAAAATATTATGTTTGATATTCCAAAGTCCAAGTTCTTAACATAAAGCTTGTAAAAGATGCAGTAAGAAACAAGTTATACAGATGGAAAATGTATTCCTCTCTATATTAGAAACATCATGGGCATTGGAGGTGACTGGTTTTTATGCATTCAATGCAGTACTGTAGCAAACCATATGATAGCATGCATAACATATTTTACAGTCAAATCATTTTATTTCAGCCTCATACAAGGTTATGACCAGCAGTACACATATATACGGCTATAAAAACGTCCTGCAAATAAATTGTAGTTTTAATTTCTATTCATGATAAGAGTAGCATATATTTTACCTAATATATAAAATACTAAGCCTTGGAGACACAATAAAGGATGTTAGAAAAAGATAAGCTGTTCAAAAACCTAGTGGATTTTACGGTTAATCATAAACCACGAATAAGTGCATTCATGTATATTTCACATTGCTTATTGCTGCCTCGCTAGTGTTATCAGTTAAAGTTTCATATCAGTAAAACCATAAACATAATTCAAAAAGAATTGGCATGAATTTACTGCCACTAATAAAAAAATAAAAAAGCAAAACAGAAAATGCAATTTTCTATGATGTCTCATAGGGCTTATAATTAATTTCAGATAGAAATTGAAATTAAATTACACATTATAGTCAGTAGAGGCTTTTTGGGGAACCCATCAATAGGTCATTTTTCTGAAGGGTATATTTACAATTGCATGTTGATGGAATACATGCATTATAATGCAAATGCAAGGAAGAGAGTCTGAGAAAACGTGCCAGAACCGTGTTCCCCTCACAGTAAAAGTACTCTGACTTTTCTGTATATTCTTGTTCTTTCAGATATCTCCTTCCTGAAAATATAATGCCAGGTGTGCTAAAGCTCTTGGGAAGATTATAATTACCTTCAATGGTTTTCAGAAGGCCCTGAGATAACAGAGTAGTCTTCTATTAACAGGTGCAAAAGACTCTTCCCATCTTATTTACACTCATTTTACAGAATAGTTGATAACTTGGGACATAATCAAATATAATTTTTCCTGATTTTACACTTGAACCTAATTCCACTGAGTTGAGTGGAGCAGATCCTGATCTATGCTGCTGTGCAGGAAGTTATCAGAACACAAGTTTCAAGAAGTTTTTGCAAGGTTTTTGCTTCTATCTCTACTGCTAATTTTCTTCTAGTTATTCTGACCTTTTTTTTTCACTTTAAAGTTGTGCTATATGTATCTAGCAAAGTATTTAAGTTTATGAGAACACTAAATATGTACTTCTACTTTATTATTTTTAGGAGATGTAAACATGCTTAAAACAATGTTTAAGTTTTCTTTCTAATTAGGAGTGTTTTCTAAGTAAGATTCTTCAGGAAGCCCTTAAATTAGTTTAGCCAAAAGGTTTAGGAAAAGTGTTCAGAACTAAGCTTTTCTGAATTGCAAATTAGGGCCCAAGCATCACAAGCAACTGAGATACTATCAGTCTGCTGCAGTTACTGCTGGGGGAACAGTGTACAGCGTACTCATCCTGGAAATTCTCACTTGGCTACATTTCCACTGGCTTTAGGGAAGGTGACTGTGTGTGCATCAGCCATCTCCAAAATTTGGTCTGTTTTGAGAAATGTTGTATCTACCTGTTTATCTATGTGTGTGTACTTTTATCTTTTGCAGGAGTAGATTTTGAGTCCCGCATAATCCCAGAAAAGTTAGTTTTATGGTTCAAAGTCTCCTTGGGCCACCTTCTTCCAGCTCTGCAAATAGGGGCTTGCTTGCTGGCTTGAGGAGGAAGTATAATGCTTTCTAGAAAGGAAGTGGGGTTTTGATGACTAGTTTAATCCCTCAATTTGGAAGAAGTTGGGCCAAATTCACGGCTCTCCCAAGTTTCTGAGGTTCTGAAGAGTTACAGAACTGCTGGTTACTACAGAGCAAGCATCTTTCCTTAGCAGAGAAACCTGAATGGCCCATTCGGCCCGTCTAATTTCCTCACAGTATTCTTTACCAGCAGTTGTCTTCTGCTCTGCATCTCTTCTTCTAGTGCTTTACTGTTTATTTTAATTTTCTCCTCACAAGAATATCATCTTCACTATTTCTGCATAGTACCATTTCTATTACTAACCTAGTCTCCCAGTTTGGAGGTTAGGCTGATGATTAGATTTTGTAAGCAGACACTTCATACTAAACTCTTGTCCAAATTCTGATAGCATGAATCTCCTGGAACGGAATATTTTAACAAGCATGCGCTTGTACTTGTTAATACAATGTTATTTGAGCATATTCTCATATTTGACCATTTTCTTAGGCTGTGTTAATTTGTGTAGTTTCAATAGATCTAATTCAGTTTACATCTTATGAGTTTTTGACAGCATCTATTTTTCTAACTTTTTTTTACATGCCACTCATTACTAGAGGTGCCAAAGAGGAACATTTGAAGTTAATGTTTTTTTTATGGTTTCCAAGAATGGGCAAGCACTTTTTACGTATCGTGCATACTACATTTTCAACATTGACTTCTTTCAGGAATGTTGTAGTGACAAACGCCACTTTCTGACAAATGTCAGAAGTAGGGCTAACAGTACTGAGACTATTACCAATTCGTACATGTAATATTAACATGTAGATAGGACTACAGAACAGCTTTTTCCTTCCTTCTAACAAACATCTACGTAAGGGAAGACTAACTCCCTCCCTTGGGTTTCCTTTTTCTCTGTAACAACTCCAAAACTTTCAGTATTTCATTTTAAGCCATATTTTCTTGATCACTGATCAGTCTTTTTGCTATTCGCATACCATTTTCTGACAGATCCAACATTTTATTCAAATGCAGTCCCAGAGCTGGGCAGACTACTTGTGACCTGTGTGGTGGAAATGTTATGCCATATGTTTTATTGCCAAACTCACATTTCACAACCCAGTAGCATGTCAGTCTTTCCAAAAACAACACGGTCATTGTCATTGTCACACTGAGTTTTCAATACATTCCCTCCTTATAGGTCTTTTCTGTACAGCCAGTAATTTTGAGGTGGTGCCCATTCATTATATGCTTATGCAAGGGGAAACTTTTTTAAATTGAGCCACGTTGTTTGTTTTTTTGACTGATTACTCCAGTCTGTCATGATCATTTTACACTTGAACCCATCTCCTAGAGGGCCACTACCTTTCCAAAATTGGTGGCATCTGTAAAATGAATATGCCTATTCTCTTCTATCAGTCAGCTCATCAAAAAAATTTAATCATAGAATCATAGGCTCAGAAAAGACATGTTAAGAATTAGTGATATATTATTCCAGTTTGATAATGCACAATATTAAGTGCCCCTTGAGTATGATTTTCCAGATGTTTTTTTAGTACTTTCAGTTTGGTTGTATTTTCTTCTCTTGCTAATGAATACAATCTGCAACAACATCAAAAGCCTTACTTAAGTCAAGATACATAGCACACACTCCTCCACTCTTACAAGCTATCATAGGAACAAACTAGATAGATTTAACATAATTTGCTCTTGATAAATCCGTATTGGTGCATATTCATGTCCTAGGTACCATCTATGTGATTAATTTACTTGAATATTTGTTCCAAATTTTTACTGGAAATTGAAGATGAGAAAAATATAATTCTGATGATCTTACTTTCTTCCTCTAAAATAAAAAAGCCTAGAATTTCAATTTTCCAATCTTTCAGAATTCCTAAGAGCTCTTACATATTCCTCCTTTAGATAATTTTCCCACTTCTCTTAAGTATGTGACATTAAATAGTATAATTTGAAAATATCCAAAATATTCTACATAGGTAGAATAGGTACATTCTACATATCCTTTTTCCTACCTATTTCCACATCTCATTCTTTTTCCCCTTTCTTGGTGTTGACAGTGTGAACTACTGAGAGCTGACCTCTGAAGAAATCTGATTTGTGTTTGATTGACAGTCTAATTTGTTATTGATATTTGCTAGTCAAAACCAATACTTTTAGCCTTGATTAGAATTTTGATCCGTGACTTGTACTGATTAAATAAATAGGATCATTGTGCACATGACACTATTTAATGTCAATTTTTGCTACTTAAAATATCAGAATGTTCTCCTAATTTAAACTTACTGAAAGGGGGGAAACCATAACTTTTGGACAAATGCACTTATATACCTACTTTGGTATGGATCACTTCCGAAACAAGCTTTTGGATATATTCTTTGGGCACTTAGCTGTCTGAAAAAAATTCTCATGATCTTTTTGAGTTCCAATAGACATAGAAAGATATTCTCCACTTATCTGCATTTAACACAGTCTTTGCATATTTTATTAAACCACCAGAAAGAGGAATCTCACTGGTCCTCCTATCGCCTTGAAATATTCTGCACCTGCTTTGGCTGGTACTGCTAGCCAAGATTCAGTGGAGAGTTTTCCCTCATTTTTATTCAAGCAGCACATGAAATTTATAAATAATAAAAACTGATTTAAACCGGAACTTTTTCACCAGTTCTGCAATTCCATTGGAAAATATTTTATTAATCAATTTGCCCTTTATCTTTGAGCGTCTAGTCAGCTTTCTCTTATCCTCTCATTTCTTCTATGTCAAGGTACTGCACCCATGACAATAACATTTTTGACAAGTACTGGTAACTTTCAGTGAACTCACTGGTCCCACATGTATTTAAGCAGCAGTCCTTCAAAAGAAACCATACTCTGCTTTTGGTAAAAATAATTTCTGCTCTAATAAAGGCTGTTTGATATCTTTTACTGATTTTTCACTGTAATTTATAGTACATCTTTTGAAAACTTAAGTAGGGTAAATTGTACTCCCTTCCTTCCTACAGCAATCAAATTTTCTCTGCAAGCTATTTTAGGGAAACAGTGAAGCATGGCAACTCATCACGAGTTCTTCTGGAACTATACTGACTATTCATTCAGCTCACTGAATGGGAGGATACACCTAGACAGCACATGCAACAGAGCTGCTACAGAGCAGGGGTGGCCCTCTAGAAGTAACAGTCATGCAAATAAAACTGTTCTGGTTTTGGTTAGGTTTCTGCAAACTTTTCTAGGTTCTGATAAAACTCAGCCCTGATCCACGAGAGCAAACCACGGGAACTCTGCTGCTCCCTCTGTCTGGTGCAGGCCAAATTTAAACTTGATAAAACTCGACTGAAGGTAGCGAAACTAAAGTGGAAATTTGTTCCAGTGCTTCCAGTCTCCTTGGCAGAGTGAAACATTTCTCAAATGGCTAATCTATTTGAATTAAATTAGGTGAACCTAACATTCATTTCAAAATCTTTTGTTCCTCCTCTTGTCAGCCTTGCAACACAGAGAGCATAACTCTTGTCTTCTGGGAGCTGTTGTTATCCATGTAATTTAGATCTGCCTAGGTGACTGGTGTTAAGATGCATAAACAAAGCTCAGCTAGACTCGAGATTAAGGAATCAGAGTGCTCCTTTTATCAGTTTTCCTTTTTTCCTTCTCTATTATCTTGTAAAATCTAATTTTAAAGCACCAAATGCAGTAGCTTTTATAATTTTTATCAGTTTTCCTTTTTTCCTTCTCTATTATCTTGTAAAATCTAATTTTAAAGCACCAAATGCAGTAGCTTTTATAATTTCTTGCTTATTCCACAATCTCCACAACCTTTCACTCTAAATTTTCTGTATTTTCATAAATTCTCCTTTGCTCTCCTGTTTATGCTTCCGAGTCGTGCACAAAACAGTCTCTCTTCTTCCACTTTGTGTTAAGTCCCTTCAAACACTGAATGTAAAGGTTTCTTCATAACCCTAGCCCCATTTTTTCACTCGGAAAACTGTATGTACTTTGCAGTTACGACAAGAGGCTTGCTGTGTGCATCACAATTTACTGTAACTTCTTGATATTGGGTTTCAGAGTATTATTATAGAATAAGTTACAGGAGGTTCACAGACTGCTCACAGAAGCAGGTGAGCTGTGGGCAGAAGGTCTCTCCTACTGGTTCTGCCACCAGCATGGTAATCCCCGGCAGAGCAGATTGCTATGTATTCGCCCGAAGCTGCTTGAGGAAGATGCCCTGGAATTAATTTGTCAAAGTCCATTTCTCGATGATAAATGCAAGATTAATACTTCGGGCTTCTGCATACAACAAGTGGGAGGACAGTTTCTGCAATGCTCTGGAGAAATGGTTAATGATGACAAACAAAAACTTAAATGTCACTAAAGCACTATGCAAAGGGTTTTTCAAACGAAGTGGAAATGGTTCTGAGTGAGGAAACTATCTGGAATTAAACAAAGTCTTTAATTTACCTGAGCAATTAATTTAAGCTGTCATAATTAAAACCTAATGCGTTTGAGAAATTACTTTGCTCAGATGGTCATATTTAAAAGTGCTCATACAGCACCAGTTTAAAAGAGGAAAATTTGCTTGAAAAGCTTTAGAGCTAGCCCTTTAGCTGTGACAGACTGGAACAGTCCCATTACTGCCTGTGGAGTTAGCTGGATTTATGCTTGGTGAGGTTAGGACCGACAGTGTCTAACACATCATTTTCCAACACAAAATTGTGAATTGTGGTCCCTGTCTTTACCCACATTCCTTTTTTTGTACCTGTGCTTTATGATTTCAAAGTGTTATTTATTTTAATTGGGTTATGAATCGCTTTTTTCTAAATCAATGCATTCTTGTTACATGCTTTTAAAAATATTTTTCAGGAAAACTGTCATATGCAATTGTTTATCACATCCATCCAAGAGCTAGAAAGACACATCAATGTGGTGACTTGTATGAGTGGAACTATTGTGAATAATTTCTATACCTACAAAACTAGCATTTGAAAGAGGTAATGTTTGAAATATATTTATGTCCATATATATTTCAATTACAAATGTTTTAGAAAGAATATTTACATGCATTTGCATGTACCTACAGATACAGTTCTGTGTAACAGACAGGGAGAGGAATTTTATTGGCTTATTGATTTTAGCTCCATAGGACTATGTTTACTAAATGGATAGTTCTAATTAACTTGTTTTAGCTATTGCATGAAAACATTACTTATGGTTGCTAATAAAAATATTTTTCTCTTTATTCACTGAAGTTTAATGTTTTAATTCACTTTCTTTAACATAAAAAAAAACCTGGCCCATGGTCCACAAGACACTAAAATGTTTTTAACATTAAAAACACTAGTATACCTTCAAATTTGGTAAAATGTTTTGCTAGAAAAACAGAGCATTTTAAGGACAGTGTAGAATTAGTATGTGCTGTGCTGCCATATCAAAAATGTTCATTGTCATTGTCTCATCTATAGAAACATTAAATGATTATCAAAATAATTTCCCCTCCACCAGCTGCTAGGTCTACACCTCTACCAGTTCAGCTGGAACAGAGAAAATCAGGCTGAAGACATCCCCAGATTTTATTTTAAACACTACTAATGCCTCCTTTCTCTTTCCCACACTTTAAGAAATGCAGACAATAGGGACCAGTAATTGTAAAAACAAAACAATAAAAAACCCAACCCTCCTCTTGTCTGCTGTTATATGCGTGAAATATAACAAATCATTTTTTTAATGCAAAACTATTTGAAGTTATTGAAGTTAATTTAGGTTCTTCACCGAAAATCAATATAAACATATTGTTCAATAATTTTAGCTGGTCTGATTCCTGTCATTTTAGAGAAAGAACTCTATAATGATAAAAAGCTGTTCCAGGTATGGCGTCATTTCAGGGTGAGATTAGGCTATTAAATGACTAGTTTATTTATACTTAAAAAAGAAAAAGCCCAGATCTTGCATAAATATTTAAATATATGAAATAGCTTTTTCCTTATAATATAATCAAGTGCATGCACTGCATATATATATAGTTTGAAGCAAGCATAATTTAATTTGTATTTTAAATGTCTGAAGTATTCTGTGGTGGGAAATTTCAATATTGGAAACAATGTTACCTCAAGTAGTTTCTTCCAACATTGAAAAACAAAGAACATCTTAGTGACATGGACTGTACTTTTATAAACAAAACATGACAAGTAAATAAAAGGCAAGCCATTTTGCCAGTACGGAAATTATATTGCCATACTATTTACTTTACAAATATCTGCAATCCAAAACAGCATGTGCATGAGAAAGAATAGAAAAAAAACAACCAGTTAGATGGAAAGAAATAAATGTACATGCTATTTAATTAAAATAGCTATATAATTTAAAAAATGTAGTGTCTGGCATATCTCAGGAATATATCAGGTTTTCTTCTTTTTTCCTACAACCATCAAGAAGGATTTTATTATCTTAAGTAAGTTGATCAAATGCTTTTAATGATGTAGCTGTGTCTGAGAATACTGAAATATATGGATAAAAAGATTCTTCTCTAGTGCCTGAAAACCTGACATAAACTAACTTTAGGTATGAAAGTCATGTCTGTTTATAACAGCCAGCAGGAGACAGAAAATTGATTAAGTACATATCAGTGCTTCGGTGATTCTTAATCCCGCTCAGCTGAGCTTTAAATGTGTGTGTCTATAGAGAAGAGTCTTTTAAGTGGCTATTTCTTTTGTTTTCTTTTGTTTTGTTTCTCTTTTAACAGACCATTTATCTGACGGATAACTATGTAATTTACAATCTGTGTGTTGTCTGGTTTTTGCCATAGAAAACTCTGCTTCATTGAATTCTCTTGTTCAAACAGCAATTTAATACTTATTCCACTGATTCATAATCAAACATATTTATTTTCATATTCGAGTCCAGTGAAACGTTAGACATTCATCCTTCCTGTCTCCAGTTCATCAGTAATAAGTTTTGGTCTTAAAGCTATTTCTGTTAATGGTAATTATTTCTTTAAAGTCTCCAGGTATGCTTTGCTACAAAAAAGCTCCTTATCACTGGCAAGTCTTGGAGTTCCTTATTTTTTGAATACACATGTCAAATTGGATTTCTGACCTTGGGAGGAGTCCTCTCTAGCAGAGGCGATCCATTATCTGCTATGAAAAAGACAGATGTGACCCTGGTCCTCTCCTCACCTACAGGGTAAATTTCTAAGAAGTGTTTCCAGCAAGTCCCTGGGACCACCTTAGCACATAATCGCCAAGTGGTCCAGCTGGCTGGAGGTAAGAAAGCTGCCTCCGCTTGGGTGCCGGCAAGATATTGGGAGATAAGTGCAGGCCAAATTTCTTCCACATGAAAATTCAGGCAAGTATTGTGGGTCATCCCTGGATATCAAACCAGCAAGTGGAGACTGCATGGCACTGCAGGTCAGTGAGTTATGCCAGATTTTAACTGACTTTAGGGGTGCTTTTGGGATTGAGAATCTGAAACAAACCTCAGAGAGGAACTATTCCATATGACCAATTTCTGTGGTTTCACATTCCTCAAACTTACAGTTTATATATAATTCGATGTAAATGAAAGAGTTTTAAAAAGTCTTGTTTCTTTACTAATTTGCTTCATTACTGTTCAGCCAATAAATGGAGAACAAGACATACACAGATTTTACCTGCCCCTTCCCTCATACAGTATGGACTACTGCAGAATCTGATGGAAAAGAACATGTCCTTTAGGTTCAGTATTACAATTTCTGACCCTGTTCTCAGGTACATTGCAATATTTATTCAAATAACAACCTTTGAGTGATTAGGGAAAAATCTGCAATATGTAATCTGAAGAAACTGACAGAAGACCTCCTAAGGTTGTACCCATTTTACTGAAATTTCTGTAGTGCTGCATTGCTTGATTTACTTCAACTATCTAGTTGGATTTGATAACAGAAACAAAGACACTTTTTATTAAATTTTAACTGTTTAAAATCCTTTAAAGAATACCAAACTTCAGACAATTCAGAGGAACTTTCAAAAGATAATAAGAAGAATAATTAAGATCTGTAACTGATCTACTAAATTCCAGAAAATGCTGCTCCAAAAGGTGCTTGCAATCCTCTTCTCTATGTTCCTGACTGTAGAATCATCCAAGAAAAGAGATTTGGAAAAAACAAATAAACAACCTTTATATTTCAAGTGTAAAAAAATAATTTAATTGAGTATTCAAAAACTGTAATAATTGCACAGATTCAATACCTAGACTTTTCAAATAATTTTTAGCTTTGATGGGCAATTTGAATAAAGTTGTTGACTCCTTATCCTTTAGTGAGATAGTTCATATTATAAACAGTTCATACAGGTCAGGAAATGTTATTACACCTGAGGTCAGGCTGTCACATTTCTACCTGGCATTTTGTTAGCTATACCCTTCCATTATGAATCATCTGTGGTATGGGGATGGATATACCAAGCCAGCTCCTGGTTGATCCTAGACTGCAGTCAAGATTTCCTGTCTTATTCCTCTTTGCTGACTTCTTTCACTACTGCACAAACTTTCCATGTTCCCCAAGATGTAGACTGAAAATATCCTACACTCTAATGGCCTGTTACAGACCTGAGATATTTAGGCCCATCAGTACTAAATGTTACACATATATGGGACTTAATCAGCATCATACAAAATAAGATCTGAAATCACTGGACAAGTTTCTTAAAAGCATTTAGATAGAAATGCAACAGAATATTAAAAAAAATAGCATGATTCTGTAGACTTGGAGGATGTTAAGTGAGAAAAGGAAAAGGAACCTGAATACTTGGACCTATCCAGAGCCTTGAAAAATTTATGCTAATGAATATAGATACCTATTTTCTAGGGAATTTCTAAGGAATTTCTAAGGTCAGGTTATCCATGAAAAAAAAATTGAATCCTTTTAGCTTCAACCAAAGAATTTATTGAGAGAATTTGGTCTCTTCATGCATCTTATCAGGAAATAATGAGATGTAATGCCTCATAAATTATAAAACAAGTATGGGTTTTGAAGTGGAGTGACATGACTTTTGAAATGCTTGTAAGCTGTCAAATATCCCCCTCATTCTATTCATTTACAAGCAAAAAAAAATAAAAAAATCTCATACTTCAGGAATCATTTATGAATAGAGCCTGTGTGGAGGCACAGAATTTTGTAGATCGAAGCAAAGGCTAAGGGTCCTGTAGTTCTTAGCTATTAACATCATTTACTTCACCCCTTTAGTCCAAAATTTCCAGATGTTCAGAAACCCTGTCAGACTGCTCAAACCGCTTATGTCCTGAACAGATGGCAGAGTTTAATGTCCAGTGTGTGCACAGAAATGTGCCAGAGTGCTCCCATCCTGCCACGCACGCCTCGTGCCGCGGGGAGCTAGCTGCATGTCTGTAACGCCCTGGAGCCCCTTGAGCCCCTTCTGTTCCACAGAAGATTATTTGCAGAGTCAGTCTATGATTGGGACATGTCAGATTCACTCTGTAGGTGCTGGCGATTTGCCCCATACAGGTGCAGCAGTTCTGGTATGTCTCTACATGTCATTACGTGCAAGATTTCCCAGAAGTGCAGGGTGGAAGCTGTCAGCACGCAGCCTCCCATCACAGCACGTGGCACTGGGGTTTTGGGCCACTGTTCAGGGCAGGGGTTGTCTGTGCCTTGCTATTTCCACTTTCATCTCTTCTTTTCTGTCTTTGAAAATACAATGCTGAGGACTTTATCCATCTAGCGACAAGTGGATATTTTACTGCCACTATCTCTTGACAGAGTTGTATTAATTGTGAAGGCATGCCAAGTTTAGAAAAGTGAAAGAAAATTCAAAAGCAACCTGATAAATTAATATGGAAGTGATGGTCATGGATATTATTTAACTTTTATGGACAGTTAAGAATAAATTGTTCTGAACAGAGGTCTGAGCAGAAAGCTAAACTTTCAGCCAGGGTAACAAAAAGAGCCCAGTCAGCTTAAAGAGGCTGTGCTGCAACCAAAGCAGAAATCTGAGGAATACCCTGAGTAGTTTGAAAACTTTAGCCAGTGGTAATGGCTTAAGAGCCTACTGATACCTGGAAAGATAAATATTGGCTTAGGTCAGTTGTGTTTTGACTGTTCCTGCTAAAATGCTTTCAAATGTAATACTGCATTCGTGTCTTGAATAAATGGCTGTATCACACACTGCTCAGTTACCAGTTCAGTTTCCCTGCCCTGGAAAGCTTTCAGGTTTCAGCTGATGAAAAAAGGTAATTTTTGTGGCTATACTGGAGCACACAGCCATGATGATGGATGAGTTGTCCAGGTGTGGCACACACAGATAGCAAGAATGTGTGGAATAGGCACAGTGTGCCTCCTTCTTTATATAGCAGTGTTTATGAAAAGAACCCCAACAATCAACATGTGTGCTACTTAAAACAAAGAGGCCTACAATGCCAACTCTGGGAGGTGAAGAAAGGCTAAGACGAAAAGTCCTGGCAGTTCAACAGGAGATTAGATTGTCTAAGGTGGAGCTGCATTTTTCACTGTGGTTTCCAAGTCTACAGAAATAATCTTTGTGTGCCTATTTGGTCCAAGTAAGCTAAGAAATTACATTTTCAGGGACTCTTTACCAGGAGCTATAAGAGAAGGCTGAAGAAAAGGCCAAAACATGTGGTATTATGTTTATTATACAGACAGAAACTCTTGGCTACTCATTTCTTGTTGCAAAACTGCTAAATTTGTTTCCACAGACTTTTTCTCAGTATAGAAATTCGAATCACAGAATCACAGAATCACAGGTTGGAAGAGACCTCAGGGATCATCTAGTCCAACCTTTCTAGGAAGAGCACAGTCTAGACAAGGTGGCCCAGCACCCTGCCCAGGAGACTCTTGAAGGTGTCCAATGTGGCCGAGTCAACCACTTCCCTGGGGAGATTATTCCAATGGGTGACTGTCCTCAATGTGAAAAATTTCCCTCTGGTGTCCAACCGGAATGTCCCAGGAGCAACTTGTGCCCATTCCCCCTTGTCCTCTCCATGTGACTCCATGTAAAAAGGGAGTCTCCATCTTCTTTGTCGCTGCCACTTAAGTACTGGCACATGGTGATGAGATCCCCTCTGAGCCTCCTTTTCTCAAGGCTGAACAAACCCAGTTCTCCCAGCCCATCCTCATATGGCAGCTTCCCAGTCCTTTGATCATCTTGGTGGCTCTTCTCTGGACCCCTTCCAGCCTGTCCACATCCTTTTTGTATCGCGGGGACCAGAACTATACACAGAACTCCAGGTGTCGCCTGACAAGCACTGGGTGGAGTGGGATAATGTTACCTTGATGTTTAAGTAAGACTATTTTAGAAAGAAACCCTACATGAAACTGTGCTTCTTTTTCAGGTTAATTTCAAGCTACAGTTCAACAGACTATTCAGAACAAGACAGACCATGCTACTAAAATTTCTTGATTAATTTATCTGTATCAATTATAAGCTTACAGTCAGTTATTTGGTTTAACAAATTTCTCTTTTCTGTGCCAGCTTAAGAAACACTAGGAAAAATACCACTTGTAGGCTGTGTGGACGTCTGTACAAGAGTGGGGTTCAGTATAGCAGAAATTAAGTGTATGTGATACTATCATCTACAAGCTCAGAAATAATAGTGCACCCATGTGTAATATAGGGCTATTATATATATATTAAAAATATAGTATATATATTATATATATAATATAGCTGTACAGCCCTATGGAGCTGCAAATATTCATAAACCTGAAGTAGTAAACGGGGTTGAAAATGTTTCTGACAGTGAGATATGCAGTTCCCTTGAATGGCACAATCATGCTACTGTTCTCTTCTTGCTACTGTTTGTTCTGTATGTAAATCTCTCATGGTTTAATCCAGCAAGCAGCTAAACACCACACAGCTGTTCGCTCACCCCCCAGTGGGATGGGGAAGAAAATCAGAAAAAAGGTAAAAATTGTGGGTTGAGATAAAGGCAATTTAATAGGACAGAAAAGGAAGGGAAAAGAGTAATGGTAAAAGAAAATACAAAACAAGGGTGACCCAATGAAATTGCTCACCACGCACAGACTGATGCCCAGCCAGTTCCCTAGCAGCAGCCGCACCCCACCCAGCCAGCCCCCCCCAGTTTTTTGTTCAGCATGACATCATATGGTATGGAATAGCCCTTTGGCCAGTTTGGGTGAGCTGTCCCAGCTGTGCCCCCTCCCAGCTTCTTGTGCACCCCCAGCCTGCTCGCTAGCAGGACAGTATGAGAAGCTGAAAAGTCCCTGACCTCGTGTAAGCACTGCTCAGCAACAACTAAAACATCAGTGTGTTATCAACGTTATTCTCATTCTAAACCCAAAACCAGCTACTAGAAGGAAAATTAACTCCATCCCACCTGAAACCAAGACAAAATCATACTTGCTTTTCTGCACTCATTAGATGTTCAGCTGGTGTAGGTTCACTACCTTACTAGCATATTTGCATGTTACAAGCCCTCACATTTCTGGGCTGCTTTTACCACAGTGGAACTGCTCCTGATGTATACTATATGAAAGATGGCAAAACAAGCGCATCACATGCAACTTACTGTTTTACTAAATTATTTATAATCACATGGCAGTGGATTTTGTGTATTTTTTACTACCCTTTTTCAGAATGTTCCTTTCCGCCATACCATAAGAAAGAAATAAATGTGCAGTTACAAAAAATATTTGCAGTATTTTTGACTCAACAGAACGTGGCTTGCTCATCTGCTAGCAAGACTGTGCTGAGCCTGCAGACAGAATTTCAGGTAATTTAACAGGAAGAGGAAAGACCTAAATACATGCCTTTACCCCTTTGCTTTCAGAAGTAGTTCAAGCAATATCTGAACCAAGATTTGCTTTAGCGAGTTCCTGTTTGCTTTCTATTCTCTACCTGAAAATTACTATTTAGCTGTACACGTCCCATTGGGTTCTGTTGTCAATGAAGAATGTCATTATAAAGGAAGAGATTCATGCAAGCCAGTGGAAGGAAATACTCAGATGGCAAAATGCTTTTGAAAGCAGAGATTCAATATATATAAACACAAATAGAAAATATTCCCCTGAAAACCTCCTGGAGTTGGAGGCCAGTCACCTCCTGGACCTGGACTCTTGCAATATTGTAACATCATGGAAAAAAAGAAAAAAAAGAATCACCCACCCCCCAGATCCTGAAACAAAATACAACTTAACACAAAATTGTGTACACAAAGGACATCATATGATTTTAATGTAGGATTTGGAGGACGGAAGTTAAGTCAGACATTAACACATTTTAAGCATTAGGAGGCATTCTGCATGTATAATGAAATGCCGCACGGTATGTGTAGAACAACCATTAGTATGACCAGTTTCAAATATGCCAGCATGATTAATCAACTCTTCCTCTCAAATGATACCTCCCTTCCTCAAGAAAAGATATGGAACTTTTTTTCTTTAAAAAGAAAACCTTTTTTTTTTTCTCTTAGCCATCTGAATTTGGTGTCTAGTGCTTTCATAAATATATGTGTGTGTATGTATGTGCATGTGTATTTATACATATATATAGTTTTTATATATATTTTTACATAGAATTACATTTAATTTCGGCACTTGTTTGTGTTTCCACTAATCAGCCATGCTAATCTAATAATATATGAATAGAAAATGAACTTCAGACTGAAATAAGCTGTAACGTTCTTCTGTTCATCTCTTTAACGGAAGTACTTGATTCTAGTAAGAAACTGAAATGTTAGAGAGGAAGAACAATGTATCAATGTTGTGATTATAATATCTTCTACCATAATAGCCTTTTTTTTTCTCAAACTTTGTAACATAGAAAAATGCAGCATAGGAAAGGTATTTAAAGATTTAATATTTCTCAGAAGGACCTGACAGCCAGTGAAACTTTGCAGTCATATTCTAAATTGTGTATATGGCTTCTGCTTCTTAATCCAAAAAGCCCAACTGTGGGATGCAACACATAACTGAATAAGCACAGAAGAAAATGCTTCATGAAGGAAATTAGCAGTGCTGAGGAATTCAGGATATTACTGTAAATGGCTCACACTGTAATCTCAGGTTACCAATTCTGTCATTGTCATACCTGTCATTTCCAGCACTGGGTCTACAGAGGAAGTACTATTTTTTTTAAGAAATATCGGTAAATCTGAGTCAGACAGAGGCTTCCTTTCCTGAAGCAAGGGCTGCTTGAGCACTATGGATTATCTGCTAAACTGAGGGTGCCACCAAGAGTGCATAGGACCTCCCAGGTGCGCTCAGCATGGTGCCTCTAGTTGTACATTCCCATGTCCCTGGACTTTGGGATGCCACCAAAGACTGTTCCCCTTACACTGCCCTGGGTCCCTCCAGTGTCCCCACAGAAAACCTATGACATTTTAACTAAAAAATGCCAAACTACCAAGGGCCTAATGAAAGAAAAAGCTCGTATTCCTAGAGGTAAAATAATTTTTTTCCATTGTATCTTTTGGAGCTAGGAATATCCCACAATAAAGATTGTCCTTCGCCACTAACCAAAAGAACAGTCCTCTAATATTGCCTTAATTAGAAAAAGCCATTGTGTCACTGTATATGCATTAAATAACATACTGTTCTGATCACTCAATTGCCATTAAATGGCTGTAATACAGCATAATAGTTCACAGCCACAGACTGGTACTCTGTGTGGCAGCTTGTGCTGCAGCTACTCAATTTATACTTGGCTCCAGACAATGCTATAATCAGTCATTTGCTCCCACAATCACAGAAGCTGACTTCCCTCTCACGAGTGCAGGCTGGGAAGAATAAATTCTTTCTCTCTGGAGATTCAAAATCTGACGTGTTAGTGGTGGTGTGCAAGTGCCAGGATAAAGCCTGGCATTTGTTTATTCCATCTCATATTACTATTACATATGACTTGTTATTTTTATTGTTGTTCTATTGTATATTAATCCTATATGATTACTATGCACTAAATCTATTTTTATTACATCGTTTAGATTCCACTATCCGTTTAGAGACACAGGTAAGTCCTGCTAAGATGAAATAAGAAAAAATGCTTCAATTACTAAAATAGGTACTTTATTTCCTTACAAAAATAATTTCACAGATACATTTCAAGGCCACAGTGCGCAATAAGCTTTCAGGATCTAACCTGCTGCACCTGAGATTTGGTTCTGAATGGTCTTGAGACTTGGTCCTGTGTAGCATATCTGTGCAAAAAGCAACAAACTTAATAAAAGAACCATCCACCTAGGGCTATAGAATACAAAAGTACCACTGGCCCTGGAAGTTTCTGAACTGCAGTTCAGCGAAGACTCTAAAGAGTACTCATGGAAGGTATGGTAACGTCCTGGTCCTCTTATACTCTTTGTTGCCTCTGTTGCCTATTGCTGTAGACAGGGCACTCTGGCATACCTGGCTCAACTAACCCAGCGTGGCCACCTTTAGTTCTTCTGGCCTTATGATTATGATGATCAGTGACGGTGACTGTTGAGCCAGGTGGTATTACTAACTGGGGATGAGAGGCTGTGTCCCAAAGAATCAAACGAGAAAGCCATGAGTGAACAGCTGATTTTGTTTCCTGACATTGACAACAGATGTTGGATTTCCTTCCATTTCTGCTTTGTGTTCGACTGTTTTGTTGAAACAAGCAAAAAGGCATCATAGCCTACTCTTAAAGTAAAAAATGTGTCCCCTTGCTTCACCACCAAGGCTGTCTTCTATAGTAATGCCAGCATAACTAATTGCTTTCCTTTACCTGATGCTTCTCATTCCTGCCTCCACATCTCAAACTGCCAGCCATTCAGCTATGCTAACACTATGTGGCCAAACTAACAAATCTGAGCAGAATAAAAGGTTGAGGTTGGAATCTGCACACTGATCTGTTTTAATCTGTGATTTTCCAAACAGTTATGTTAACCACTGTAGGGTAGAAAAAAAACCAATCAGAGGCTGTAATTTTGTGAGTCAGTATTGCTGCTAGAGCCAAGCAGGTCATGAAACTGTCACCCAACCCAAAGAATTATGTTGCGTAGTTGGGAAAAGAGGGTAAGCAAAGGAACAAGCAAAGAAACAAGGAAAGTATTTCTGGATTATAAATAAATCCTCTTACCAGGCTAAATTTATCAATTGGTGAAAAAAATAACAGACTCAAATATTCTTCCAAATGCAAGGTGCACCTAATTTCTGCAAACAGCTCACAGCTTATAAAGTACACGCTTATAAACCTGCTTATAAAGTACGTACACAATAAACAAAATTCAGGTCCATATTCACAAGCTACTGCTCATTTACAGCAGTTATTTGATTATAAATTCCACTGAGGTCTTTGAGGTTTCACCCCTGCACAAACAAGAGCTGGAGTCCTCTCATATAAGTGCTGATGCGTTTAATGATACTTGCCTTAGTCTTCCTCTCGCTGTGTGTCCCCCTCCCACCCACATGACTGCCGCTGCCTACCTAACAGCCTTCTGGGGCTGATGAGCAAAATCATAGCTTTCCTGCCGTGCACAAGACCTGACTCCAGCCAGCCTTCCAACGGCTATCCAAATAACTATGTGGGACATGGCAAAAGGATACAGCTTCTAGCAAGGACAAACCTATTTACAGAGAGAAAAAGCAAGTTTTTCCTTGTACTGAGGACTTGATAACACTTTTAGTACTACTTAACATACAGAATCACTCATCTGTATGCACAGACGACTTATTAAGTCTGTTTCTTTTACTGATAAGCTACCTCTGCACTTGATAATGGTCTAAAAACCTAAGTTACTTTAAAAACAAAAAATTTGTATTAGATCCTGATGGCGACATAACGCACTGTGGAATAATTTAAAAGACCTCTTACCTGTAACGTGCAGGTAACAATGTTTGCATTATAGATGGAGACAGTATGGATATACTTGTATGAACAGGACATTGATCCCGATTCAGCAAATTACTTTAGTACATGCGGAGTGTAAACCCTATGAGTAACCCCTCTGTAAAACCTTCAAAATTAGATGTACTTAAACTGCTAGTTGAGTCAATCCTTAGAGAATTAAAATTTTTAAAAAAATTTTTTCATGGATGTTTTTCTTATTTAATTATTCCACTTACAGAATGGGATAGTACCCTTTTGGAATGATAATGTTTTAAAAGAAATCTCTCTCATTGCTTCATGATTGCACTGTATAGGTCCCAACATATTTAGTAAATCAAGGTTAAAATAAAAACTTTTGTTGTTTGCAGAACTACTGCCTGTATTTACCAGGATTTCTGTGTGCCTTTGCTAATGTTATCGAGTAAGTAAATGGACAGGCATGTGGAACTAAGTTTTCTCTGAGCTGCAGCTCTGAATACCTACTGAATAATTTGTTTAGGCCAGCTTTACTGGCAAGTCCTTCTCATTCTCGTCTTCATCCCTAAGGAAAATGGAACTGCTTCCAGTTCAACAAAACCATGTAAGTTACTCCTGTGTTTGCAATTCTTTTCTGGTTTTGTTACAGGAATCCCAAACTTATTATCAGTTTTTCAAAAGCCAGATGTTCCTGGCAAAGAAGCATGTTCTCTGATCCCACAGAGAGTGTGCTGCAGCTGATCGAAGGCATGCTGGGATGTTATAATTTTGTTTTGGCTTGCTTTCCTAGCCAAAAGAACCCTAGGGTCACTAATTGTCCTGATAAACATCTCTTCTGAACCCTGTATTATGAAAGCAAATAATAAATAAGAAATGACCTACCATCATAAAGCATAAACCAACATGTAACAATGCTACTGCTCGTTAAAAATATCACTTTGGCTCATATCAAATGATTAATCTTTAAATACAGTTATATGACTGCATATAGATAAACAACAAAGGAAGGTATAGAAAATTTAGGGAAAAATAGCATTGTTTTTCACTGTAAATAAGTCCTTAAAATCTAAAAATGCAAGATTAAACCATTTCCCAAGTAATCCAGTAACTACACACTTGTTTAATATGCCACTTTTCTGAAGGCTTATATCTACAAAATACTTTATTAGATATACATACATTTACACTCTAAAACAGGAATAACAAATAATAATTATCTGTTTTCAAAAAGAAATATGATTTTTCTAAAAAGTAGAAGCACATCTACTATCTAATCAGGGATATACGGTCAGGTGTGTATGTTATGCACATCTATTTAATTTATAATTATAATCCATGGGAGTGCTTTCACATTCATTTTATATTGCTGCAGCTAGAGGTTCAGTCAGGCTAAATATAAGTAAATAGAATTTATGCACATCCAATCTGGGCAATGCCAGATTTTTTCACCAGTGTGAGTATCAAACAGGTTAAGTGTGCCCACTTTTTTGTTTACCACTGTATCACTGGATATGACTCTATCAATTTAAATATTAATGAAAGGAAGAAATAAAATTTATATAATTAATCATTATGTCACTCTTTTAACAGTCCTATAGATTTGCGAAACTACTACTGTACCTAGACCACACATAGGTGCCTTAAAGACATGTAAATATCGCAAAATGAGCTGGCTAGCAGGGAAGTTTGAGATGGTTTGCATATGAAGTTAATAATGTCATATCCTGGCCACTTCAAAATCTCAGGGTAGAACTGCTGTCCTACAAATGCCAACTCAATAAATGTAATACTGACCTTCTTCATAAAACACGGCAGCAGAAGTGTGTCGGCGTCGTGAGCGTACCCCAGTGGTGCTCTCCAGTTGTGATTAATACTAAGTCAGGAGCCATAACTCTGATGAGCCTTTAATACAGTAAACCAACAGAAGCAGTTAAGGGCATTGTCTGAGAGAAACGGAGAGGAATTTAATCAAGTTGTTAATATACTTTGACCAGGACTCTCAGGTACTTTTAACTGAGAACATAGTCTTAAAGGAACTGCAACATTTCAGCTCATGGGTCTTAAGAGGCCAGTTACTGTTACAACCCTACTGAAAACAGAGAGCAGTACCTTGGTAAGCATCCATCACTTTTTGGATGGAAAAATAATATTTTGCATTCACTTGGGTATTCAGTTTGGGTTACATGTAAGCTATGGTTGTGGTCTGATGAAGGATGGAGGAAAGAAAGGCTGCATTCATGAAGATTAATTTAGTGTAGCAAGGTTACTTTCCCTTCCTACAGTCAGCAGTCCATGGAGAATTCTGCATGGGACATAGTCAAGCTACAGCCTCCTCCCTATTGTTAAAAAAGATTGTGCAGCTGAACCAAAATCATTACTAAGGATTGTGTAGACAATGCATTGCTGCTAACACTGAAAGCATTGCAATCCTGAAATGTGACAGCACTGCAAATCCACAGCCCTGGCACTCATCCGGATTGCCAACAGTTTATGGACTAAAGTAATAACTGTACTCATTTGTACTTATTAACTAATTGTGTTTGGATTTAATGCCCAAAAGTGAAATATTCACGTATTACTCCACATTGGCCACTGCAAAAGAGCATAGTAGCAAAGAAAAGAATTCAGATCTGTCAGGAACATTGGCACACATTAAAATAGATGTATGTTGTACATCCAGTTCTTAATCTCCCTTCACTAATTCCATGAGAAAATATACTCAGACACATGCAAAAATAGCCAGCAGTCATTCACTGGTACAGACAATGTACAAAAACAGGGCAGTGTTAGAGACACTTTCTATACCTTTTGTTAGAAGATATTATCAATCTCCCTCAGACTGTAAATCAGAAGGGCATTTTAAAGCTGTTCTATTTCTGTTCTCGGGGACATTGTGCTAATTAAAGTGGTACATCTTAATCAAATTCTTTCATTCTCTTCTCCATTGAACACACTGTTGGTCTACACAGAGTACAAATGACTCACTTCTTACTAAATACAGACAAATTGTCTCAAAAATATTTTGGCATATTAAACTACAAAAATGTATTGAAGTTAGCAAGTCTCAAAGTCATTGGTAAAATTTCCAGCTAGGATCTCTAGTAAGTTATCTCTGTGCAAGGAGCCTCTATGTGATTTCTACAACATTCCAATAATGTTATAAAAAGAGATATTCTCAATGGATTTTAGAAAATGAGAGGATTAAGTTTGTATGAGTTTTTGCACAGAAAATCTAATCTATTTAATAAGTAAATCAATCTACATGTCTCTACTTTCAGCGAACCAGGAAGAGAGTCCTTGCATGCTGAAATTTTGCATGTCAACGATATGCCACGGTCCAGTATCTCTGACCAGCTTCTTTTAGATATTCTGCACATGGAGTTTAAAACTGTTGTCCCTTGTCCTGTCACTGAAGGCCTTGGCAAAAAGCCTCTCTCTATCTTCCTTATAAGCCCTTGTTAAGTATTGAAAGGCTGCAGTAAGGTCTCCCTGGAGCCTTCTCCAGGCTGAACAACCCCAGCTCTCTCAGCCTGTCTTCACAGGAGAGTTGCTCCATCCCTCTGATCACCTTCATGGCCCTCCTCTAGATCTGCTCCACAGGTCCATGTCTGTCTTGTGCTGGGGACCACAGAACTGGACAGTACTCCGGGTGGAGTTTGACAAGAACGGTGTACAGATGGAGAATCACCTCCATTGACCCACTGGCCACATAATCAGACACTTCTATTACTTAGACAGTTACAGCTCCAGAGTAATTTATTTGCCAGGGATGGAATAACAACATATGCATTTTTTTTTAACTATGGGCCTAACACAGCTAAATCCACAAGATTTTAAACCTTACACTCTTGAGTAATTTTATCTCAGCCTGGCCAAGTTTAGGATTGTTCAGGTGTCTAACTGCACTGAGGGCAAATATTTTCAGTGTGTTTTTTATTTAGTATTTAAAAGCCTGAATAACTCACTAACCAGGCACAGGTCTCACTCTGCATGAGATGTGCTTCATGTTTCTTTCACTGAAGTGTCAGAGAGCAAATGTGAAGATGTAAAGTCACAGAAAATAAAATGGAAAGGCTCAGATAAGTAGAAAATATCTGTAAAGGATACTGACCTGGTTAGCACTTCACCTTGTTTTGTAGAAGGTAAGTGGACTAAATTACTGTACTATGCAAATTTAGTTTATGGCGAAGTTACTTTAGCTCTTCCAAATGCCTACCAGTATTTGTGGGGCAAGCTGGTCACTCAGCTGCCAGTGTCTTGCATAAATTAGGTGGGACTGCTAAGGAAACTCTGAAATATTTCATATTTACAGTCATTTGTTTCTCCCACATTCATTCTTTCATCTGTCAATTTGGCCAGCAACATGGTATGGTGTTTCCTCCTCTCCACCACACAACCCCGTGACTCATTCCCCTAATTTCTGTCATATGCATCAAGAAACCTCTTTTTTCTTGTCACAAAATGTGAGTAAGGCTTGGATTTTACATCCTGGTGAAGGTACTTTAATGCTGAGGAGGGTACCTTGGTTTAACCAGTTTCCACATTTTAGTTCCTGAAGAATTATAGTGCTGTTGCTTATAGATCTGGGATAGGAAAACTTAACTTTCTTGTCTTTTGAGGTCTGGGATTTAGTTTGAGAAAAAAATAATTCAATGGGCAATTGGAATTCCAAAAAGTGATGACTACATTATGCATCTAATACTCTGCAGTAAAACAATCTCATCCCAAGTCTGTAAGCACTAAAATTAATCTAGAATTAAGGCACTATTATTTACAGAATCGGACAGTCAAAGGTCAGCAACAGACCTGGCCTGAACCCTCTGAAATTAAAGATATTAACAGTTTATTTTTTTTCTGTTAAATTTATTCATAAGATGCTAAAAGTTTAACCTGGAATAAAATTCTCTTTTTTCATCAAAACGGTGTGCCTCACTCTGTACATTATGTGTACATTATCACATACACACCCACACCACCCTTAAGTATCTTATCCCTTCCTTAGAAGCCCTTGCTTGTTGAAGAAAAGGAAGGATTTTATGTTTGGTTTTTTCTCATCCTTCTTTCTGAAAAATAAGACCTGAAAAAAACCAACCAAATAAATACTTTATATTATTTTGTTCTTTATTGGAGGAATCCATTAAAAACAATATTAAGACCCTAGCAAGCTACAAGTGTAGGCTATATATATAGTGCAGTAAAGAAGGCCAATGGCATCCACCAGTACAAGAAAGACACAGACATACTGGAGAGAGTGCAGCTAATGGCTGCTAAGAACATTAAGGGACTGAAGCATCTCTCCTCTGAGGAAAGGCTGAGAGAGCTGGAACTGTTTAGCCTGGAGAAGAGAAGGTTCGGGGGGGATGTCATCAATGTATGGAAGTATCTGAAGGGAGGATGCAAGAGAAAGGAGCCAGGCTTTTTCTGGTGTTGTCCAGTGACCTGACCAGGGGCGAAGAAGTGCAGAAGAGTTATTTTCCATTATGAAATTTGTACTAGTTGCTGTTTTATTTATTTGTGGACAATCTGACAGTAGCAGCCCATTCTAGTGTAAGTAGAATCTTTGATTACTATAATTTTGACTTTGTAGGTATCATTTACTTTTTTGCTGGTAGGCTGAAAATACTGTCAACTGAAATAAGCTTTATACAACTGAGTGGTCCCATAACAAGGAAAGATATTTTTTACACTGATTCTGTAAATCAAGACCCACTAAGCTAGTCCTGCTGACACTTAGACTTTTCATTGATGTACATCCTGACAGAGACCCTTCTTAAAGCTTCATTCAATGTCTAATACTACCATCAGAAAATATTTGGAAACTATTCATAAAGCTATGAGATTTGCCATCACAAAAAATCTTTCCAGTAAGTGTCTTCTCTCATTAAAACAACACCAAAATTCATTCCAAACTAAATTTCCTTCTGCTTATCATAACTGTATCTACACTTATTTATACTGACCTTTTATGTCTCAAACTGAAGCCTAGGCTTTCTTTTATTCTCTGTAATACTGATGTACTATGAAGTCTGTATTTTATGTGTGGTCAGATTTGAGCTGGTCCAATTTAAAGGCTTCTGGAGAGCCTTCAAAAAAATCCCAAAACCTTCAAAGGCTTTGACAGGAAAAGTGGAAACACTTTCACTCAAGAGCTGAAAAGCTCTTCCATTTAAAGACTGATCAGCAATAAGATTTGTTTAAAGTATGGCTGATGTGTCCCTACCTTGCAACGGACCCATCATCCTTCTGACTGAGAGCTGAAGAGCAGATTCACACTCATCAATCTTGTTTTCCTAGAGGTAACTGACTGAGGGCTAAATCCACAGGTGGGACAGCTCTCCATCTTTGCTAAAGCATACCAGAGAAGAAAAGTGCAGAACCAGCCAGAATCTGGGAGTGACTCTAATTCAGAGGTAGAAGTTGTCTCATCCAAGGAAGAAACCTCTTGGATTTGATCTCCTCTGATAAACAGCTCCTATATTTTATATTCAACACTTCTGAATTAAACACAGCAGCAGGTCTAGGAGTTTAGGTATCAGAGTCCAAATCTTAAGCACCATTTTAGGCCTGAAAGTCCTTTCTTGTACTAGCTCACGGTACTTTTCTTTGGACAGGAGTAATGACCTGAGAAACAGTTGCTGCAGCAGCAGCACTTTTCTCTAAGTTGCAATTGTGGCTTTGAATCCAGATTTTCAAGATACAACTAATGGTGAAGAAACATCATTTGTAGTATTTTCCTAATGAAATATACTGGATTCTGCAGTATCCATTGGGCAACTTTTGGTCTTCCCTGAGAAAGGAGGATTTTCAGTTCACACATTTACAGTTGAAGGGAGATGAAGCTTAGCATGACAGGAAGAAATAGCCTGGGACAGTGATGTATGGCCTGTTGAAGCACTGGAAGATAATGGCTTTGTCAACCATGTAAGTATGTCCAAATTCTGCAAGCACTATACCAGTATACAGCTTCTCTAACACAGGTAGTGTCACTTGCTGTAAAACAGGTGTTCACTGAAGTAAGTCTAGACAGAGACATAAATACTTGAGTGATTACACTCTGATAGACATTCTAAGTTTTGATGAATGTTTTCTATAGATGTGTTAGTGAGATAGATGTCTGTGTTGGCTCTAGTATGTGCTGACTTTTCAGTTTCAAATAGTTTTTAATGATTTTTTTTTTGGTATGTCAAGCAATATGACACATAAAATCAAAGTACCTGTGAGTGATTTCCTCTCATTTTGCAGTAGGAAAAAGAGTGAAAGTATAGATAAGGTTGGTAGGACCAGCAGTTCGTGTTCTGCAAAAAAATGAAAGTACATATAAATAATTGTGGAAATGAATTTTGGGTTAAGTTCAGTGACTCCATCAACCATTAAAATGGCATGCAGCATCAGCAGGAATAATTTCTGCTGACTAGACTTCTAAGAAAATAGTAGAGATTCTAGAAACATTTCTTTTAAGATATACCAAGAGTGAAATGAAATTGGTTACTGCTGCCTGTGTAAAACCCTACAATCCGTGCAGAAACAAGAGTGCTTCTGTTTTCAACTACCTTGAACGAATAACGCCATGCAAATATGTTAGTTATAAACACTTATCTTGCCACTGTCCACATATTTATTAATTTATAGCATTTCAATACTGATTTTGCTTCTTTAGAGGTAACAGACTAGCAGACTGTATTTAAAGTGTATAATTTCTGCAGGAAGGGTTAGACTCCGGCCAAAACGAATCGTATACACATCATCTCTTGATCATGCCTACCCAGGGGTATACAAATTGTTTGCAGATTGGATCCTTATTCTCAACACTGGAACCTGAGACCAACATTAAACATAATGGTATGTGTCAAATCTCTACACGGAATTTAAGTTTCCTGAATTACTTGGCCACTTACAGATTTTGGTCCTGTATCTGACTCTATTACCACTAGAAACAGAGACTCACAGCAATAATAATTGTTACTGAATGCTGCCTTCAATTAAACAGTCTGGTCCCAATTCAAAAGTTTATCAATTTAAAATCAACTTCCACTTCTGCAGTATATCAAAGTGATTAACGTGTATCTTGAATTATTTAGGTTTACTAAAGGTGCTTCAAAAAATGTTAAGGAAAAAAGACCCATAAATATGTTAAGGCATGAAGTATTTTAAGCAGGATAGGCAACTGAGCCATTAAAGGTGATGTTTCACTAATTATATTTTTATAAAAGTAGATATATTCCTAAGTTCTGGAGTCTTTTAAAAAATAAAGTTTTTCTCTAAAATTTTCATATGTGGTCCAGACTGTGATCGCTTGTGGTGATCACAGATTATTTTCACAGTGTGCTTCTATCTGTAGTTGATGGATGCCATTAAATCCTCCATAATAAATTAATTTCCTTCCACCATAGAAATGCATCAGCATGTCCTATCTGCAGAAGCCCTGTTGGTCAGAGGCAAACGGGTAAGGCTCTGGAAGGATTCTGCTCTGAAAAGCAGGAAAGTTTAAAGACTCAGCAATCACTGGTTTTGAAGTGGAGAAATCCTCAGAGTGTCTGTCGGTGTTACATAGTATTATAAGTCCTAAAGTCTGTGAAGACATGAGCTTAAATGCTGTGGGACTCTCAAGTTGCTGGAGACACATCTGTAATCACTGGCATCATCTGGAATGATTTAATGTGCTGCTTGGCCAGTGACTGTGGATCCTGCTGTGGCAGCAGCTGCTGTCTCTTGTTGAACAGATTCTGCAGTCATGCCTAGGGAAAGGTTGATGACGACAGCTCTGTCCCTGCTGCCTGCCTGACCTCGTATCTCTGGACTTCCCCTGCCTGACCAATATCAGCACACCTTTACCTCTCCACATCCCCACAGATCTCTTTCGCGTCTGCCACCTGTGGCCCATGAGGTCCTGGGCTAGCACATCTTTAAGTCATTGAGAAGACTGGTTGAAGGAGACTGAATGGGAGACTTCAATCATCTTTGATTATCAAAAGCAACAGATGTCACCCAGTAGTGCTGGCATGGATTATGTTGCTGGTGTGGTCAGGTAGAGGAACACCGAGTTCACCACCATGTCAGTTGGATAACACTGACAAAACTGTCCTTATAGCTCTTTATTTTGTACAGTCTATGCATGCTCTGCAAAAGGGAATCAACAGCCCTGAGACCAGAAGAATAAAAGAAGAAAATGTGTTAAAAAACAGGGAAAAAAAAGCAAAGCCTCAAAGAATATGGCCCCTCATGAGGGCATAGCTTCTCAACAAGGACCAGCATGCTAGCAATGCTCTTAGCATGCTCTAGAGCACTGACCTACAACTCACCTTTCCTCCAGGATATTTTACCCAGAGATTCAAAAGGATATCAAAGGAAGCAAAAAATCCATGAACTCGTGGAAAACTGTAGTCTCCTGATTAGTACAGCATTCTTTGTATTGTGTTTAACAATCAAAATAGAAGAATCTCCTCATCAGTTTTATCATTGCCTTCAGACATGACTTGTGTGAGGAATCTACTAAAAATCAAACAGAGCATTTCCATTTTTTCAGCTGGCTGTGGTTAAGGATTAACTCAAAAAATCACTAAAGACAATTTTGACAAGTAATAGGTAGTCCTAATGGGCCACACTGGAATACCAAAGCCATTCAGTCCAAGATCTGTTTTTGGAAGTGGACCCTCAGACCAGTCTATGACTTGTAAAGCCTTGTAAGATTGCTGTGGATTCCAGTTCTGAGGTTGCAAGTGGGCTTTGCCAACCCTCACCTCCCCTGGAGCCCTTAGGAAGGTATCTGGAGGGAAAACCTCACCTACAATACACAGCTAAGTAGTGGGGGACACGTTCAGAATTTCCTAAGGTGAGGTACCTCATGGCACATCCAGAATCAGGCTTTTAATATGACAGCTTGCCAAGGAAACTTCATGGCTTGGGAACTTCAGGTCCCTATGGGGAAGGTAATATCCAGGAGAAGCAGAATAGGCTACCTTGTAAACGCAAGCATGCTGTGCGAGCCTTTCTATGCACACCAAGGTGAATCCATGTTCCGCTGCAATCTTGCTAAATGCCAAATCTCTGCTACTGCTTTCCATCAATGATTTATATTACTGTAGTCAAAGAGAGAACTAAGACAGACCAGTGTGAACGTTCAGAAGTCCCTGTATGAATGTTTTATCCCAGTATATTCCTATTTCATCCTATCTCCTGCTTATGATAAGTACCATTATACCTCTGAAAAGTTCTTAATTTATAAATACCATCTGCTTAGTACTTAAAAATAAAACAAAACAAAACCCAAACACAATCCTTGACTCCAATAGTTGGTCTATAAAATTTCATTTCACATGCAAGCTTGCTAACCGGAATGTGAGCAACTGAGAAAAGACTAAACATATAACTTATCAAAACTTGTCTGATGTAGGGGGTTTTTTTTGTTTCAATTTTTTAGTAAATTGAGCTAACCTCTCACTTTCTGCTTCCAAGTTCTTTGGTTTACGTCTCTAAATGTGGAGTAGTATCAACAGTTTAATTTTCATGATAAAAGGTCAAAATTAAAAGGCACAGAAAGCTGTATTTAACAGACCAAGGCAAAAAAAAAAAGCAAAAGGATCAGTTCAGGAATGATTCTTCCCTGGACAAGTAAGTCCCTCACTCTTTCTGCCTGCAGGGAAAGACAAGGTGCTAGGCAGCAAGACCAGGGCTTCCCAGACAAGGAAGGAGGGCATGGAGCAGATGAGCCGAGCTGAGGGGCCAGAGGCGGCAGGGGGAGGCAGCACAGAAGGGGACAAGCATGGCTGGAAGTGCCTGAGTGGGGTTTTCCTCGGCACCTGTGAGGCGTGGGTGCCTGGGCAGGGTAGAGAGGAGCCAAGGGCTCCTTTGCAGCTCTCAGGGACTGCAGTGGTTCAAAGCCATCACCTCTGCCAGAAAGCCAGGCAACACTTCAGTTTCCCCACTGCTTCAAAATAGGCTCCGTAAGACAAAAGAAACCTATGCAAACTTAGCTAAGGCCAAGCTCAGCTGGATCATGTTTTTAGCAGGGTAGTTGGCCTGCGGTATGTCAGCCAAAGAGTCAAGCAATGGCTCAGTTTTAAAGCCACTACCTGAACGAGCTTCCTGTATCTCTTGTGCAGATGATCAGCAACCAGTGCCTGCAGCCAAAAAAAGTAATTTGCTAACTCTGCCACAGCAAACAGTCAGCAACAACAGGCAGCAGTAATGGAGATTAGACTAATGCTATTTGATATGACCAATTCTGGTTATTTCACCTGACAGCCATTAGTTATGACATTTGATTATGGTTATTTAGTTATTACAGCTACAGATGGCCCAGTGACTGCAACCCTTACTTGATAACCAGATCAAAAAACACTTCTTTGCCCATAGCCTTTCATCTGTGCAAGCACCTTTAGGAAGTGCTCACCCCGGTTAAGCACATATGAGATAATTAAGGTTCCCTGTTGTCAGGAGAACCCTCCAGGCCCACGTCTGAACAGGGCACCCTATGTGTACCTTAACACAAACCTTGAAGAGTCTCCTTACCATTGACTACTGAGATAACCTAAGGATGTTTTTCCCTCACAATCAACACTATTTACCATTTCTTAAAACTGAGATTAGGGTTTCCCTATTTCCCTGCTTCTCAAGGGCATTCTAAGAACAAATATTTTAGTAATTTTAACATACGGACATATTAATGTATAGAGTATATAAGTGTAGCTGTGAAAAATGAATACACATCCACCTATATATAAATATATAACCAGAATTATATGTATATGTATGGTAATATATACAGAACCATGTACCTGAAACTAGATTTAAGATAACTATTTTCTCAGGATACTGGAATTTGTAGCAATTAATTAGCTATAAAGTTCTCTCATGTTTCACAAAATGTGAGAAATTAAAAGCCAGTATGATCTAGAATTCTAAGGCAAAAGAGACAGAGAGAAGAGAAATGCCATTGGCAGGAACTACATTTTAATTTACTTGATACTATGAGTGAAATCTCTGCTCTAAAAAAAGAAAATCTTTCACGAGAGCTATTTAAATTAAAACATGGCTTGGTCAAGTGTCAGCAACTAAATGAAAAATTAAATGTGGGAGATCTGAGGACAAGGCATTTTCAAGTGATGACATCTAGCTACCTTATCTCTTCTCTGGAGTGATAAAGTCACTCAGCACCTCAAGCTCTCTCAGGCATTACAGAACTTTTCCTTTTGGTGAAGCTTTTCAGCACCGCTACTGTGACGTGCTATCTCCCTTAACCTCCAAACAAAAAACAAACAAACAAATAAATAAGGATCCAAATGAATTTCTGTCTTAAGTGCAAGTTTCTGTACAATACTAAGCTCAATTAGGTCCTCTTTGACCACGCGCATGTGCCGCAAAGAACACAAGTAGTACAGTGACCAATAACAGTGTAAGCAGTGTGGTGCATGGTGGGATAGCTGCGGTTTGGATTTTTACTTTCCTTAACCTGCCACTCATGCATACAAGTACAAACTTTTCTTCATGAAGCAGCATTTGAATGTCTAAAACGTATAAATACAGATATATACAATTCATAACAATTTACATTTGAAAAATGGCTCTCAGTACTATTGGTATTTAACTTCCACATGTATGCCTACTCATTTTGTAACTTGGCTGTTCTTCTGACAGTCATGTATTTACTCACATTAACACTTCACAGTTTGTTTGTTTTTTTTCCTCTCTGTAAAGGAGTTACGAATTGAATACAAATGTTACATTCTCTTTAAAAGAAAGCAAGGATATTGTTCTTTTGACGCTTTGATCATAGTATTTCTCAGACTGGAGACACACAGCTTTCCATATGTTTAAAAATAGGTGGACAACTTTTATTTAAATGTTATAACTACATGAGGTTAGCATCAGGATATGTCTGATTTCACTGAGTTAATAGAAAGATATGGCAGCATGACTTAAAACATTTATCAGGAAGAGGTTTTCTCAACAATACTATACAGTACACCATTTTAATGTGTACAGTTCAGTATGCATACCTATCCAGTATGTACTTGGTACTCTAGGTAGCTTACTACAATTACATCTATTTCTCATTGGAATGATCATTAATTAATTTGTGACTATCAGCTACTCATATTTATTTTTATGTAACTGGTTGCAGTATGAATAAAAAATTAAGTTTAATAAATGTGAAAATTTACATAGAAGAGAGGAGCAAAATTAATCTCTAATTAAGGTGAACTTCTGAAGGAAGGAATGTCAAAATGTCTATCTTAGTTTACTCGGAAATCTTAATCTGTGCTCTAAGGCTGCATTTGAGGTCAGTCCATATACTCCACTATGTGTCTTGATACCTCAATCCCCAGTTGTTCAGACTGGTGATATACAGTGAGCTGTGGCTGTTTCCTTTTCATTAAAAATGGGATGTGCTTAGACAGGCCAGGTTGAACATAGCCTAAACATGCATGTCAGAGACTAGGCTGGCACTGCTCAGTCAGAAGAAAGAAACGTTTTATCCCTGTAGAAAATAAATAAATATATTTTATTTTCAACTTATTTGGCTGCATTTCCTATTTTTACAGTTAACACATGTAGCTATTCAAGTGATAAGAGTTTGAAATCAGTATTTGTACAGTGCCTGCTCAGCACAATGAAATATTGCCCTCGGTTCTTCTGTCAGCAAAAGAAACATGGTAATTGTTAACAGAAACAGCATAATTAATGGCTCTCTTGAATTGCAATGCAAACCAGACATGCCTGTCCCAAATAAGACAGAGGGACAGAGTTCAGGAAGGACTTCCGGGAATAGTTCAGAAAGAAGTTCAGAAGTAAAAAGGACTCAAGCTCTACACTGTGTCTGCCTGAATAGCGACAGCAATGCAGGAAACTTCTGCAGGGATCCTTCACTAGGGAAGAGCCTGCCCTTTCCCCTTCTCCTCCCTTCCTCATCTCCTCTCTAAGTACGAGATGAACAAAAATCATATTAACACAGAAATTTAAAACTTCACTTTCACTTCAATACAGGTCACTGGAGAAAGTTATGCTAACCAGCAGAGCCGTGACAATGTGCCGTGCACATTGCATCGTCAGAGAAGAAGTGAAAAATTGTGTGTTTACTGCTGAGATAACTTCACACTTATATGAAAACATACATACATGACTGAACTTTGCTTTTGGTCCCATGGTTGTTCCAGACGGTGATAATGTGTGAAAATAATATGATGAAAATTGAGAACGTGAAGGAAGCGGAAAAAGGATGAAACTCATCTGCTTACCCTCCTCCTCACCATAAAAACCTGATTTTAAGTAAATTGTACGGTGACACTCACCAAAATGTGATTTAAGTACAATCTATACTCTGTCATGAACTAGAAACCCTAGCTATTGCCTCTGATTCATACTGAGAAGGGTTTATCATGACTGGCTTTATTTCTTGTGTTCAGATTGGTCATTTCAGGTCCGGCTGCCTTTTCCCTCTCATTTATGCAAAGCAGAGAAGATTTTTCTATGTTTAGCAGTTTATTTAGTATACAAAATTTGAAAAGGTAGCGCAGGACTTCCCTATTGTCTGCCACTAGATGCCATTAACAAGTGTTAGTCATATATACAGTGTTCCTGAAGCCATAAGCTTATCACCTTTGCCATTTTATTTTTTCATTGATGTCATAGTTCGTCCCCAGTTGGCAACTGAACACATGCAGCCGCTCACTCACTCCCCCCACCCCAGTGGGATGGGGGAGAGAATCGGAAGAGCAAAAGCAAGAAAACTTGTGGGTTGAGATAAGAACAGTTTAATAACTAAAATAAAACAGTAATGATAATAACAATAACAATAACAATAATAATAACACTAATAATAACACTAATAATAATAATAATAATATAAAAAGAAAAAAAAAAGCCAGAAGCGATACAACCACTCACCACCCACTGAACAATGCTTCCGGTCACTGAGCTGCGATTGCTGCTTCCCCCTGGCCAACTACTCCCAGTTAATATACTGGGCATGACATCATATGATATGGAATACCCCTTTTTCCAGTTTGGATCCGCTCTCTTAGCTGTGCCCCCTCCCCTCCCGGCTTCTTGTGCACCAGGCACAAGACTAGTACAAGCGCTACCTAGCAACAACTGAAAAATCAGTGTGCTGTCAACATTTTTGTACTAAGTCCGAAACACAGCACTATACCAGCTATGGTGAAGAAAATCAACTCTATCCCAGCTAAAAACCATGACAACTGAATTGAGGCTTCTCTGCAGCACAGTTTAAAGCTAACTGGTTATCTCTCTTTTACTCCAAAATTTCCAGTTTTTCTTTCTAGGGCAGCATCAGGGTATCCAAGCACTGCTGCATCTCACTTTTGCTCCTCAAGACCACCTAAGGTTGTAATTAGAGGCCAGCAACTGCATTGTACACATTTGTCCTAATCAGGTATACCAGAAAAATACAGACAATATTAGGCCTGAATATCATCCTTTTGGTATCCTGACTTTGTCAGCGACTTTTACCAAACTGTACCAGAAAAAATATATGTGGAATACATAAAATACTTAGACCTTCTCCCACCTTCCAGCCACCAAAGAACTTCATTGTCATTATTAACCAGTAGTTAGACTGTCTTCAAACTTTACTTCAAACTGCATGCCTGGACTTGTGTCATGAGCTCTTTAAAGACTATTTGAAAAAAAAAGAAAGAAACAACCTGTAAGAAGTGAAACCAGCCTCCTGGTTTCCAACAGAAAGTTTGAAATGGGGAAGTTTACTTCATTTTTTCCCATTCTGTGGACTTCTAATTTAATTGTAGTAAGGCATTTCCCTCTATCCCCAACCTCCCAACTCTGCTGTAGTATTATGGTCCCAGCCAGTCCTTCAGTTCAAATGACAAATAGCTTATTTACTCACATTGGGTTTTAAGTATCTCAGTCATCATTTCTCTTTGCTTGAGGATAATCTTTGCATCCAGGAAAGCGCCCTAAACATTCATTTATGGAAGTTCCAGTTTGTGGGGTGCTGTCTACATCCTGCCGAAGCTGTCACACACTGAATGATGAACTTAGTAGCTGTAGAAAAAGACAGGAAGATGATCATTACTCTACAGCCTAGCAGTTACCTTCTCTTTCTCGGATAGGACAATCTGTTTCAATGAACATTTTGTTCTTTTGTAGCAAATATTCAGGTTTTTTTTTTAATGGAGGTAATGCTCTCTTTATACGGATGAGGAAATGGAAAGGCAGAAAGATTAAAAGCACACTGTAGATCCAAGGCTTAGATGCAGATGCTTGAACTAGCTTTTCCCACTCTCTGAGCTGGCTGAAGTTGAGCCAGCTTTGATCCAAATGGAATTTACACACATTAGTGTGTGGTGGCACCCTAGCAGTGAGTTGCCTATCAGCTTTGCAGAAGGCGGGGGGGCATCTTTGATGTTCTTAATCTCTCTGTCTCTCTCAAACCATATTAGCTTTTTGTTCTTAGTATTTAAAACCTTAATTTCTAATGCTTTATATACAATATGTAGGCAGCAGAGACTGACACCCAAGGGCTGCATGTGCCTGCTCTGATAGATGAATATTATCAATTAATCTGAAACTTTGCTCCATGTTTAAGTATCATAGGGAAAGTTGCACAGTGAGTACAACAGAGAAAGGAGGTGGAAAACTATCAGCATGGGGAGAGTGTGTTTAGCTGAAGTGTCCTGTTTCCTGAAATCTCTTTTATTATGTTTTGTATATAGCCACTATGAGCAGGCAACAAGCCAAAAGACAGTTGGAAGTGTTGCACAATAGACTCCATTTCTGATATGTGATTTGTTACAGGCTGCAAAGCCAAAAACATTTTGATAGGGTAACTTTTGACATTTATGAAGGTAGATAGAGTTGAAATCTAGCTATGGTAAAAAAGAAAACAGAGAATTAACATCCCAGAGAAACTTCAATATCAAAGCAGAGTGATGTGACAGATTTGGGGAGGTCCTACTAAAATTCTCATATTATTTTAAAAACAGGTGAAAATGCATGTGGACTAGTAGGTTAAAAGTGAAGTTTTGAGTCCTTCTCACACATTTTGTTGCTTTCTTTGTATTCAGAACAAACCACATACATACCTTCTAGGTAAAATTTAAGAGACAGGTTCCCAGAAGATACATCCTAGTCTCATTAGTAACCTCCCCTGTCCAAGCTACTGCTAGCTGAATCATTTCTTCTGCATATTCAACCAAGGCTGCACCCAGGTTACTGCTTGGAAGTACATGAGGAAATCAGAGCCCCTTGGAGATTGAATCCTGTCAACTTTTCAACATTTTCCCAACTTTGTAACCACTTCACCTTCTCCTTTGTTCAAATCATATTTGTAGTTTCTCTTCTAATCCTGGTGCAGAGCTGACAATACACAGTAAACTGTTACTCTGGGAATAACAGAAATATTTAAAGCACAATATCAAACTGATCCTCCTCCCTGTTCTCCTCTTCCAGAGGGGCTTACAGTCTTGACCCAGACATATCAGGTGCCTGGACAGTCTTCAGCCAACAGGGAACTCCAAAGTTCAAGGTTCAGAAGTCCACAGTTAATAGGCAAGAGAAGCCTAGTTTCAGTCTAACAAGAAGACAGTGACTACACTGGCCATAATTTCAGACACCTCTCAAATCATCAACGTGTCTGTATAGTCTTTGCGGGCAGTTCCCCCAGTGGCCTCCCTCTGCCTGTACTCTGAAGAAATGCAGGTGTTTCTATTTTCTGGGTCAGAAAGAAGCTCTGCTCACATAAAACTGAGTCTGAGATAATATCCTATGCACTCTAGTACACCTTGTAATTTTGGATTATAATGCTGTTCTTCTGTCTTCCAGAGCAGAAAAGGCTCAGGTCTGGTCAGCTTGAAGTCTAAACAGGATAAGACTGTATCTACCATAAAAATGAAGGTCTTTCAGAGTCATGATATGCCCTTGACAGGGCCAAAGGAGGTGTAGTTCTGGTAGCCCATGCCAAAAGGAAGCAGACTGGGCTGCACAATTGTGTGGCAGTCAGCAAAGAAACATGTCGCAGCCCTGCTTTTCCAGCATGACATGTTGCATGGCTCATGTCATGCTACTCCTCACCTATACAATGCCCAACTCAGAAAGTCTGTAACAACCATATCGATCACTGGATGTTAAGAGTGAAAAGCACCATTACAAACTCACAGTCTTGACATCCTATAATGGCACCGGCTGTCAAATGAACCGAGGTGGCTCCCACACTATGCTTGCACTAGAAAATATTTGGGGAAAAAACAATTTTAATGTTAAAATTGAGGGAGACGCTATTTCCCTGTTGAAGCCCTTAAAAATTAGCCATTAGCTTCAATGAAGCCAGAAATTCTCCATTTCTTTCCCTTGTTTTACTTTTGCCCCTCACAAAACTACATTGCCTCACATTGTAGAATTTTTCTATAGAATATTCTGTCTGTTGTTAAGAATGTTTTTGCATGAGGGCAAGAAAAGCAACGACTGCCCTATTTTTGCACTCCAGGATGCTACAATTTCAAGAACAGGTTTAAAATGAATGGCAATGCAGTGCTGAGCAAAGCTGAAAGGAGTCAAGAAACACTGAACAGGAACACACCTTTGCTCACAGCGATATCACTGGTGCATTTGCATTGACTTCCAGGAAGAAAAAGTTGGTGTTTTACACAATCACATTCATTATACTTATAAACCGTTAATTTTACTTGAAAAGTCAAAAGTGATGTCTCTGCTTTTTGTTTTCTTTTTCTTATGTTTGCTTGGCAATGTAAGAACTACTCTTGGGAAAATTCTGACTCCAGTTAAAAAGCTAACAATGTCCACCCCAAACAATACCTCTCCAAATCTCTTTTTCTCCACACAAAATTCATTTGGTCTAGTATTTCACACTGAGGGATGGATGGCTTAATAGACTATTGGGATACTGATATTATGCAGTACCAGAATGACTGATTTCTATCCCGATTGTTCCCTGATTTCACACCAATCTAACTGACAAAAGAATTGCTTTCACATACACAGCAGCTGATCTACAGCAACTCTCCACTGTGAATTCTTTTAGCCCATGGCAAATGCAAAATAAATTGAGTTTGCTTAGCCTTCTTTCATGCTAACTTAAATTAAGTTGCATTTGCCACAGGCTAAGAGCACTCATATTTATTGTGGGTCTGCCAGCACACAGTAACTTCTTACCCCACAATAATGTTTGATGTCTCAGGCAGAGAAATTTTAATGTTGCAAGTTCTTACATTAAGCAATGAAATTAATAAACACTTTACAATTTAGTACCAGACCCCATGAAGCAAGGTGGGGAAGAGGAGGCTGGGTAGATCTGAATGTGAAAGTCCAACATACTTTTGTGGAAAGGGGATACAGAAGCTAAGCTAGCAAGCTGAGGTCAAATACAAGTCCATTCAATTCATGAATAAAGGGAAAGCAGAGAAAAAGCAGGTCTTGATTTAGAAATCTTTTCAAAGATGGAGTTTCTTTATTTGGATGCTCAAAGTAAATTTTGGATGATTATCCAGAACTCTTAATGACGCACTTTCTGAAAGTTTGGTTGTATCGTCCTTACAGAGAGTACAAATTCAGTGACTGTTTTCTGACTTTACAAATGTAGTCTGACACCTTACAGCACACCTTCATGTATTACCCTCCCGGAGTTCTCTAAAGCCGTTAGGTAATGCTTGAGCTCCATGCATTTTAGAACACAACCACCTTCATTTTAAGTTTTGAAATCCAGTAGTATAATTGAAAGCTGTTACAGCAATTTACTAATACTAAAAATACTTTTTAGGAGAGATTTGCAGTCATGAGATTTGATGAAGACTTGTCAAAATCTACCATACTTTTTATATGGGGTAGTTCATTTGGAAGGGACCTACAATGATCACCTAGTCCAACTGTCTGACCACTTCAGGGCTGACCAAAAGATAAAGCATGTTATTCAGAGCATTGTCCAAATGCCTTTTAAACACTGACAGGCTTCGGGTATTGACCACCTCTCTGGGAAGCCTGTTCCAGTGTTTGATCACCCTCTTGGTATAGAAATGTTTCCTAATGTCCAGTCTGAGCCTCCCCTAGCGCAGCTTTGAACCATTCCCACATGTTCCATCACTAAATACCAGAAGACAGCAGCACCTCACTCTGCACTTGCCGCCCTCAGGAAGCTGTAGAGAGCGATGAGGTTGCCCCACAGCCTCCTTTTTTCCAAACTAGACAAGACCAAAGTCCTCAGCAGCTTCTCATGGGACATGCCTTCCAGCCCTTTCACCAGCTTTGTTGCCCTCCTCTGAATGCATTCTAGGACCTTCACATCCTTCTTAATTTGTGGGGCCTGGAACTGCACACAGTACTCAAAGTGAGGCTGGTTATACTGTGTTTAATGCACTCCTAAATTATTATTGCTTCCTGAGCAGCACTGAGCTCTGTTCTCTGACAGCAATTTGGCACATGGCATGCTTACTCAATACATAGAAGAACCAGGAGGATGGTGAAAGACCTTAGCTCCCTTTACTCTCCTGAAAAGAGCTCAAAGAATGGTAGACTTTTTTGTTTGTTTCTTATTACCAGGCAACCTTCATATGCCACTGGACTCCCCAGATCTGTGGGCTTTTAATAGCAGTTGGCTACATGCTGTGGGTACATGAATTTCTATTCCCAGTTCTAAAGCCAAAAGCTCAAGAGAATAACTGAATTACCAATGTAAACCTGTAGGAAAAGCATGCACAGTGAAAACTACTTCTGCTCTAACAGCATTGCAGCTTTTGTGCAGCAACTTTTCCTACAGCAAAATTCTACATTCCAGGGGGTCCAGTTTAAGCATAGGCAAATACTAGAACTGATCACAAAAAGAAACTAAGCTATTTTAAAAGAAATAGTTTTATTTGAAATTGTGTATTTGCATTTTGCTGGTTTCCCTGTGTATGTGTAGCATGAATACATTTTTCCTTTCTTTTTGAGGAAAATCTGAATTTTGGAGAATGAAAAAAGTGTTTAACTCTTCTGTATAATTTTCAATAATCATTGGGAGAACAACTGTGAAGAAAGTAGATTTTTCCCCCTTTTGCATTTTAATAACACTACTTTCTTTTTAATTTTAAGCATGCAGTTTTATTATCTTTAAGCATGATACAATACCTAGAGATCTATACTTAAGTTCTTGCCTACTTAACCACTGTTTAAAAAATAGTTTACAGAAATTTGAAGAGTTCTAAAGTAAGACAGTCAATCTTTCTCAATACTGCTATTGTGAAATGTTACCTTTTGGCTAATCTCTTTTAAATTAGGTGAGAGCAGCTAAGGAGAAAGAAAAGAAATCTCACAGACTCCCCCAAATGCCTAGTAAAATTGTGTGGTGATATTCAAGCCAGTTAACAGGTTCTTTGCTGAGTGCTTATACTTGTATGTTCTGAATTATGACAGACCACAGGATTATGTTCACTTACAGAGAAATGGAGCCTTTTACACAGTACTTCTAGGGCTATTCCTGGATTTAACCAGTAGCATCTGCCTGTTGGTGAAACAAGCAGTGTATCCATGTATGGTTTTTTTAAGGGTAAAATGATGAGACTTAAAGCCTAATCAGTGTGCCTCTAAGATTTCTTCTTTTAATACTGAAAATTTGGTGTTGCCTTAGCTGTATGTAATTTTGAGTTCCTATTTTAATAAATCCTAAAGCAGGATAACACAGGTAAGATCTTTCCAGTGTTGTTCCATCATGCTTGGATTTGTTTTTTAGCACAGCCTATCTGGAATACACAAGGCTCATTTCGCAGCTAGTTTTACTTTTTCACTCAATATTTGTTTGCCAGTGAAGTTTTGAATGTTGAGTTCAAGAGAAGGACCACTGCTTTTAACTCTCACAGAGTCAGTGGGAACTCAGGGTCAATCAGCTCCTTTGCCTGTCAGACTTGTTATCATACAGAGGTGGATTTGTTTTCTGATAAAATACTAAAACTGAAGCTCTTCTGTTCCACCAGTGCAAAGTGACCTTATTAGCCTTCAGGTTATAGCTCCCTATATTTTCAGTGGTATAAAATGGCTCAAGGACCATTAAAACTGATATCCTTCTTAATCCGTAGGTATTTGCTCTGATATCTAAAAAATTCCAGGATGTCCTGTACAAGTACAGTCCTGTTCACTTTTAAGGGACAATCCCAAGTTGCAAAATTAAAATCTTCACAATTTAAAACATGTATATGAGATGGTCATGGCCATCCATGGGACATGCATAAGCATGTTGTGATATACAGAACTGTTTTAGGATTTTGCCTAAAGAAGAACAAAAAATCATCGTTTACGTGTGGCATAGATCCGCACATATTAAGTAGCATGCGCTGATCCTGCATATGTGCAAAATAAATGCATGTTTCTTTTCCTGAAAATATTCTAGTGCACTGGCTACAACAGCCTCTGTCTACAGGCAGTCAGACAGGAGCTGTCTCTGCAGCTGGTCACTCAGAACCTTATTTCACCAGACACCCAGCAAGAGCCTTTATTACACCAGTGTGCCAGCCAGAGCCTTAATTCCCCTGTGGGCTAGATAGAGCTTTATTTCCCTTGGCCAGACAACCAGAGCCTTACTGCCCTTCACAGGACAGCCAGAGTTTAATTCCACCTGCTGGCCAGCCAGAGGCTACTTAGAGCCCTCTTGGGCCCCATCTGGCCAACCAGAGCCTATGCAGAGCCCTCTTGAACCTCTGCTGGCAAGGCAGAGCCTACTCAGAGCCCTCTTGGACCGTGGATGAACAACCAGAGCCTCCTAGAGCCTTCTTGGATCCTGATTAGCCAGCCAGCACCTACTCAGAGCCCGCTTTGGCCCCAGATAGCCAGTGCCTACTCAGAGTCCTCTTTGACTTATTCCCATCAGCCACAGCCCAGTCAGAGCAATCTTGGACTGCGGACAGTAAGCCAGAACCTCTTTCACCGTGGCCAGCCAACCAGCAAGAGCCTTGCTTTTTGTTAGTGCAAATAATTCTGTTGAAAATGTCACAAGCTTTTCTAAAGTCTCTAGTAAATCCTCTGCTCTTACCTTCTCAAAGAATTAACTAATTTACATCTGCTCTGACCTTCTTGAAGAATTAAGTTATTTATTACCAAAGCCAATCAGATTGGTTAGGATCATTTAACCATAATGAATTCATATTGCGTATTGTTGCTCACCTTTTTCATAATTTTTCACATTTTTCATCATTTATGATTCTTTAATTGTTTTATCATTATTTAATTTATTAAGCAAATTATAATTTAGTGACTTTGAATTAATTATGAATCTTGTTTTTTATTATAATAATTACTTTTCATTAGTGTATGTTACTGGAACTTCACAACCAACATACAGTATTTGCACCTGATTGTCATACTCCAGTTAGCACTAAGAATCACAGAATCATAGAATCATTAAGATTGGAAAAAGCCTCTAGGATCGTCAAGTCCAACCGTCAACCTGACACTACTATGTGGGGTAGAGTACCATAATGGACACAAGTTGCTCTTGGGGAGATTCTGATTAGATACGAGAGGGAAATTTTTCACAGTGAGAACAGCCAACCATTGGAATAATCTCCCCAGGAAAGTAGTTGACTCAGCCACATTGGACAGTTTTAAGACTCAGCTGGACAGGTTCTGGGCTATCTTGTCTAGACTGCGCTCTTACCTAGAAAAGTTGGACTAGATGATCCCTGAGGTCCCTTCCAACCTGGGATTCTGGGATTCTGTGATGCCTCCTAAACCATGCCCTGAAGTGCCATGTCTACATGTTTTCTGAACTCCACCGCCTCTCTGGGCAGCCTGTTCCAATGCCTGACCGCTCATTGAGTAAAGAAATTTTTCCTAATATTCAATCTAAACTTCCCCTGACATAGCTTGAGGCCATTTCCTTTTGTCCTATCGCTTGTTACTTGGGAGAAGATACCAACAACCACCTCGCTACAACCTCCTTTCAGATAGTTGTAGAGAGTGATAAGGTCTCCCCTCAGCCTCCTCTTCTCCAGGCTAAACAATCCCAGTCTCTTCAATCTCTCTTCATCAGACTTGCTCTCCAGGCCCTTCACCAGCTTCACTGCTCTCCTCTGGACACTCTCCAGCAGCTCAGTGTCCTTCTTGTAGTGAGGGGCCCAAACCTGCACACAGTACTCGAGGTGCGGCCTCACCAGGGCCAAGTACAGGGGGATGATCATTTCCCTACTTCTGCTGGCCACACTATTCCTGATACAAGCCAGGATGCTGTTGGCCTTCTTGGCCACCTGGGCACACTGCTGGCTGTCAACCAACACCCCCAGGTCCTTCTCCATTGGGCAATCATGAATAACCAAAAGGGAGATTAAATAAGTACTTATAAAATGGACACAGTACACAAAGGATACAGTACAGCCACATCATCCTGCCAGACCCTCTTTGCAGGGTTCTCAGGGTTCCCAAGGTCTGAGGCCTCACAGAGGGATGGGGATTGGAGTTTGAGGTCAGGTCATAATGCTTCTCCTTCTTCCTCACATTCCTCCCCTGTTCCAGCATGTGGTCCCTCCCATGGGATACAGTCCTCCACAGATTTCTCCAATGTGGGTCCGCCAGTGCCCATCCATCTGCTCTGGTGTGGGGTTGTCCACGGGATGCAGGTGGATATCTGCTCCACTGTAGTTCTCCATGGGCTGCAGGGAAATGCCTGCTCCACCATGGTCATCTCCTGGAAGACCCCTGCTCTGGCACCTGAATCACCTCCTCCTCCTCCCCCTCTGCCCTCGGGACTTTTTTCACTAAGTGTTTCTCACATTTCCCCCCCATTCCTCTCCCTGACTGTCCGGCAGCCCTTTGCCCTTTCCTACCCAGGCTCCCCCCGAGGCGCCGCCATCCACCGTGGCCGCGGGGCTCAGCCGTGCCCTGGGGTGGGTGGGCTGGAGCCGGCTGGAACCGGCTGTGACTGGCGTGGGGCAGCCCCGGCCTCTCCTCACAGAGGCCGCCCTGCAGCCCCTGCCAGCACCGGGGCACCCACACCCGGTACACAGCAGCTGAACAATGCTCTGCCTGACAGCTCATCTGATTAAAAATCATGAGAATATTTGTGAAATAGGTTTGGGTCTACATTTCCAAATGTATTTATACTGGAGATAATCAAAAGATGGATTCCTTCCTTTATAGTAACAAGGAAGAGCACTTTGCTGCAAAAGAAGTACCACTTAAGCCAATGTGACTATGTCTTGATTAATAAAAGCAATGAAATGTGGCCTTATATTAATTGAACAATTCTCTTGGATAGATGTCCAAAAATATTCTAGATAGTAATCTAGAAAACTCTCCACATTTTTCATTGCCCCTTGCCACAATGCAGAAACCGGCTGTCTACCTTTGGTGACTCTCAAGTATTTATTGCATCTGACAGCAGTTCTCTAAAATGCGTACGATCACCTCTTTGGGACACATGCCAGATTAGCAATATCACAAAACTTTACTACATAAGCCTCATGAAGTGTTGTTGGCACTGGTGGCTAAGGTACTTAATTTAATGAGATGGGCTTGCCATTGCTGAAACTGCTGAATGTAGTATTTTCAACAGAGCCAAGGAAAAATCTAATTCATTAGACCTCTGAAGCTGTGTTCAACTATTGTTATTGTGCTGCAAGATTTTGAATATAAATACAAAAGGCCCACAGAAAGTAATATTTCACTCTTTGATTTTTAAGATATTGCTGAAGACCATTTTTGTTTGTTCTCCTGCTGGTGTGTTGTATTATCTTCCTGGCTGCCACAACATAGAATATGATTATACACCTGATGCTTATAAATCAATGGCAAAACACACAATTATTACAGTATGTAACTGTTGTCCTCTGTACTGACAAATGACATCATGCTTTTGCAGTAAGGTGATTTGTCTCTGCTAATATGGAGACTAACACATCTCTAAGAAAAGCAAAAATATAGCACCATCGTTAATAATCAAGTCTGAAATGGGAAGAAAATTAGATCAGAGCCTTTACGAAAAGTTAACAATCCCCTGGCACATGCTTTTACTTCATTTATTTCATAAGACAATACAGATGTAAAAGAAAATTATGACTAAGACAATGAGGAATTAAAATCTGAAAATTTCTGCTGTTTAATATTGGCCTATCACACTTCTGGTTTAAGATATGGCATTTCTTCAATAAACTGTATAGTATTTCTCAGACAACAAGAAATAAAAATATGTAGCTAGACTGAATTTCAGTAAAAGCTGAAGTATCTTGTAGAGAATTCTGTATCCAGCCCAGTTGTAACTGTCTCAGTTATGATCATACCATGAGCAGCTTTACAGTAGTGTAACTCTACCAGAATAGAGGATGAATTATGTGAACTGTACCTGCAGCTTTTTCAGCTTATCTCACATTCCAGTTGGTTATTACTGCATCTGCATTTTATCTTTAGAAAACTGAAGGCCAGAAGTTCAACATCTTGTGTAAGAGAATGCAAGAAGCGCATACCTAGACTGCAGTGAAGTCCAACCTGGAGGCCAGCCTCCTCCCTCTTTAATGCTGGCAAAACTCCCATTCCTGACCCTCCAATCTCTCTGATCCTGGTTCTTTGCCTCCCTTGCACAAATGTTCCTTATCCTGCCAGACACTGACAGCTCTCTGGAAATCTCAGGAGTGAGGTGCCTCCCAGAAGGTGCCACTAAACTTCAGATTGCTGTACAGCACCTAAATGCTTTAGTTATTAAGACTGATTTTGTTATTAACTGTGGCTGGAGTTTGTTGTTTCTTTTTTAAAGTCTTCAGAAATTACTCTCATTTTCAAAATTGCATCTGTGCAACTATTACAAGATTCCTATCTCTAAGCTAGATTCTCACTTCTGGCTCAGACTATATGCAGGGTACAGTGTATGCATAAAGTATACCGTACTCTATTTCTTGTCCAGCTAAGATTTTTAGAACAAGGATACAGAAAAATAAAAATAAATAATTAATTTCCATGTTTCTGAGATCTTGTTAATGACAACCAACGTTGGGCTTGGATATTTTTTTCAGACCAGAAAGTTTAACTTAACACAGGGTATAATATTGACTATGGCTGCTGGAAGTGGGACCCTGTAATAGCTTGTCATGCTAGGGTGAACGGCCTTTTTAAAGACTCCTATCAATAACAGCCTCATGAATTTACCACTGCTGAATTTGCAAAAGGGCCTGAAGCAGATCCCCCAAAGGACATGCCATGACCTCAGAGATTTCCTGCCGTGTAAGTGTCTTCACTTACTGCTCAGTTGCTTAGAAGTTGGGTCCTACCTGGAAAGACCATTCTTTTCCCATTGTCACTGAAATCAGATGCCTGCCACAGATGCCACAGAGAGCTGTGAATTCTCTTATGACACCACTAGCGAAAATCTCTACAGACAGCATTGCATGGCAAGTTATATGCTTTTTCTCCCTTTTTAAACATTTACATTATGTTGCCTGCTGTGTTGCCTTGAAAACTTAAAAACTTCATGATAATTTTACTTTTCAAAGCACTCAGGCCAAAACCATGTGTGTGTATATGTACATGCATATCCAAAAATTTTAATCTCGGAACAATATACAGGAAGACTTTCAAATTTTGTTAGATGATGAAACCCCTGATACTCCAATAATATTTATATGCTAACTTTCTCAATACCATACCATACCATTAACAGCTATTAAGCATCTTCCTTGAAATGAGCCTTTGTGATTCATGTTCTCTCTCAATTCCTGATTTAAAATATCATTGAGTTTCACTGTAATTTTTGAGATACGCTAAAATGTTCTGCAGCAATTACGAGGGGCCAGAGTTGAACAAACCTACAGAATTTTAATGAGTTTGCAGTGGTAATTATTTTTAATTGCCTTCCATCTCATTAGAGTAGCAGGTGGCAGCTATGTAACCTCACCATGGATGCTGATTGTCTATACGGCCGCATATTTCTCTGCAGACACTAATGAACAGGCATTCGATGTCCAAAGCCTCTGTAGTGCTCTACTAACAGCAACTTGTTAGTTCCTTTGAACAACAGGAGTCTGACTCTGACCTCACTCACACTAAAAGTGTGAGCTGCAAAGATACCACTGTGTCATACCGCTTCCAGCATACCTTTTTAAACAACAACATAAAAAGAACATATACATGGGTGAATATATTACATTCTATTTTCTAGTATGAACTGTTTAAAAGCTTTTACTTTAGAAACAATAAGAATTGTGTCAGTTCCTGGTTCACACAGAAATATAGCAAAAAAGGAATGCTTCAATACACTTCCTTCCCTTCTGCAATAATTCTGTCTTAAAATAATATTATTCATAAAAAGAGTTAATTTCTCATGTGATTGGAGGAGAAAATTTCAAATGGACAGAGAAAAGCAATAACAGCAGAGGTTTGCCCTGTGTGTCTGTAGACTGCTAGAGGAATTCATAAGATGTTCTTATATTGAGAAAAACAAAACAAAACAAACAACCTAGCTTTGGTTTAAGAAAGAAACATAACATTGTGAATTTAGTTCCACAGTTACGCAAAAAGATGCAACTCTGTAGGATCAGTACTTTTTAATATATGCAGATTACAGACATTCTAATAAAAACACTACAGAAAAAATTCTGATCTATAAAAAACCTTTTTTACTACTGGAATAGTATAATTGTTACACTCTGTTATTAGGACTGCTTAAGAGTTCTGGCTTCCAGATGCCTGAAATCAAAATGATCTCTGTTTAAATTATGCAGCATCAATGACAAAATTCTACCTCTATGCTAAGCACAGCACAACCTGTGATGAACCACCTGTAAGGTTTGGACATTTTCTCTGCAGGATGAAGCTCTACAACACAAAACCTGTAATGCAGTATCATTAGGTTCTCTTCCTTCTGTCCAGATAGATATTGACTTCTTTATACTTTCTTTTTTTAAGAAATAAATTCTACAGAACAATTGATCAACTTATTTCCTGTGTCCTTGTTTTCTCACCTTCATCTTGTATCTTCTTCACCTCAGCTGCAGAGTTAGAAAAGGTATGCATTTTACCTGTTTTATATTAATAATAAATACATATCTGATATTGGTTATCTGCTCACAACTGAGCCTTATAGCCACTGTTTCTTTTAATTAAAATACTTTCTTCCCTTGGCACAAGGCAGTGGATAGCCTAAGGCAACAACATCTCAGAAAACAAATAGTTCCCACCTCAGATATCATTTAGAAAAAATTGATTTTAACGTGACCTGGAGGATTTTCTTAGGCTGTAAACTGATTATCTAAAGCTGGATTCTTTAGCCAAAAATGCCTCCCGTCTCTGAGTTCCAACTCCATGACATGATAAAATAACCAATAGCCTTAAAACCCCCTGTAAACTAAGCTTCTGGAAATCAAAGTGTTGCAAGCTGCGTCTGTCCTTGGTATTTGAAAACCTCGGCTTAGAAAACTTTTCTTTTGTATTGAAATTGTACACTTCATTCTGATACTTAAGAAACCTTTTCATTTCTGTATACACTGTTTTTGTCACATCAGTACTACTAGAAAACTATTCAGAGTAAAATTTCTTGTTACTCGACAGTAGTATATGAGATAGAACAGCTACACATGTTCCTTCTTATCCAAAAGGCTAAATGAAGTACTGCAGGTTAGATTGTCTTTCACAGCAACAATTTTTCCACTAATTTCAGTAGAGTTGGAGTAATTAAGAGAAAAGAAGAGGAATAAGTGTGCGAACAGTTGGAGTCAAAGACGGATTAAAGCAAGAAACAGTAAAAATGGATGTTACCTAAAAAACACAAACAAATTAAACATAATGGTGTCTGTTCTTGATGCAACATGACAGCAGATGACATTCGGTAGGTGTTCTCATAGTCCAGGAGGACAGCCTACATACTCCGGTCTATTTTTATGACCTACATGATCATATAAATATAATTTATCAAAATCATTCATTCACAAACACGAATCAGGGGTAACTCCAAACACAAAGAAATGTTGCAATGCAATGCGTCAATCAAAAAAAGTAAATCTAGCTAAAAACTATCACACTTTAAATAATATCAATTTTGATATGCATAAGGAGACTTAAAGTCCGCCCTGGAATAGCCTATGAAAGAAGTGTGGAAAATGCAGTAAAGCTTATATGTAAAAGACTGTAGGTGAGTTTGCATTAATCATGGAAGGTTTCATAGTTCAAGCAGTATTCTCTCCTTTGCAAACGCTTGTACTTTTTCTGTTATTACCTTACAATTGTGTCAGGACTTTCTGTATCAGCATAGCCTGAACTCATCAGTAGCTAAGCTTGTTATGGATAATCTTATTTATTCTACCACCTCTCTGCAAGATAATCACATTATGGTTTTCTCAAGGGCTTATCACCTTGAATCCACCCAGGACCTGAAATGCACAGAGAGGGAGAAAGAGATGTACAGATGTATGAACAACTTCGCTAAAGTTCTTTTTTCTTTATGCTTAGAACGATTGTATCAAGAGTCAAAATTATTACTGCATATATTAAATCTTTCAGAAGAATAGAATTAATTGGCATAAAAATTAAATATAAATGTTATGAATAACACTTTTGATAAGGAATGAGCATTTACATTTTCTATTAGGAAGTCTAAAATAGAGTATAGTATATTAAAAAAATATTCTTATCTGTAATGCGTTAACGATAATTCCAAGGAGTACAAATATGATTTCTGTAGAAAGATCAAGACAATAATTGCCTTTCAATAAGGCACAATATAAAAGGGATACTTTCCTCCAGCCTTTTAATAATTTTTTAATGGAAAATTCAATTCATTTGTTGAATTACTGAATACTAGACATTGAAAGGAACTTAACAAAGCCCTGGTAGACATTTTGGACAATGCCCAAATATTTGAAGAGGCAGAATTATCTATTATTTCATCACTTGGACTTCTAATTTAGATCGAATTAAATGCTTTTAAGTACTGCACATAAAACAATCTTCCACTGGCCAAGAAATGTATTGTGTTCCTATTTATAGAATCAAATATTATGCAAAGAAGTATATGGATAATCATTATGAATTTATCAGACTTTTTCAAATGCATACCGTATAAAGGTGTCAGAGCTTGTCCCTTAATATGTTCAGGCAATACTTACTTCACAAACCTAGTCCAAATTAATTTTCTTCCAGGGGATACCTAGTATCCATTAGGGCTTCCCTTTTAAGATGGACTTTGACCCTTTCAGTTACTTGAACCAATATGATGACTAAATCAGTAAAATTAAGCAACTGCTCTCTCTCTTTGTTATGTTTACAGAGTAATTTTCCTCTCACTTTTGTTTATTAAGACTATCTTAAATACCTCAATCTAGCTGCCCACCGTTCAACATGTCCATGTTTTTGTAAGCTGCCAGTCAACGGAAGTTCTGTGAAACAGGGGGCCGAGTTCTGTCTTCAGAAATAGTGATGCATTATTAGAAATTTGGTGTCCCTGTAGGCAGAACAGGGACAAATAAATGCTAGAAGCTTTTTAATAAATGCTAGAAGCTTTTTATTTGGCTGTAGTCTTGTGTGACTCACACGGGTATTAGTTTGTATTAATAAGTGCCAAATACTTCTTCATTCCCTTGTATGTAACTCCTCCTTAGATAAGCACAAATGTTAACACACCCTGTGCAGTATGGAAGGTGATTATGTATGAAGTGCTATTTTGAATTTTAAGTGGATCCCTCTGCATGGAGTACAACATGCTGTGCAAACTAAAAAGATTTGAGTGTTTGATTTTGACTTAATTTCTCTTTTCCACAGAGAAGAGTTTTCACTGTTGGGAAAAGAAGGTACTTGCATGTCTTGAATCAGAAACAAAATCAAGTTACAGAATTTTTCAAAAGATTTTTGTGCTTCAGATATAATTCTTTTAAATGGTTATTTTCATAGTGTTCTCTTATGAAAGAGCTCTGCTATGATATATGGCAGAAAAAAACGTACAATAATGAAATAAGATTGTTAGGATTTACTTTTTTCCCTAAACATTTCCAGACATAAAAATGTATCTAAAAATTCACCAAAAACCCCCACATTTATAAAGGTAGAATACTTATTCAATTAAGCTAACATGAATGGGACCAGTAAAACAGTATGTTAGAGTCAACCAGTCAAAGCTATGAGATACAAGTGTAGCCTTAATTCGCCCTCCCCGCGCACATGCATTATTAGGCTTTAATTTCATATTTACATTTGCTCATTGTATTTTCCACAGAACCCCCACCTCATTTACAATTTGTTGGAAGGGGTGTAACCACTGGTTAAAGGGATGGTCTGGGGACCAGGTCCTGTTCGTAAGGCAGTTTAATATATCTCCCTGGAAATCCCTACAATAGAATTACACAACATTTAGTTCTCCAAATAACCTTTCTGGATTAGAAAGCAAAGTAGGGCAGATGATGGCTAACTGGCCAGCCAAGCAAATTAGTTTATGTGTTTGCATTGTGTAATCTGATTGTAAACACCTAGAGAAGTGGGGGGTGACGATAAAAGGAAAATTGTAGAGACTGGGGACAATACAGAAAATGGAGGCCAGGGAAAATTGGGTGCTTGGTAGAGATCAGGACAATGTGGAAACTTAGGAAGCCTGAGGGCTGCACAGCAGGGGAAACTACCTGGTGTAAGGAAATGAGTACTACCAGACTGAAAGATGGGAGTTATGGGGAAATTGGTAAAGAATATTTTGAATTCTGCTGCTGTATTTTAGCTATGACTCGATTGCTTGTAGATGTTTTAGCTGGATTATTCACTAACTGTGCCATGGACTCAGAGATAACTGCTCATAACTCAGTCCCGCTCAGCATGTTCAGTCCCAAGGGACCAGCAACAGAACTGAGGTGGTGGCCTCAAGCATGGCATGGAGCAGTATTTCTTAACACTGAAGTGTCCTAATTAATTCTTTATGGTCTCTGTGCATCTCAGCTTACTAAAATTATGAAGGGGTTTTTCTTTATTTGGTGGACTCCTGGCCCTTGTTAGCCTAAGCAGGGGAGAGCTGATCCATCATCAAATCTTTACATTTACAACCAGATGCTGAACAGTTTATTGGAGAAAAATGTCGCTGACCCCCCTGCCCCTCCCCTGTGTACAGAAATCAGTGCTCCCACATCCAGGTTACTGAACTTTTAAAATGAGGCTGATGACTTTCATATAGTACACTCTGTGAGAAGAGGAAAAGTTAGCGTCTTTGAGAAGATGGATATTGGCTTTTCATCATAAGAGATTTCCTTTCTAGACTTCACTACCGAGAAAAGAAAATGGTGGTAAAAAGAGCTAACCTGCTTCTCCAGCTTCTCTCCCTTTTACAGTATCTCACCAATTTTCCTTTATGAACTAGAAAGTCTGAAGTGACTTCGAGGATTTTAAAAGAATCTTCCATATTCTCTGTTTCACTGTTGAAAGCTCTTTTTCCCAGATCTCAACTTTATGCTTAGCAGTAAGAATCTCTGACATAATTCCAGGAAATAAAGTCTATGTTATTATTTTCACCTAGTAACAGTCATAAATCCTACCATACTCTCCACCATGCATCAGACCTCACTGTGACCTCCTGCTGGTCTGATATGACTTGGTGCTATAAAGGCAAACAACCATTAGCATGGCTCAGAGCTAAACTACAGCAATGGTTTCCTTTACTTGGCTCCATGTCTGCTTACTTTGATTTAAACAGACCAGTTAAAACCAAGCAGTGTTTCAGGCCCCTGGTTCTTCTATTTAAGAATGTTGGTTCTTCTAGTCAGTATATCCAATACTTAAGTAGCTTCTTTTAACAACTGATCTGTTGTCTGTTTCTGTGAGAGGGTGAAATCTGCTGCAAATGTAAAAGTTAGTAATATATTGCAGGCAGTTTGCCCTTGTACCAATGTCTGGACTGTTTATTTTGAGTCCAACATTCTCTCAGCTGCCTTTTATTTAGAGGCTATTTCTCATTTTTTCCATACTGTAATCTAAATTAACACAAATATCAAATACTCTCACTCACTGTATTTTGCTTACATGCTGGTACGATTCTGAAGATAATGTAGAAGGCTCAACATAATTAGAAATAAAATGGTCTACTGTCACTTAAACACTTGAGCTAAAAAGAAATTTATAAAATAAGAAGGGTAACTTTGACACACATTTTAATGTATGGTATTCTAGTATTTCAGATTTTTTACCTGAATATACGCTTTTGTATTACAAAGGCCAGAACTTCTGCCAGTGTGAATAATATTAATTCCCATACTGTGGGCATATGATTTATTGGACCTAAAAGTCTATGCTTAAGAATTCAGATGATTCTTTAGCAAAATTCAGAAGGCTTCATTTTTCTTGCTTCCAGTAACAGATGTAGATTTTTTTTTTAATTTGGCTACGCATGTGGCTGAAACGTCTTCTCTGCAAATATACATACTCATCGGTGTTTACAGGAAATCGCAGGGAAGACCAGTTAAAATAAACATCACTATGTTAAACTCCAGCTTCTGGCACCCACTACCAAAAGTATCCATGGAGTATTTCTTTGGCAATCACAGGAAACAACTGCAGTGGCTGAGCGAGAATACACCAAAGTAAAATCAGTTAGACGCTTCAAATATTTCTGTCCTCTCATGCAGAAAACAGAGCTTCCCGGCTCCTTTATGTAAATATTGTCACATAAAACCAAACAATATGGATCATAGTTTATTCTAGAAGCTGTGAATTTCTAATGGATTCTGTCTAATAGAAAGAAAAATCCTCCTTTGCTTCTCTCTTTCCTTCAGACACCTTTGCATATCAGCTCTAACACATGTCACATCCAACCTTGTAAGGTTACATACCCAGGTTTCAACATGATCAATCATCCCGCATACTCTTGCAAACTCTGTGTCACCTGAATACCCACTACATAAATGAAACAAATGAAATTCCCAGGCTGCTGTTAAGGTGGACCTTCCTCTGGGGCTGCCACGTGTACTGGTGGAGTCTGTGTGACTCTCTCGCTTAAGACTGTGGGCTCTTAAGGAAGGAATCGTGCCTTTCCTTCCCTTCTTCATACAGAATTTAATACACTATCAATGCTTGATACATAATTAATAGCAGCATTAATTAATTAAATAGCTTGACTCTTTAATTTTGGTATGCTCAATAGATAGATAGAATGCTTTGACTGGTCACCTTGGACAGACTATGAGTGAGTACTGTTTCTACTCTGCATGTTTCCATGATCTGTCGAGACTGCCAACAGTTTTTCTCATCTTCAGAATTGGAAGTGCTTAGAGAAGTGCATTTAATGGTGATCTAGTTGATTCACTATTAAACAAACAGCAGAAAGTATTCCTGTACTAGCATACAAATGAAAAATATCTCCTTTTCATATTTTTAGTCTTAACTGTGCCACATTCTTTCTCAACAATGGAAATTTTGCTCGGTAAACAATCACATTGTTTCTATGTGCCTGTCTGCAAGGTACTCAGGGCATTATTTACTGATACTGCATGGTTTGAGTAAAAAGGCAAAAATCAAACCCTATGAAAAAAATCCAAGACAGGTGACTAAGATTTAACATAAGAGATCTCAATAGCCTTCAGTATTTCTTAAATTTCCACCCAGTAGCAGGCTGAAATTTTCACCTACCAGCTAGGTTTTCATGCACATGACTACATGTGTCAAAGCACACCAGCATGAAATATAAGAATGAATCATCCCTCAAGAGCACTATGGCTCAGTGATGGATGCAGAAGAAACCTGAGTGATTTTTGGCTGTGATCCTTGCTGCCTTGGGATAATATTTCACAATCTCTTCTCCCTGGTTCCACTACTCAATGCCTACTTCAGTTACAAAACACTGGTTTAAGGACTATATGTTACTGATCACGTCTATGGCATATGACAACATGGGTCTATATGCTCCCCAGGGGTCAGAGGAAACAGTGCATAAATAAATTATTCAACCCTAATAATAAAATATTATCCATATTGCTTTAAAAATATTACAGTAAATGAAAGATCAGCATCTGACAGAATTTGATAACAGGCTCAAAACTAGCTTACGGTCATATTAGGAAAGTGTTTAGTATGCATTAAAGGGTTTACCATCAAGGATTATGCCTTTTTTTCTACTTTAATCCACTAGTGGTTTATTGTATTTGAGCTTTTCATTCTCTATGTTTTAGCTGTCTGTTAATCTGCTGCTAAGGTCTACTGGATGACTGGGCTAACAAGACTCAAGGCATTAGCGTGTGCGTTGCTAGCCCACCCAGTGGTGTTTTCGAAGGTGTGTTACAAGAGGTTTTAAATATTTTGTCTGTCTTGCAGTTTCTCTGTTAAATATTTTTCTTACTATAGGCAACCAGATAAAGGGAGGTGAAACCTCATCAAAAAGAAATCTTTCACTAGTATTTTTTTAATGATAACTTCATGTTTCACCAGAAACAAGGTGCTCAGAGACATATTTTACTCTGTGAAATTTTTACTTTTTTGACAATCAAGTGTTCTGAACTACCTGGGGAGTTGCAACAGCTTTTTAGGCTTCATTTCAAAAAAAGGCCAATACAATAAAACTAGAACATAATTCATGTTGCTTATTAAAGACTGTTTATTGAAGGCTGAGAGTTTATTTCTTTATATTGTCAGAGAGAGAAAACTTGAAGACTGAAGAGATCTGCAAACAAACTAATAACAAATTGCAACTCAGACTAAGCCAGAAACATTTGCCATGTTTCAATAATTATTTTTCAACAAATTCCAGCAAGTCACAACCACCCACTCAATCATTCAACATCAGTCACTAGGGTATAAAAATATACTAGTCACAATTTTCTTGCCGTCTATTACAGTGGTTCACAGATTGAAGCGGCGTCAATGAAAACTACAACCAAAGTCATAATTTGCACAGTCCCCTAGGATAGGTCCTTAACTAGTATAAGCCTACCTAATACTGCTCACCAAAATGAGCACAGGCCAGTTTACAGCTGCGAGAGATCAGGCCACTGACTTCAAAAGAATAAGGATTTTCTTTGGAATTCTGTGATTTTGGGTATTGTTTACAAGCAAGCCTAGCACTTACGAAAAGCACTCTGGTTTGTTCTGTAACTTACTGTTTATCTTCTGCCAGGATGTAAATTTTATATAAAAAGTCTTTAGTACAAAGCCCTAATAGCAAAAATCCATGTATCATTTAGCATGTCTCATTCATAGAGGTAGTGCATTTACTATATTAAGATAACCTTTTAAGGAATTACCCAATTACAAAAATTGAATGAAGGAAAAACAAATCTCTGGCACTTCAATCTAATTGTAACAGAAAACGTTATGTTAAATGCTGATCCACAGAGAAATCCAAAACCAGCAAGAGGAAAATATTACCACTCAATAAAAGTCCTGGCAACTTCCCACTGAGACCTGAAACACAATATGTACCCATCAAACAATCACTAACTTATTGGATCGTTAGGTAAAAGCCAGAGTCATTTGAAGAGAGTGCTGCTCTCCTTAAAGCTGAAATATATCCTGGTGCAATAAAGAAAGCAGGCACAAATAATTCCACATAATGGCAATTATTGGGAATAACAAATATTAGGAAGGAATCTGCTAAACTTTCTTGTTTTCAACAGATTCACTGTGAAGTTAACTTTTCTTTTTTATTATGCTTAAGAAATTTTACCCATCCAAACAATGTCACTTTTCTACTTTTACAAGCACAGAAACCACAAGGTTTTCATTCCAAGGACATGACATTCAAATCTCTCTCAGTGGAACTGGAAGAATGGAGATGGAGAGTAAAATGACACCTGATAATGCTCTTGCAAATAACTTCTATTTCATAAATGTACAAATAATTGCAATGTTTTTCTCTTCTTTTTTTCTCTCTGTTTTTTTAAGTTGTTCTTTTCAGTCGTGTGTCCCCCATCCCCCCCACTTAAACTACCACTACTACTATTAATCTCCCTTCCAGGAAGCCTTCTGACTTTACTCCACTCATATCTTCTGGAATCCCTTGCCCTTCCCTCCAGTCTCCTTTATAACAACCTAGTACATCACACAACAATTCTGTTTCTACCTCCTTATGTAGCAACTCTTTTCCCATTATTTGTCATCAAATCTCCCTTCCTGAATAATCCCTCAGCTCAGTTTCATGCCCCTCTTCTCATGCCTTTTCTTGCAAGTCTCCTTTACCCTCTCTTCCACCTCTGTCCTTTTCTCCTTGCTGTTCATGACTGGGAGGTGAAGATAACCTCTGCACTGGCCTAAGGAAGATAATCCCTGAAAATCCTCTCCAAAAGAAAACACATATTCCAACAAACCAAACAGAATCTCGATGGAGAGAAAAGTGCCCTTTCCACTTAGACTTACAAATTTTTTTCCTTAAAATTCTTATAAAGTTCCTGCTGGATATTTGCATTAAAAGAAAACTTCATGGTGGAGAAACTGTAAGAACTAGATTATTCAAGAATTGGTGACTGAGAGTGAATGAGGAGGTGTAAAATTACCCCAGCTTCTATAGTGCACCATCTAGGCCAGCTGCTAAAACAGTCATAGATATATTGACAGCTGGGGACGTATGACAGTTTATGCCAGCTAAAGAACTACCCCTGTATTTGGAATGAAAAAAACCCTGTAATCCCACACAAGCCCTATTTGAAGACAATGTCAAATAATGAACTTATTTCCAACAGCATTCACTCATGCAGAGCCAGGAATATAGAAGTTTTAGCTGCAAGCAATTAACATTTTGTATATTTTTTTCTTCTCAGAGAACAACCGAATGTGGTGCTGTTACATAGCTCTCATTTAACCACCGTTTTTAACATGTATTTGCGTAGTTTCTTACTTAACAGAATATATGGAATGAAAATACTACCTTGCATATATTTACTTTCTTTTGATAGCAAAATCTATTTGTCGTTCAACCCTCTAGCACTCATAAACTCTTTGAAAGCCATAAGGCACCAGTGACACATAAGCTATAACTTTATAGCATTTGTAATTAATTAGATTTGCAGGACTTGGACACCAAAAGAACACGGAAATGTGCAATATTTTAGTTAACTGTCAACTGGACCATCAATATGCATTAACTGTGGGTATAATTCTGTGCTACTTTATGTTTTGTCTTTTGCACAATGCCCTATTCAACAAAACCCTGTCACTTTGAAATGATGACATACCCACAGTCTTCTTTCACTTAATGTCGGGGAAAATGTGTTCATCATCTCATTCTGGATGAAGAGGTTGATGGGACATGGGGGAGAATGATAGATTACTTGCATAAGAATCCTTTTGTGGGATAATTCTCTTGATCTAAGTTACAGTGGTTGCATTCATGTGCTTAAGAGGAGGTGGGTTTCAGAGAACGGGAAAAGGGGTTTGAGCAAGGTCTCTTCCGTATTTCTGAATCTGGTGGCACGCACAGCTCAGACTCAGAGGCAGCTGGACAGCAATGTAATTTGGATGCGAATTTTTCTTTTTTGACTTATTTTGTTGTTGTTTGGTTCAAGAAATCAGAGAGACCACCACTTGAAATAATCTGGGGAAATACTGATTTAACATCTTTATCCAGAATATGCTAAAAAATATTTTTTTATGAAGTATTTGAGGAGATATTAAGTACACCTGGAGATGCAGAAAATTCAGGATTTTAAGAAAAAACACTGTTTTAAAAAAAAATCTGCTTTCCCACACACAAAATGAAATCATGCCACTCAGTGTTCCTTACATAAAGTTTAAGGGTTTTAACCTGGAATACGATTGTCAGATAACGTTGTAATATTATCATCATCAACGTCACAATTTTACTCACTGTTTCAAACAGCATTTTGTTGTTACTTAGACAAAATCAACACTGCCTCCTACATTTCAAAGGTTAAGCAAGGATGGAAATGTCGGATCTTAAAGGTACCTATTTTTAATGGGCTAAGTGTAGTTTTCAGTCCCATTTCTGCCTGCTTTCACCTCCTTGTTGGGCAGTACTGTCTTTATAACGTACTCAGTTACACTGTAAGGGCATTCTCTAGGTGTTTCAGCCTAAAGCCTAGTGGCTTTTGTTTGAAATGTGATAGAAGGTCTGTGTCCCAGCACTTCCTCTAGTTGTTATGGGGTGGCGAGGATGCTCAGCACCCAGCAGAGCTGCATATAAAAGAATTTCTCTGGCATGCCATGGTTCTGGGTCTCCAGCAAGGAGATCAATAGACAAGAATATTGCAGGCTCTTTGTCTTGGGAAAAAGAAAAAAAATCACATAAGCAGAATCAATGGCAATGTAATATGGATGGCATTTCATGTGACCAGGGACAGGAATAAGAACAGTTATATTTATAAAAGAACATAGCCAACTGGATTTTGTTTATTCCTCACGCAAAGCAACATAATTCCCATTTTTACTGTGCAAAGCTATGGTTTTGATAACATTTTCTTCCCCCCCTCCCCGCCCCCAACAATCCGAAGAAAATTTATCTTCCTTATTGAACACCGGCATGTCAAAATCCCTATAAAATTATGGAATATAAAATACGGATGTAAATTTGTAGTTTAGAAACATCTCACATTCCCAGTACTCTTTCTAGCTCCCCATCTGCAATATAAAGCCAGACTGATCTCTCTAAATCAAAATTGCATTCTTCTGACACTTCATCTCTTTGTCATGTGGTGTCCTCACAATATCTGTGCTACAAAACTCTGATTCTTTATCCATTTACAGCATCACAGGACACACATCAATTTTATACAGGTAACAAGACTAATATATATAGGAAAAAAACTTATAAATCACATTCGTGGAGAGGAAAACCGTGTTAAACACCACAGTCATTTAAAGAAAACCAATTTGTTTTGCAATTTTTTCAGCTGATGTGTAATATTTTGAAATCAGGCTATGTTGGACATATTTATTGTGATGTTGTATATGATGTACAATGCATGCTAACATAGAGCTATGATAGCGTGTCTTTTTCCCTTGAAAGGAAAACAGCCTGGTTATCCTCAAGTGCTGAAATACCTCTAACAACTGTCTTCTTTCCTCTCATTACAAACTTCCTTACATGTTTTGCACCCACCTCATTTTTTTCCTCTTTGCCAACAGACAAAGGGTAAGTAACCTATAATTTTGACAATCACTTTCCCCCTCTGGTTACCTTCTATGAATTTGTATCCCAACATCCTTCCTAACTGGGTATAACACCACAAGTGAACAGGTCTCTCCATCACACATTGATCTCTTCCTGCTTTCTGCTATGCAAAGATGAGACAAAGGGTATCAGTGTGAATTGTCTCTAGTTATCTCTATTTAGTGAATTTTAATAATCTAAAAGACATAATAGTACCGAACAATTTTTTTGAGACCTGCTCATTCAGGAAAGTTTTCACCCCTCAAGTATATTCGCTTTTGCCTTTATCATAAAGAAACATATACACCAGATCAAAATGTGCACTGTATCGCCATTCCTTGTACGTTAATGACTTAACTAAATCTGCAGAGATGACTGCAAATTGAAGTTAGCATGTAAAACAAACCATCTTTATTTTCAGAATATTTCAATTAGCTAAACTGTCTCATGTACCCTACTGGTAGTTCCATCTGGATAATGATTCCACAGAAATCAGCATATTTTTTAGAGAAGTCTCTGGACTAATAAGAATGGGAATAATAAAAAAAAAAAAAACACCAAACACACCAAAACCACCTTGAGTCTCAGCAGCCAGTCCCAGATGAGAAAACACAGTTCTGTCCCCTTACATTTTAACAACACCTGATAGACTCGCACCTTGAAACACTTCATTATTCTTTTCAGAAGAAGCCATATCTTTGACTCCATATTCAGTTTGACACCCAGCCTTTCATCCATTATTCCCCTAGGCTTGCCTGCTGAACCACCACAGAAAGATTAAGAGAATATCTTCCCATTCTGGTAATGGCTAGCATAGTATTAGATATAATTCTCAGCAACTATTAAAGGAATATCAGGCTGGGTTTGGGGGTCTGTAAATTCATCTTTTTCATTTCATTGATTATATGACCTAAGGTACCTGCTGTTTCTACCCCCCTTTCTTTAACAACATTGCTTTGCATGAAAGGATATACGCTTTTTTAATTCCTCTGATACTGCACCTCTGGAAATCCTAGGCTGATGTCAATCAGTAAAATTTGCATTTAAATTCAGTTACTAAGTCCTTTCAGAAGCTCAGGATCCAGCTTGCTGAAGTGAGGCTTCTGATGGTCCAAAGGCTTAACTAAAGGTTCTACTAACATGCAAAAAGTATGCCAGAACATTAATTTTTAGGAGACAAAAACCCATACAGGCTATTGAAAATGGAAATTTTGTTCACACTCAAAGTCAGTTTGCTTTCTGAGTTAATAATGAAATCCCAGATCTGAAGAGCCTTCTGATGTTTTAATTACCCTTTAAATCTTTTTGTATAGCTGTTACATCCTGTGGAGGGGGAATCTGTTTATTTTAATACAGATGCGCAGGAAAATAACACATTTAAATAACACACAGTGCTACAGTGTCATAGGGTCTTCTAAGTAATTCTTTACTCTTTTCATGCTAGTCTAATTCTATTGACTTGCAGGTCATTAAAGTGAAATTCACACCAGTGCTCTTGGCCTGCACAGGGCCTATGCATCACTTAAATCCTACTTAACTCTCTGAGTGGGGCTTTGAAAGGATTTATGAGGTGTGCAGTCTTAGGAGCTTTCTAGGCTGGGAGGTGAATGTCACAACTAATTTGCTTCACCTCTGCAAATCCATAAAGCAAAGTTACAGTAACCTCACTTGTTGTCTTCCTAGAAATAGGTTCAGCAAAGCTTGGACTCTTGTGCTCCTTCCTGTAGAACTGTACTTGATCTTACTTCTGGAGTCTGGCATGAAACTACAGTTCAAGCTTTATAAAAATTGCTAAAAATTAAGACCTAAAAGAGCTACTGGTAATTTTTAAACTTAGTTAAATAGAATCACAAAAACACAGAACGGCAGGGGTTGGAAGGGACCTCTGGAGATCATCTCGTCCAACCCCCCTGCTTGAGCAGGGACACCCAGAGCAGGGGGCACAGGAACGCGTCCAGGCAGGGTTTGAATGTCTCCAGGGAAGGGACTCCACACCCTCCCTGGGCAGCCTGTGCCCCTGCTCTGGCACCCGCACAGGAAAGAAGTTTTTCCTCATATTCACGTGAGGAACTGTTACCTGAGGTAATTCCTTTGAGTCCTTAGATCTGTCAATGTAGCATGTTATCAGTAAAATCTATCAGGACTGGGCACTTTCTAAATGTGTGTAGCTTTATATATGGTATTTCATGTGGAATTCTCTACAGAAAACAAACATCCACTGAAAACTGAATTTCCACTATTCTTCAGTATTCACTGTCTTTTAAGACGCCTCTAATCACCAGTTTCTATACACACTTAATGTCAAACCACTCTATTTATTTTCATCATTTTTAATGAAATGGCAGCTACAGCAAGAAAGAGAAATTTTCAGAGCTTTTTTCTGAAAATAGGATATTTATCGAGAGAGAGATTAAAAAAGCTAATTTAATTCCTTCTTTTTTTAATCACTGCTACTGGGGATCTGGACCATATCAGGAGGGATTCTGACAGCTTAGTGTTGTTGGGAGAAGGAAGGAGAAAAACCTATCAACAGTGAATGATTGTATTTAAGGTTGACAATGATGAAATAGTAGAGGCTGTGCTACAATTTCTGCTCCTTCATTTGTCTTTGTTGATAAAATGAGCACTGTCAGAGGCTCGAGCTCACAGCAAATTTAACGTGACTCTGTTTATCCCTGCACTGAAAAAGGTTTGCACATGATCAGATGATAAATGCGTGAAGTTATGGGATATCCCTTCCTTCTCTTTAACAGAAACATGCAATTTTCCTACCTTTTTTTTTTCCTTGAGGGAATGAAGATGGGAAGTAGCTAAATAGAATTTTTTCAAGAAAATATTTCATATAACATCATGACTTATCCCGAAGTAATACAAATGTACACTATAAACAGTCTTTGATTACCATTTTTCTAAACTAGTCTCTGGCCTTGTTAAAAAAACACATTCCTCATTCATTCTTACTTTTCAATAGACTTCCTACTCCACCAGATCTGCTTCTCACCTTGTATTTCAAAGGTCCCTCTTTAAACTATAGGATGAAAGAAGTTTGTTGAGAAAACTGAAAATGATAATTTGAGATGGAGCTAAAATTAGGCGGCCCTGTTGAAATCACACTTATGACTGAACTCAGGACAGTTTCCTCATCATACAACTAGATTTTGCTTTGTGCAAAACCTACTTAGCAAATACCATTCTACACAAAAATATGTCACAGCTAAAAGATAGACACAGAAAGTGTTGAAACACCAACCTATATTCTATAAAACACATATATAAGAGTACATAGGGAATGCTATCAAATTTCATTAACAAAATATGGATGCAAATCTAAAAATACACTAATGATCAGATTTCTACAATATTCTGAAAACCTTCCCTTTCGTTGGTTTATGCTGATCAAAGGGTAGCATAAAGCCTCCATGACCTAATATTCAATAATCCAAAATTCACATTTCATACATGCAATGTCATTTTTTCAGAGCATTTTTCAATATCAGAACATGATAAGAGTACTGCAGGTATTCTGCAGAACCTTGCATCTGCCCCGCAGCCTAATCCTGGATATTATTTCAGACGGTAACTAGGTTTCCATGTAGTAGCCAGTGAAAAGCCTATTTCAGTCCTCTGAACTCAGTGGTTAATGGCTCTTCTCTGCCTTTTGAGAGGGATGCAATGACACAGGATTTAAACTGGGAAAGTTCTTTCATAAAAATGACTTAATATAGACCATTGCTTTTTATGATCGGAATTCCATTACATAATTTATTTACTTTCACAGTTTCATTCTGGGTGGGATTTCTGTAAGAAGTTCTAACTGAGTATGTACAAAGGTACAGGTACGAAAAGAAGAACGAGAAAATGTGCACTACCTTCTTTCTTTTTTCACATTACATTGATTTTAGGGGCAGGGGGATGGGGAGCTGGGGAGTAAAATTCCTGCGTTCAGGAACTTTATTGTTTCTGTCACACAATAAACTGAATACTAACATTTAGAAAACAAGAGACAACAGCAAGGTTTTAGTTGGTCTTGTCCGTCCAGCCTTTGGTTCCTCAAGCAAACTTTTTCTAGGGGTAATCCTTTTCATTAAAATCCTACTCTTTGGATTCAGTAATAATTTTACGTTTAGAGGTGCTGCCATTTTTCTACTTTTAAATGCTGATACACGTCTCCTCCAGTGAAACTGATGGAGTACACGTCTTAGTTTTATCCACAGAACACTGAAGGCTCATTATCTGTCTCTCCTCTTCTCTTCGAAGAACTTCAAGAAACCTCTGACAGCTAGTCAAAAGGACTGAAAGTTCACATAAAATAATTTTTGTGTTTATAAGAAGCTCTCAGCGCTGTAAATTGGCATGACTTTTCAAAACCAACTCCCACAGCACTGCGCGCTGCTCGGGCCAGAGCCCCGACCCGGGCGGCGGGGGGCGGCGGGGGGCGGCAGAGGCCCGAGTCCCAGCGCCGGGGCTCCCCCGCCCGTTCGCAGACGGGGATGCCGGTAGCTCACAGCCGCCAAACCGGCTGCCTCCTCGTAGCAGCAAGCAAAGCAGCGCCTTCCTGCGGGGCCGGGAGAGGGCCCGCCGCGCCGCTCGGTCCCTGGGCAAACGAGCAGGCCTTGCCCCATCAGCTCCTGCCAGATCCCTTCCTCCTGGGCTGGGGCTTAAGCGCAGCAGCAGCGCACGCACCCCCCACCCCCACCCGTGTGCAGAGCCCTGCCAGCAACGCCGCCGGGCCCCCGCAGCGCAGGAGGCTGCACCTCACCGGTTCTTCAGCTGCCCTTCATGCGGTAGCCACGGGCTGGACATCCCCGGTGTCAAGGAACGGGTGACCGCGCCTTTTCCGTTTGCAGCCACGCTTGTATAAACACCAGTGACACAATCAGTGCTTTCGAGTAAACAACACCTGAAAAATATTAATGGAAACGCGGCGTTCCGTTTGCCAGATATCACTTTACCTGTACGCTAGTATTACTTAAAAAGAGCACAGAGAAATATTCAGCATAATTAGAGCTCGCCTGTCAGGTTTAAGCTCTACAAGCTACTGCATTTCATTTCCAGCATAATCAAAGGGATTTTTTTTTTTTTCCAGGATGAATTTTTGGTACTGCAGACAACTTTTGACTACAGGAGTAGCGTGGTGTTTGAATTTAAAAAGCAAACACGAGGTACAATCTGTGTTAAGCAACATCCTCTAACGAAAATACAAACCGACCAGAACAAACAGCTTCAGGCAAACTAGCAGAGTAAACAACAGAAAGCAAAGAGAACAAGAAAAGACCGGAGAGAGGCTGTGTTGCACTTTCTTTGGAGCTAGAGGTCTTGGAGGGTCTCAGTGACTCCTAGCTCCATCTGTCTAAAGGAAATCGGTTTTTTGCCACTGGCATGAGAACTAAAATTCTGCTGTGGGAGAGATGACGTTCACGGTGCTTTTTAACTCCCTAATTAATTTCTCTCCTGCCAAAGAACACAGCATCAAAATATTTTAGTACAATAACTAATCTCAGACAGTTTCTCAGTCACTCCTTAGGATTTGATTCCGCAATTTAATCCACTGATATCAGCTCCCGCGCTGCTGACTTCACTAGAGCTCCATGGGTGCAAGAATCATCTCTCATTGATCACTTTGCACAGCCAGGGCTTTCTTCTGTCTAGACTGTGCTGGTGGGGGCGTAACATTCTGCAAAGCAATTTAACTCCTTCCACAAATATGTTAGGTTTTGTCTTATGTTCATATGTGCTTATCTAGTAGAGTACCTGCTAGTTAGATGCTGTCCTGAGGCTCTGAACCATCAATCAGTAGTTCATTATTGTTATTCTTTTTTTTTTTTTCCCAAATAAATTCTCAGCTGAGATAAACATCTTTTTCAAAAGGTGGATTGCCTTGCAAACTACTTGTAAACACATACTGTTAAAACACAACTGTGAGTCAGACTGGATAATTCATGCTTTTCTGTTTCTGTCTGAACACACAGTATGATACGCTACCTTGATTTCCATGAAATTTTGATGTAGAACCATTAACTTTAAAAACAGAAATCTTGAAACACTACTGAAAAAACCACAGTTGACTATACAAATAATATTTTAACAGAAGTAATGCTATAGCAACATAATTTTGTGTGTATTTGTATTTATATGTGTAATACTGCAGATAAGGATTCATTGTTCTTTAGTTTCAAAAGACTTTCAGCATCTTTTAGAAATACAAGCAATCCTGTAACAAAAGGTTCCATTATTTTCTCCTTTATGTGTTTTCCTTTCAGATCTAATGATTTTCAGAAATTGTTAGGGTTACCGGGGTCAACAGACAGTGCAAGGGTCCATTAGGTGTGCAAGAAAGCAGAGCTATGAAAAGCAGTCACGGTGAGGAACATAAAAAGCAATTATCCAACAGATGTTGGAATTATTATTAGGTACAGATGTTGTTTTATAAAGCAAGGCATCTGATATAAGAAGAAGCATCCTCAGGCTCTGCACTGGCCAGTCAGGACATTGTTTGTCCCTTTTAGGCTTGTGGAAGAAAGCTCAGTGTATGAATACCAAAGACATCTGTTTACAGTCAAAATTCAGAAGGTTTGTGAGAGCAGAAGTAAGCTATACCCACTACTTCATCCTACTATTTTCCCCGGACTCTGTAGCCTGGCTTTAGAGCTTGCCAATGTGATGGTGGTATGTGGTATTCTTCCTTACATCTGCAAATTGTTCTGGCTCTTTCCTATAGCTAGGCATTATTCTTTGTAACTAGACTTAAAAATTAGTTACCCAGTCGCTCTCTCAGCCCCCTCCTCAACAGGATGGTGGCGGGAGGCAGTGTGGGCAATAAGAGTGACAACCTCCTGGGTCGACGTGAAGAAAGGGAGACCACTTACCGATTACTGTCACAAGCAAAGCAGACTTGGCTTGAGGAATATCTGTTTAATCTATTGCCAATTACAATAGAGTTGGATGAAACAAAGACAAAACCTAAAACCCCTTCCCCCCCACCCCACAGCTTTCTCTCAGGCTCATCTTCACTACTTCATCGCTGGCGCCTCTGCCTCTCCCCATACTGAGTGGCGCAGGAGGATGGGGAATGGTGGCTGCGTTAAGTCCACAACAGATCCTCCTTCCTTCTCACGCTTTTCCCGTGTTCCATCGTGAGGTCCTCCGTGGGTGCAGTGTGGGCACCTGACCCAGAGTGGTCTCTCCAGGGGCTGCAGGGGAAACCCTGCACCGTCATCACGTCCTCCTCCCCCTCTCCCCTCAGGGCTCCAGGGCAGTTTCTCACGCTTTCCCCCCATTCCTCTCCCTGACTGTCCAGCCCTTTGCCCTTTCCTACCCAGGCTCCCCCCGAGGCGCCGCCATCCACCGTGGCCGCGGGGTTCAGCCGTGCCCTGGGGTGGGTGGGCTGGAGCCGGCTGGAACCGGCTGTGACTGGCGTGGGGCAGCCCTGGCTTCTCCTCACAGAGGCCGCCCTGCAGCCCCCTGGGCACCGGGTACGTAAGTTCTTGAAGTTTTTCCATTATGTCTAACTGAAAGTGGTCCCAAGCATTTCAGAGGTGGTAAATCAAAGTCAAAAAAAGCCTACTTCTCTAGCAGGCTTTTCAATGCAGTCAACTGCATCGGTAGGATCACTTTTTTTAAGGTACCAGCTTTAGACATTTCTCAATGCAGACACTGGCTGTTTTCCACACACTATGCTTATGCCTCTGGTGGCTACTAGAGGCGCCTGCAGCTGAACCAAGGAGTTGGATCACGGGCATTTGTGGAGATGAACTGCTTTTCTCCTTCCTCTGAGAGAGAAGTGGCAGCAGTGGCCCTCTTAGTGTCTGCGGTTTGATCTACAGCACAGCCACGCCGGCCGCCAGAGCAGCAGAACCGCATAGGGAGGGGCTGCGAGGTGTCCCTCGCAGGGGGTGATGACTGAGAGAAGTGTGCTGCTGCCTTTGGGAGGTGGCAGGGGTTTCTTGAGATGGTTTTGATGTGAAAACCAGTGACCTTTGGAACTCACAAAGAATTTCAAAAAGAGTTTCCTAAAACTCTTCTTGGCCTAATGGGATAGGCTACAGGGTGACAGGAAGCCATCTGATGGCTCACTGCTGCTACTGGCCCCTCTACCTCTTGCCTTTTGCTCTCCCTGCTCTGGCCACTGCTCACCCCCTACCACCCATCAGAGTTTCTGTGAGCTAATTTGACTTACTGAAGCTTGCAAGAAATACCTACAAATTAGACGGCTTTATTCCACTAATACTGAAGAAACAGATCAGTTCATGTAACAATCAAGGGAACAACAGATTATGGAGAAGTGGGGACAGGCCTGCTGTCAGGAATTGAGAGGCATGAAGAGAAGGGAGAGAGCCTCCTCTTCCAGGGACAAGGAGCCATTAGGCTGCCCATGCTGTCCATTGTCCTTACTGTCCATCCCTTCCTTGAGGTGGCAGCTGGGTTTTAAAACACTTACCCATTGCCGCCTTTGTAAACCTATCACTTCATCATTTTGTATATTAGACAAAAATAACGTCCCTGTGTACAGCCACATAAAGAGACCTAAGACCTATCTTCATTCACGAGTTAGATACGACAAGCTGAAAGACCCGAGTTTTACTTGGTCTATTTTGGGAACGCAGTTTCTCTTTTCCTGCTTCGGGAAGTGATGTTTTGTATTGATTTTGTGAAAGCCGAGGTAGCATTTATTCACAAAAGATGACTTGTCAGATAAATCTGAAACCACTGCAACATACTTCCCAGACTGACCTCTTTGGATCTCTACTCACATGTTTGTGAACATCTTTCATCCTGGAAATGCTGCCTGTGCATTCAGAGAAGTTGAACCCAAGATGCATTGTATCTCCTGCTTCTGGACTTCCCATCATTATCACTTTTGCACACACAGAATGCTACTGTATGTCAGGAGACAAAGGGGCATATAAAGACAACAAAGAAACAACATTTTTAGCTTAACCAATGTCCGGTCTATGTAAAAAAAAAGTTAGAAAAATAAAAATAAAGACCAAATTCCAAATTTCTCTCTTCTTTCTTCCTTTGAACATTTGTTATAATTCAAGTGAGATCTTTTTGTGAACTAGTTACTACTTTCCCATACAATCCTCCCATGCCAAAATGACAATCGAGGATGGATGAACCCAAAGCAGTCATATTGTTCATGTGCTTTAACTTCAACAGATTTTTTGAACATTAGAAATTAAAAATGAGGAGAAAGAAACAGACTTTTTCATTTTTTAAAAATTATCAAAATGTAAGTCTGAGACAGTCCATCCATTCTAAAAATTCATTATTAAGTACTAGATTAATTCTCATTTAGAACTGAGAAAGCCAATGCATTCCAATCTCTCACTTGAAATTCAAGCTTAATTTTTATTTTTTTTAGATGTTCATCCATTCTTCTTCTTTTCACTCATGCTAGCTTTGCAGTGTTCTGTAGCTTAAAGTTCCTGATAGCTCTGGAGCTTGAGCACTGAAATGCCACTCAGTAAAGTTTTTCTCCTCTGTTTCAGGCCAGCTGGATGCAGGATGCACCTGAGAAAATTACTATAAAACACTGTATGTCCCAGGAGATTTACAAAGATTGAATAAACTTCAGGTTAACTTTTGAACCAAATTTTTAATCTTTAGAGGATTACCCGTAAGCTATTATTAATGATTCCAGTGACATTGTCATTAATGCATTTCATTACATTTTTAAATAACTTTTGTACCCCAAAATTTACTTCAGTTTTGGGGAATATTGTGATTATCACAGAAGTATATATAGAAGAAAAGGCAGCATGCATTGTTATTTAAAGCTAACATTTGTTAATAACTGTCAAACAGTGGTATTTCAGACCACAGAATTAGTATTCTCAAGTTTGGAAAATGTAAGATCTGAAATATTGACATTAAATACTCAGATTCTCTCAAAATTTAAATAGAATTCTCTTTCATTCCACATTACTACATTTCTGCACACCATTGGTATTCCAGGTAACCTCTCTCACATGAAAGGTAATGAGACTTTATGTCTGAACCTTTTTGTACTGAAACTGATTTGAACAAGAGATATCTTCAGTACTTAAGGGTGACTGTTGCATTTAAAATGCTATGTACCAACAAAAAGTGTCTCAGCCTGTGGAATGAAGGTGTATGTAAGACACTGTAGTAATTCTGTATTAACCCCTGTATGTTTACTGTGTCATTTTGGTAACTTGAACAAGCACAGTTATTTTGTCTGAAAATCTCTCCAGTTACTCTGTTTTGTGATCTACAAAGGAATGAGCGCTTTCTGACTAGGGGGGTTATGCCCATGTATATCACACAGGATATGTACTGTGTTGGTATGTCCAGAGCAGTGAGAAAAAAAGAAAAGAAAAAGAATCAGTGACGACCTTATTTTCAGGAGAATCTCCGCCAAGGGTATAGAGTGATTTCAATGATAGCTTTCAATGTCTGAAGCACAACAGGAGAAACTATGTAACAGACCAAAATGCCTGCATATTGATCATGTCAAACACTTGAAAACCACTGCGCTGGGACAATTCTCACCCATACAGCTAGTTAATTAGATCTACAGTTAACTGTGTTTTCAAGCTAAATGACTTCATAACTAGATAATGAGGTAGCTTTGGCTGTGGTTTATCTTCGCTCCTGTTGCTATTGGGAAGACTGGGATCTGAAAGCGGAGTGCTTATCAGGCAGATGAATACAGGATGCAACATAGCCCGTTCAGCTCAGTTCCCAAAGTAGCAGGACTGCATTTGTTCAGTGATTTTCCTCTGGCAGCTTGCAGCAGCGAAAGACAAGCAGCAAGTTCATGTCGTCCTCCCACAGCAGCAAATATTTTCAACAACTTTGCTCTAATTTGGATGACAAACCCTCTTGGAAAGCTCTTTTCCTTCCAACAGTAAGTGCACTGAAGTAGGGTGATTTTTATCTCCTCAGAGCCACAGCCAAAACACATACACAAAGTTTGTCAGATCGATTATACATGTTTTTAGTCTGTTACACCTGCACAAAGAATTAAAGGAAGGTGCTATTGTACTGTAAAAGAACTAGAGGGTAGCATTGTATAGTCTAGGGAAGCAATCCTAACTAGAATGCTTCACATCTGCCTATGTAGCTGCTGAACTTCAAAGAAATCCATTACAAGCCAATGATTTCCAAGATTTCCATGGCAACCTAATGAAAACAAACACAAGATACAACAGAAAGTTATGCTTGGATGCATCAAAAGAATAATACTAATTATAGAAGCAGCACATCCTCGGAGGGAAATGTTAAACTGTATAAAGAAGAAGCATCTGTCTAGCATGTCTTGTAAAATGCTACGTTGTAAGGGGCAAATTCAACAGTCAAACCTGCAGATGTGTGTCTCTGACAGGTGACTTAAGTAAAGCTCATTGTGGTCTCTGAAACATTAAATGGATTCTCTTTGGGAATGTCTCAGGCTCCTGAATGTACTTACCTCCAGATACAATATTCAGCTGGTGTCTCCTGGGGAGAGTGCAATTTGAGCAAAAAGGGTTGATCTTAACACGATTCTTTCTATTTGTACCATCTGATCTCTTCCTCCCTTCATCTCTCTGAGGCTAGCTGCTCTTGCAGGAACAGGAGAAGGAATTGCAAGAATCCAGGCTACATTCTGGGCCAGCAATCCCATTTTGCTTAGCTTTTTATGCAGTTATACCCTGATATATTACAGGAGAACTAGAAGGGTTTCAGAAGATGGAGGTATGTCATTTTAATGCAGAGTGAACCAAGAAATTACATGAGCTTACAAAAAACTTTGGATCCCAAGGACCGTCTCATTATAGGTAGAAGTATACTTCATTAAACGACTGATATAAAAAACAGTTCCAAAGGGTAAAATATATTTTGGAACATTTGGAAGCAGGTAAAGACCTGCATAAAAAATTTTGAATCATCCTATTATTCATCTCAAAGGAAAGAAAAAGGTACAAAACTAAACAAATGTTTGTCATGAGTGAGTTACATATTGGGTTTTTATGCCTTGTGGAGAGATGAACTAGAAAATTTTGAGGCCCAGCTGTTCTAAGGTTATGGTAACCAAGAGTCACTAACTTCATCTTTATACCAGAACATATCTCATTACAAAACAGTGGTTTAAATGCCAGTCTAACATGGATGGTTTTTAAGATTAATTCAGTCTCAAATGGATATAACAAATTCTTAATCTGTTCTTTTCCAGTATACTGCATTTTGATAACATCTGAGAAACAGGCTTGATCACCAAGCTATGTCAGATTACCAGCATGCATTAGAGTTAGAATGAAGTTCAGAATATTAAATCCCTATTCATAGCATTCTCCTTTTCATAAATGAATAAATAATAGATTAAAAAGTCAATGCACTTTTGCTCACAAGTCAGGTTTTAAGGCAACTCATACAGACTCAGATTAATTGTCTCATTTTCTGTGTCAAACCAGAAACATTATTTATTCTCGTAGCTAACATGCAACACATATTTATGATAAATTTTTGGGAAAATATATGTGCCTACATTTTCTGTGCTTTCTTTATGCCCAGCCCCGGTTCAAACAGGTAAAATGATACACTGCTCATTGCTATTCCAAAGCTCTTTTGTGAAGTATATACAGGAAATAAGATCTGTGATTCAAGAAGCAAGACACATGTTAATTCTTGTACAATGGAGAAATCAATATTAAAATCAGGAGTGCATTGCTTCTGAGGCTGTACTCCGGTGATAACAAAATATTAACTTACTATTCTCAGCCTGGAGCAAAAAACTGAGAGAACATTTGAACTTTAATTAATACACATATAATGTATTTGCAGTTTACAGTCACCGACTCCCTGAGAATGCATACAGTTATGCCATACATCGACCTTCATTCAAACTTTGAGGAAATATTAAATTGAGTTGCAAGCTTGCCAGGGCCAGGACCCTGTCTTACTGTGTGCTTATAAAATGTCTGGCATGCCTGTGGCACCATATAAATAATCATATCAGTACCACAGTAAATGAGGAGGGTCAAAAAACCAACCAAACACCACCACCCCCTAATTCATCAAATCCAATATTTAATCAGATCAGATTTTTTTAGTAGTTTAGCCACTAGTCTTTCTGAGCCCCCTTGCTTTTATCCAACTGAGTTGTCAAGTTTTACTAATCTATATACAGAAAAGGCATACTGCTGGTGCTTGTAGACATCTTGCTTCCATTATCCATCAAAGGGTATGAACCAAAGACCATCTCATTGGTCTCTTTCATTGACAGGACAAATGCTCTGGGCCATGTTCATGACCAGGAAATTTGCGTGCACAACACCATAGACAAAAATGCTAAATCTGTAGCAGTTCAAGCTTCTGATCACACAACTGGATTACAGTTTATCTGAAGATACTGGTGTTGGTATTGCTTAGTTTCATAAATATATGACACTGCATAATCTTGTATGTTCTACAAAGGCATTAATAATTTTTTTTTTCATTATTTTTATTACTATCTGTCCTAAGTCACACCTAGTCAAAGAAAATTACAAATATACGCTTAAGTGATCAGTCACTAACAGCTATCACTACATCTGATTTCTGTCTGCTACAGTAGCAACTACAATCTGTCCATAAAAATAATAAACCAACTTACAGTGAAGAATAAGACAACCAAGATGAATAACTAACTTGTTCAAATCATGATTTGATTGCAGTTACTCGAATAGAAGAGGGAAAAGGGATAAACATTCTTTGAGTATATTATTCACCACGTATTATTCACTCAGGTTCACTTAATCACCCAACCTCTGTAGGTGCCCAAGGCAACCCTTGAAACCTTTGATTTATTTTTGGTCTCATTTAGAAGCTGTCATACGGTTGCAATGTATTAGTTCCAAACAGCAACAATTTCAGAAATGCACAGAACAGAACTGATTGATTCAGTTACTCTCTACTGGAAGAAGAAAATACCCTAAAATGTGTGAAATCTTTGAAACATGAAAGATTGAACATACCAGAGATAAATTATATTCAAATTGAATTATTTTAAATATTCCTACTGTTGTAGCTCTCTATTTTTTGTTCTGATCCCTTGAATGAGAATTCTTACAATGGAATAAAGTTTTTATTCAATGAAGAGGTGTTTTTCCTCTTCGTTGCTAAGGTTGTGCCCTAAATACTACTTCCAAACTTTTCCTAAAACAAAATAGCAACCCCCTTTCTACAATATGTAGCATATTATCTGTTTCTCCTCTCCTTTGTAATCTCCACAGCCTAGTACCTATCTTTTGCAATGCACTCATCAGATGGAATCGCAGACCTGAGCCAAGTCAGTTAGAAATGCAGGGGGTCAGGGGGTACCAATTGGTCTCTGAGAAGCCAGGCTACTAGGTGCAAATTTGCTCAAGCAACAAGGTCAGCACAGCAGATTTGGGTAGTTTTTTTTGTTGTTGTTGTTGGGTTTTGGTTTTTTTTTTTTTTTTTTTTTTCCTGGGCTTTTTTTTTCTTGGGGATTTTATCTTTGGAAAGTTTTATCTAAGTTCCAACCTTTGTCTTTTCCTGTGGGATTCTATACTGGCTGTAACCCTGATTGGGTTAATTCCAGAAATCTCAGTCAAATATTCGACAGCCATGTAAAGATCATATGGATGTGCAATGCAGATCTGTTCCCTAGGCTTCAGCTCTTGTGCAGTGTCTCTAATACATCTGGGAAGCTATGAACAAATTGCATGTGTGTCACAGATGGCTTGCACATGAGCTATAATCCTGATGTGTTTGGAATGGATCAGATAATGCATTAGCACATTGAAATTCAGCAGAGAGATATGGAAAATATCAATTCCATTCCTTCTTTTCCCTCAGTAGATTAAACTAATATATTCAGTTTCCAGGAAAATACCTTTACCTTGCACTCTTGTATTGGAAAGGAGGACAGAGAGCAACCCTTTCATCTAGTATGCTAGCTTTTTTAATTGTCCTTTTCTAATGCATTATGTGCAGGATGTAAAGCTGCAGAGAGGTTAAGCTTGCCTCAGATTAATATCCTTCCCCAAAAGACACTGGAATGATACCATTAATCTAAGGGGATGAAGTCTATACCTGAGGAAAAGGGTTTTACTTTCAAATGGAAGGCTGAAACTGGCAGCATGGACCATCCCCAGGTGGAACTGTTTCATGTTGTATAATGTACCCCAACATCACTTACTCAAGAGAGTAGGATAATCATTTGAGAAGCAAGTTACAAGTTACAGGGGATTCTAGTTTACGTTCCCTGTGAACATTCATGCTACAGAACAAAACAGTGTCAGCTAGAAAAATTTATGGTGGCTGGAGGAGAGTAGCTGGGATGTCAGTGGCCAGGGGAGCACCCCCAGGTGGGAGTGAAAGAAGAGGCAGGTTTAAAACCCCTTCGTCAGAGGGTGGAAGCTAGTTTCACTTCCAGGGCAATCCCAAAGCAAGGTGGAGAGACCACAGGCCTTTTTGTCTCCTTCTGGAGCTTTAGATTTCAGAGGCAGGAAAGGGAAACACTGGGGTTTTTTTGCAAAAAAAAAAAGCCTTAAATGAGCCTTTTCTGTGCAGAAGAAATATTTTTTCAGGCTTTTCTTTCAAGCAATTGGTAAGAGGAAGGAGAGGTAAATTCTATTTATATTAAACTACGCTGGAATTATTTTTCCAGTGTCTGATTTCAGCTGCCACCCAATGGCTTATTTGCCTATTCCAGGGGTTTCCTGACTTAGAGTTGAAGAAACTTTGTGAAAATAGATACATAAAATTTAGTTCAGCAGCATGGAATATTGCTGCTTTGACTTCTTCTATGGCCTGGCCCCAACTGTTTTACAACAATTACTGGTATTTTATAAGAACAGAACATAGAACTAACTAAATAATGGAAAAGGGTGTAAAATCTGACAAACTGTAAGCTATAGTTATTAGTACAACAAACAGAGCAATAAAGTAGTGGGACACCAAATGCGATAAACCAAAAAGCTGTTCATATTGGTGCTGAATGTGACATGCATAAGGTCCCTGAGAAAGTTACGTATGTTTTTAAAAATGTCAAACTAGGGGCTGTAAGTACTGCACATTACCTTCTGTGAACCACCCTCATCTGGCTGTGGGAAGAGGGGATTGAAGTGACTTCTATTATTCATGACAGACCAGCATAGCAGGTAAGGTGAAGGCAGAGACCTGGCAGCTCAAGCCCAGTCCCCCTGCCTCAAACCAGAAACCTGATTCACTGGTGAACCTTCTGTCCTTGTTTATGCCAGCTCAAACTTGCATAAGTAATTTTACACTCAGTCCATATCATCACCAATAACTACAAAAATGTTCACCCATGACAAATCTCAGACACATCAGCTCACTATGAGATGCATCAAAAAAAAACCAATTAAGTAAAGTATGTTTACATGGGGGTCAGAGGGAGCTTGCTTCAGAGGTGAATTTCATGCCACTTCAGGCAAAGAGAAAGTAAATTGGTTGGAACCCACATGTTGGCCAAACCAAGCCCCTTTTGAAGCTTGACCATCTGCAGCAAATGTGGAGATCTGGAGCAAAGCACATTTTAGAACATGGAAAAAAGCCCATAGATTATCAATTAGACATTCTGGCCTATAACATACTTACTTTAATTTTCAGAAAGTAGCATGTGTGATTTTGACAGTAGAATTTTGCCCATATGGTTTAACATTTGGGTGCCTCTAAAGCAGCTTGGAAAGTTTAAACTATTGGCTAATACTTCAGCAACTTTACCTCTCCCTCTCACTGGACCTTTATTTTTGAAAGGTAAGATTTAAGTTGTTCTCCGTTTCATTACTTTGAGAAGATGCATGACACTTGGTTTCCAGGTATGGAAACATACTTGAATGAAAATATGACTGCTGTGATTTCAAGTGATTTCAGTTGTTTCTTAACAAAGAAAATACATTTTTTGGGGCGGGGGGGTGGGAAGGTGAGTCATCATCTAAAAGGAAGCTCATCTTTCTGACCCCAGTATCTGATTTTTTGCCCTTTTCAATTTTTGGGTGGTTCAGATGAGAAATATCTCCAACCGGACCTGCCACAGTAAATTTTCTAAAACCATTACGTTAAAACCAAGCCTGCTACACTCATAATTATTCTGCAATGTTGTGCCTTTAGGGACACTGGCACACAATTTTATCTGCAACATTATTTTTCTGGCATTTGTGACAAACTATAAACTACGGGACTGAATTTTTAAATGGAAGCTTTTCTCATTATGAATCAAGTGAAAGTAGGATTCTGCTATTGTAAACTAGCAGCAAACTTGCTCTTAAACCATATTTCTAGTGGCTCTCATTTTGCTGCAAACGTAAATTCAAAAAGATATATGTTTCTTTCATCCCAATGCTACCACTGAATTAAAATATCAGCAATATCCATGAATTAAATGGGCCTCATCAACACTTTTTACAGCAGTTGAGATAGCATTTTATATATTTTGTTTACAAACAGCAATAAATATACTCATGTGTATTGATCTTTATTATCGTTAAGATTTATCAAGCAGCACTTATGCTTCTGGCCTTGCACAAAAGGGAAAAAAATCCCAACCCACAAAAAACCCCCCATGAATCCTCTACATGTTGTTTCTACAATACCACAATAATATTTAAGATGTTGGAGTCCTGCATTTGAGCAAGGCATATATCCAACTATGCATCCTTACATGGGCATAGGTGTGTCTGAGAACAAAGTCAGCATTAAGGTACCACATTATTTGCTAGTGCCAAAGCTCCTGGAAGACGCTATCTGCCTAGCTACATGTATACATGTATATGTATATATATGTATATATGTATACATGTATAATCATGTATAAGATTAGACACCAGACTACTGTGAAATGGCCTATCCTTAGGCAGGAGCAAGAAACTAAAGCTGCCCTTTATTTTTTTGTGGCTAGAAGGAAATAAAAGAGTGATAAATTAAGGACTCAGTTCTAAGCTAGGATGAGCTTAGACCATAGGTCTCTTTTCTGAAAGAAGTCAGGACCAAGCTTCAATGAACACGTCCCAGGAGGAGGATGCTCACTGAATGGTACAACACACAGTGCTGACTTGTCACCTCAGAGCTGCATCAAGTTGATGAGACAGCACACAAACTGGACCTGACACAGGAGTTGTATCAGAACTGTCCATGCACGTACGAGCTGTTCAGAAGACATGATAGAAGCAAGCCAGATTCAGGATTGCTGCAGTACTTTTGAGAAACAAAATAGATTGTCTACCTACAGATTTAAAGAAGAGCCAAGAAGCAGCCCAAATTGGAATGTAAACACATAGCCCATCACTCCCCACCTCCCATCATGTGGAATTTACTGATACCCACCTAGAAGTCTGGGAGTGTTAAATTGAAGATCTATCTAAGTGTAAAAAAACTAAAGCCTTCATTCATCATCTGTCATCTGGATAAAGTTACGCCTCAAAAAAGCAGTGGTTTTCAATAAGGCAAAGCTTTGGCTGAAGTATATTTTCCCAGATGTAGTGTAATCCTACTAATTTTAATGGAGCGTGACATTCAAGTAACTGGAGGCAAAGTCTGATCATTAATTTGGGATTAGAAGCAGTTTATTCTTACTTTTAAGTATTTTATACCGTGTTTCCTGTCCAAAACATTATACCAGCCCAAATTAAATTGATTCAAGATTAATTTAGTTAAAGTGGTGCAAAACTCCTGTGTAGACACTCTTAAATTGTTTTAAACCTGGAATATCAGCCTAGGTTAAATTGATTCCTCACAAGATTAAGCAAAATCAATATATCATCCATTTTTAACCTGTTTAAGACTATCCACTGAGTAAATTATTTAAAAAACCTAATAATTTAACAACATATGCTGAGACTAGCATTTATCATGATGATCACTATTGTCTTCTTGTTTCTGGCTAGTTGCCTGTCGGTTACATTTCTTGCACAAAATCTCATCTCTAGTGGAACTAGTAACTTGGATCTTGTATAGAGTCTGTCGTAGTGGGGGTGCTGTCATGGAGAGGGATTCCCAATCACAGTAATTGTTAACATTAAAACAGTGCAAGTCTGCATGCAAGTGTGGCCTTACTTTAAAGCTACAGTCCTAAACACTGGATTTCCTGCATTTCAGATTTTCTGTACAGAAATGTAGAACTTTCTTTCTGTGTTGAAAAAAGCCTGTTTAGACCAAACAACATTTTCAGTTGGTGGGAACAGTAAAATAACTTGCAGTCTTCCTGTCAGGGTATTTAAATTGCTGTCTCTAAACTACAAATCCATACATGGTGAAATTGGAGAGGAAAAAAAAAGTGTGACAAGAATCGATATGAGGACTTAAGCTTCTAATGGATTAAAACAGATCGCAAAAATAGGAGAAGCAAAAGTATCACCATTACCAAGTATGTCCAAAGATAATGGAATTAGAAGTAACTAGCAACTTCAAACAGAACATTTTCCCAATTAGGTGGAAGAGAGCATACTGTTTCTTTTAGTTGATTCTCAAGGTCTCATTTCTTGGCAAGTGCAAAACCACACCAGGCAGCATGAACTGTGAAGAGGGATCATGTGAGTTTGACAGCTCCGCTAAAGAGATATAAAATTGCTTTCTGGTTGCCATGTTGTAGCTAATATATGGCACAAGCTTGAGAGGGGGAAAGATAATTAAATTTTTACGATAAAATCTGAATTTGATTTTACTATGGAATAAGTTGTGATTCAATTGCTCTAATCTTTAAAATACCACTGTAAGAAATATGTTATATCTTATTTATTTCATATTTTTGCAATCAAGAAGCCTTTTGAAGATATGCGCCAGTAATTTTCCATATTGAATTAAGAAGCTCTTGTCTTTGATAGCCACATAATATATGAAGGATACTGAATCCTTTTGCAAGACTTCCTCTAGCAAAACATATCTGTCACCATGAAATTCATACCGTCAAAGATTTCTTTCATGTTAAGATTTTAAAGTGACCAGCAGCTTAAGGAAAAATGGCAGGACAGAAAAATACTAAACTAACGTTTGAAATAGAAAGGTAGCAGGAAATATTTTAGCAACTTGGTAAATGATGAGGACAAAAGCAGAATTTTCCAGTTAGCCAAATCTGTACTTCTTGTAAACATTGTATTAAGATGCCTCCTGTCATAGTAAAGAGTGATTGATAAAAATGATTCAGGGTCCAGACAGAGATAGTATAGAGCAAAAAACATGGGGGGCGGGGAACAGGCAGAGGGCAGAAATCCTTTTAGATTGACCTTTAACTGATAAATTGATGATGTCCTCATTAGCAGCAACCCTGCTGCTTGCCCTCAATAAAAGATAATGTCCTGCTGTTAACACTATTCCCGTTTCTGTGATTTAACGCTACTATTACAGTGCAGATTCTATTTAAATGGATTAAGGTTTAAATTAAGATAAAATATTGTTGGGTCTGCAGTGTTTGTCTCTGAACCAAGCAGTGCGCTTTCGTTGCCTGTCACTGGAAATCGGCAAGCTACGGGGGCATTTATCAGATGGCATTAGTGCCAAGGTTTTTACAATACCAAATTTGTTTAGTATGTTCTCAGTAATATTTCACAGGTAGTTAGTCTGTTTAAGATAAACTTTTTAATGCGTAGTTATACAAGCTATCATCCTCCCTGAGGCAAAAACTTTTCCTAGAATTCCAGTATTATCTTAGTATGCAAAATTTGTGGGGTTCACAATGTAATGAGAGAATGATTCAGATTAACTGTTACATCTAATGTATACTCCATGCAACTTCACATTTTGCATGGTTATCAGTGCCATTTATAATGCTAAAAATACAGAAAGAGATGTCATTACTAATCTATGACTTGATTTAGCATGCTTTTGTCGGCTTCTGAAGAACTGTTTTAAACAAAGAAGCCTAAGCCTTTCAGTTTGGTCCCCAGATGTGCTTACCGTTCAGCACTGTATCCTGGGAGTCAATCTATATTTTCAAGATAAATGACCAAAGTTCTATAGAACAAAGATGTTTAGCAATCTCTGTCATTAAACATAATTATAGAGTTATTTTAATTATTTAAATACATGCTGACCCAGCTTCTAGGATCCTTTATTAACAGTATCTCTTAACATACACAAATTGTCTATATTGGTTTAAATCTTCTGATACTGAAATAATGCAGGAACTATCACTACAGAACAGAAAGCAATATTGTCACAGGAAAGAGCAGCACGGTTTTAGAAATCTGATCTTCTATTAACTCAGTGCTCTTTGCTGTTTTCACTGCTGTAAATGATCTACCACGTAACCTACCACTCAGCTTTGATCAAGTGCATGCTGACTAACCTGGTGGATGTAATCCCTTTCCACAAGGCCTATGGTAAATATGGTTTAGAAGTTGAAACCATCGCAAGGACAACCTTCCATCGCAGTGGGGTTCTTTCATATACAAATCTATTTCCAATTCAAGGAAATAAGTATCAAAATATTTTTGCTTCTAGCTAGGTGAAAGCAAATGTACATTGTCCTGATCTCATGAGACCCGGTAGTATAGTCCCTGTGGGCATTAGTTGTCAGTCAGCGTGGTCCTTCAGAGCTGCTGGGACCTGGGGTCACCAGTGAGAACCGCAAGGGGGGAGGAAGGAGGCAGGTTTTCCCCCTTGCCCTGCCCCACTCACTGTGGGGCAGCAGGGAGCTGGAGGTGGGAGCCAGGGGAAGAGGCACAGCACCAGCATCTTCCCTCAATAGAGCAGGGCTGAACACAGGCAGCAGCAAACCCCCGCCCGTGACCATACAGCGCTGAGAGAGGCCAGAGCAGCTGCCCCCAGGATTGGGTTGAGCATGGGCTCCTCAGGTCCTAGGCCTCTCCAAACGGGGGACTCCCACTCCCCTCAGCTTTCTGCATGTGCCAGTGGAAAGAGCAAGTGATCTCCACTCTCTCTCTCCAGGCTTACTTTCTACAGCTTTACGAGCCCTCAGTCCCTCTGGTAATCAGCTCTCACATGTGCCCTTTCTCTTTCACTGTGCTAAACAGGGCTTTAATAAAAAAAATTTTGCTGTTTCACCTGGATTCTTTTCAGGAGAAAAATAAAATTCACACACATAATTGCAAGAAGCAGCTGTCGCTTTAGAGACCGGTATGCAAGCAACATAAGGCGTGACTTGAATAACAATGTCCAAAAGACTTGAATAATGTGAAATTATTCAAAGCAAACTTAAAAATGGAACTCATTTCATCTGAGAAATTCAGGGCGTTTGCCTCTTACTGTAAATTAGTTTAAGTAATATCTCTGCTTTCTTCCAGTGGTTCGTATCTGACAGTAGAATAAATTCCATCTCTCTTACCCTGGCAAAAGCAGACGATTTGCTGGAAGCACTGTGACAAGATTTTACAGGATTCATAATCCCATATCCAAAGTTTCTGGATCTTTGTTGAACTCCATTGTGCCACTTTCTCAGGAGTGTCATATCCACATTAAATGGTCCAGTACTGCTACTAGATGTGGAATAAATTTGTGAGGAGAAATGCTAGCACCACAGGACAGATTGTTGAAAACCTGAAGCTCAGAATCTGCAAAAATGTAATTATTCAAAGTTATCATTGAACAGTCCTGCTTCAGTTTTGCAGTTGTTTTTATGAACTTTAAGTGTACTTAGATGGTGGCAGAATTATGTGAAATATTTTATCTTTATGTAATGCCATAGACATGAGATTTTTTTAAAAAAAAACATTTATTCATGCTGATCACAGCTCTTAAAACTGCATATTCCACATGCATATTCACACTTAAAAAGACAAAAGTATTTCTATGCAACATGCTGAACTTTAACTAGTGTATACCTTATTTTCCTTAAACTACCCATTATTTACATATATATATATATAAAATTGGGGGAAATAATTAAAGTTGATTGTTTAATAAGATGTTCCTTGAAAAGGTAATTCAGTGGGTTAAAAATGTACTTACAATTATTCAGCTATACACATGTGATTTCTTTCACACTGTATTTAACAGTAGGAGGTTATTTTATAATTTTATGAACTTAGGAGTAGTGAGAAAAAAATCTCTTTAAATTAATAGTGTAATTACTACTTCTGTCCTATTTCTGTAGTTATCCTTGTTAATTTTGTTCACAAAAATATCCTTTAAAAATTCAAATGTTTTGAAGTTATACCTTTATAGAAGGAACACAACTGTATGGACAGAAGAACTGAAATGCAATATAAATGTCAAATACTATTAAAAGTTAGAAATGTAAAAGGTTGTGTAAAACAACTTTTCAGTGTTAAAGTGAAGCCTAAGGGAACATTTTAGGGTTTGGGGTTTTTTTGATTGGTTTTGGTTTTGGTTTTGGTTTTTTTTTTAAGTTGGTGAATATTGTAATTAGTGATAATTTTAGAGTATTGCACTGAAAAAGAACTAGTCAATTAAATTAATATTAATCTGTTTCACTAGTCTTTTTAGGGAGCATTACTGAGTTCAGCATGTGTTAGGGGGAATTAAAAACTATCTAAACTGGTTTTATGATCATCAGAGCATGCCTTACACTAGATGTACATCCTGGCTCTGTAGAAATCACTGGCAAAACTCCCACAGACTCCAGTTGTGTTCATGCTCTACAGTGCATTTTTTCCCTAATTGTTCTGGTGTTGGCAGTCCGGTTATCCTGAAAAAAAGAGGATTCATTTGCCTGTTGTGCAAAACACCAAACTACACACAGAGCAGAGGTATTTTATTTAACTCATTTTTGCGCAAAGATTGGTGCTAGGTGGTAACCCACAAAGCTATCACCCTGCACAGAGGAACTACAAGGCATTTATACAGTTAAATGTGTCAGTCACAGCTAATATTCACACCCCTCAGCTAATAATTGGTTAATTTCTTTCTCATTTCAACTTAAAGGTACAGATCTATCTAAATTTACTAGGCATGCTCAGAAACTAAGGGGCTTATTGGGGGGGCGGTTCCTGGCATATAGGTGTGATTTTTAGTATTATAATGAGGATAGTTCACCTAAAGGACACTTTGTTTGAGGTCTTATCAACATCTCAGTTAGTTGTTCTCCTTGACTGAACACTTTATCACCCTGTCCTCAGCGTTTTCTGAGGAGGGATGTTTGCTTTTATTGGTGTCTCAGCTCTCCTCAAGGATATAGCCATAAAACAAGTGCTTCCCTATCAGTTCTCTTCTCTGGCTGTCAAATTCTGTTTTGCCAAGCTCACATGGTTCATTGTTATGCCTTAGCAAAAAATTCCATTTTCTTCGTGATATCAGTCTCTCACTGAAAGTGTTGCTCTCGTCCTTTCAAGCGGAGTTGGATGTAAGCTAGATTTTCCTTAATATTTTGTTATTATTTTTTATAACTCCATCAGTACAGGGTGGATTTTCAATCCCTGGTTCACAATGTCATCTACCCACAGTGACATTCTAGAAGAAGTTTGGACTCCACTCTAGAGATGTGGAGGATTTAGTTGCGACAGAAAATTATGGGTTCGGAGCAGAGCATCAGGGCTATTAACGGTTTTCAAATGTTGTGATGCGCTTTTCGTCAGTTCTTTCACCAGCTTATGTTGTGACCCTTTTCATTCTTCTGCAATTGCTTTTGTGTGAAGAGACCATTACAAACAGTTTGGGAAAGCTTTATGAGACAAAAAGGGTAAGATGAAGAGATAAAAACCCAAAAGAACAACAACATCCCCCCAAAGAACCCCACCAGATCATAACAGAAATCATGTAGCCATACATATATTTTTACCAGATCTGAAAATCCCCACTTTTACCAAGGTGGGGTGATGCTCTATTATCTTAGGGACATCACTCATTCATGAGCCCCCAAGGCAGAGCGACACCGTGGCAGAGGAAATGCAACACTGCAAAACCCTCCTTGCTCAGCTGAGGAGCTGATGTGCTGACAGCTGAAAGAGAGGAGCTGACCCAGTCATCATCTGTAGGAAAGGCAAAATTTTATAGGAATTGCTACAGGACAAAGAGGAGGCAGAAGCAACTTATCTACACTTAAAGAGGGCTTTGTGGGGATGGAAGTGTTGGAATGCAGCAACATGCATAAAAGGACATAGAGATTCAAGTTTGTCAATGTTAGTTAAATATGTGAGAGCTAGGGAAGAGGAAAATATATGAATTTAAATGTTATTTTTCTCTTCTTATATCTACATTCTGTGAAGATATAGTTATTGTCCAGGAGCTGTTTGGCTTAAATATTGATCACACAGATAATAATATCTCCCCTTTGAAATATATTAGAGAAGAGCTCAGGAGAAATAAGAAGTTGAAATAACTCCCCAAATGTCACAAAGCAAAGTCTCCTGACAAAGAATGAAATCGGTCAAGTTTATAAGCCAGTCTATTTCTCAACAATAGTGTCAAATAATATGGAGACTGAGCGTGCAATGGCTGTTTTTACTGCTATGTGTTACAGAAAAGTAGCAAGGCAAACATGTTCCTGCTAACATCCACAGCGTGCACCCAAGTCACTACTGCATGCCCTTTGCACTGCATGCAGAGAGGATAGAACAGCACACTGCAAAGCCGTCTCAGAGCAAAACTTCACTAAAAAACCCCCTACCACCAAAAAGCAAACACCCACCCCCTCTCCCCCCCTAAAAAAGGATAGATCTTTCAGATCTCCTTTTTTACCCTGTTCAGGTTTCTGTCCTCTTACAAGCAGCTGTGCCAATAAAAGGCCATATAACCAACATCTTACTTTCAACAAACCATGTTGATTACAATAGGTAAAGAGTTAATCCTAGATGTTTTCAGGCAATTTATCTGATTTTAGACCACAGGCTTTTGTTTTTTTCCTTTTTCCCCCTCTCCAAGTATTTGCTGTTGATATGCCAAGTGAGTTGTGTGGCTTGGTTTTATTTGGGCTTTGACTCTTTTTCTTTTTTTTAAAAGAGGCTTTGGGTATGGAAGTTCGTGTTGGATTCTTTTGATCATCCTCTGTCCCCTGCAAATAAATGTCTTCAACCCTTTCTGGATAGCTCCAGTGGCATTAGTCTGCTAATTCAGCTGCTGCACTTGAATTTCTGTTGTGCTGAATCCTTAAAAAAAAACCCAGCTTTGTGTGTATGCATGTACTCTGTATACAATATGTGGAAAAAACAGCAGTATAATAATGCTGAAAAACAGAAATCGGAAGTTTATTCTTTGGACACAGAGTTCTACCTTCTAGTGAAAAAAAATCACCTCATCTTTCGTTTTCATTTTTGTTTGTTTAAACAAAAACAGAGTTGTCCTCAACTTGAGCAGGATCATGAAAGAGACAGAGGGTCTTCTGAGACGTGGTGTTACACAGGTACAAGTAGGAGCTGATCAAGAAAGAGCAAGCATTTTTGGAGATGTAAAGGTGTTTGATTCATTCTTTCAAGTGAGTCCTGAAGGCTTAATTCTGGTGCTGCATGAAGTGTTTCAAAGGTCACAACACTGAAAGCAAAAGGAACAACCCATATGCAGCTTTTTCCTAACACTAGCAGCACAAGTCTCACCTGTGATTCACACAGGCTTGTGAATGCTTATGGAAAACCCCATGCCTCATATGTGAACACCTCCTGAGGGAAAATTAGTCATTTCACGCAGCACTAATGATAGCTTGCCAGTGTTAAATTAATGGCATCCTTGGGGAAAAAGGTAATAACATTTTTTCTGATTAACCTAACTGGCTGCAGGACTCTGCTGTAGTTCTGTTCAAATTCATCAGCAAAACCATTTTTTGTGCAGTGCCTTGAGTTGGAAATTTTGATTCTCAGAGCTGAGAGGGCAAATGGAAGTTTCTGGTGTTCTGCTGCTTTCTGTAATTACCTGTGATCACAAACTACATTTATTCCCATAAGATTTAGCTAAGATGTAAAATCCAATGATATTCCATAAATCCGCAAAATAACTTTTTCCATCAACAAATAATTCACTTAGCCTTTTGAAGTCAATCATTCATCTCCAGTATGAAAGACATTGTAGAAACCAAAGCTGAATTAGGAAACTGAAACATAAAGCAGTATGCACAGGTTAGAACAATGCAGTTCTCCAGATAAAGACTTTGTATGCATATCCATTTAATATGCATATAAAGTTTGAGAGTCCTATAAGAAGAAACTGAATTTAAAAAATAAATAAAATAAAAAAGATCAAAGTATGAATATTTTCTTTGGGAAAACTTTCTTCATTATGTAGTACTATGCTATTTATTGTGCACACGCTTTCAAAGGAGTAAGAAAACATTCTTAAGGAATTCTGTGCAATACGATGGCAAAATGCCGTGGAAATCAAAAGAGTATATGCTACGAAAAAAAGCCTAGGTTTTCAGAATACAATAAGGACACATTTTTTCATTTGTCCTCTAAAGCATCTCAGTAGTACAGTTCTTTAACACTATGAATTAATTTGGCATTGACTTATTACTAAAAATAAACTTTCAGCTTCAGTGTTGTAATCTGTTAGCTATAATATTCTGAAATTGTTGCATCGCATGAAGTACGAATGTTACCAAACAGCGATGCTCCCTGCCAAAAAAGAGAAGTGAACATGAATTTTACAGGAAGAGGTATGTCCTGCTCATTTCTCTCCTGAGGAGAGATCCTCTGGGCCACATCCTGATTCTTTTCATTTGTGTTTGAGACTTCTTTAAGACTTTGCCTATGCAAAGGAGAAATTAGAAGCCTCAGCAGCCAGCCTCCTATTTCAGTAATTGCTGTAATTGAACTAAGATGAGCAATCCTTAGTCCCCACTTGAAAGCTGAGGGGAAATTTACTTCAGTGAAATACAGCACCACTACCCCGACTGGAACTTAATAATGATAAAAGTGTCATGATAGTAAGAGTGTCATCTTTGTAGAGCAACACCATACGTGGGAACAGAAATAAAACTAGAATGCCAATGCAAACCAACTCTGGAGAGGCATATTCAGAAATTTAATTCTCTTATTAAGCTAATTCTCTACTAAAGCACCTTGTATTTTTCTCGATAAGTCAATACAAGTCACTTCACATCTTATTACCCATGAGGACTTCAGAAAAATTCAATTTAAAATTACGGGGGACTATTGTCTAATGATTCGTTTCATTAATAACTCATCTCTCTGATTTCTAGGCCACAAATGTTGCAGACTCTGAAAGCTTATCCCACTTGTTCATAAGAATGTTTTCATTTCCTCATTTTTGGCAAGCATGGAACGCTAGATCAGCCGATGAAATTCATTACAATAGCGTCAGAGAAACTATTGAACATGTTCAAAGAGAATCCATGTACTGACCATGCAGGATTGCTCCTGCTGCCATCCGCAGGAAAGCAACCTCTATTTTAAACTATCATCTCACTTTTAAAATATATAGTAAGAAAGTTAGCAACAAAAATTTGGCAGCTACAACTATGAGAAAGAACAGATAACTATTTAAAGCATGCCAAAAACCAGAGGTTAGAGTCAAAAGACAGCATAAACAGAACCTTAACCACAAATTATCAGAAGAATTTTTGTTTCCTCTTAGGTATGTACTTCTAAAAGCAGAGCTCTTAATTAATGCCCAGTTCCTGATAAAGTTGAGACTGTTCTAACACCTTTCCATATAAGAAGTTGATAGGTTGTGGTCACTGCATGTACTTAAAACCTTTGGCAAGAAAGTTCCAAGTGCTTAACAGTGGGTCCCCCTGCAGACAGTCTCAGGACCCCATAAAACACACTGTGTTCTTCAGACCCCCTCTGCAGGGAGCTCTGCATGCAGCAGCAGGAGTGACTCCTACCTGCAGAACTGGTTGGGGTGTGCAAATACTTCCCACCTGGCCCAGGCCAAGGCAAGGACATCCCTTTACTAGTGGATGTTTAAATTAACAAGCCAGACTTAACTGCGTGTTTGAAATCAGAATTAGTGGTAAAGCTGGGCTTAGTGGAACATCTCCTATTCATATAGTCCTTTCTATACTGAAGGTAGTTCTCCTGCTTTCTCTGCCAGGAAGCACAGCATTCAGCTGAAGTTTTATTTAAAAAAATAGAGGTACAGAAAGAAAAGTTCAGCCATACTACTTCTGAGACAATCTCATATTTGAACTTCCACTGAAAGCTGGATACAGAATTGCTTTTCTTCCCCACTTAGTGGAAGCCAAATCTCTTACGAACTCGTCTAGGGACTGCTGCAGCACATGTAATATGTCATAAGCCCAAGTTTGCCAAGCTGTCAGAAGAATGGACAGATCTACTGGTGTCACCCAGTGGAAGTTCAGTACTGGTGGGGGTCTCCTCAGGGGTACTATACCAAACAACCTTTCCATCCCTGTACTCATTTTGAAGAGGTGACAAGATCTGTTGGAGGTTACAGATAGCTTTATATCTTAGAAATTTATTGAATAAGCAATGCTGTAAACTTTTCAAGTGGATGTAATTTAGATTTTCAGTGGTGTTGAACTGAGCTCCAGGACTTTGTATTTGGTCATGAGTAAGATATGCTCTGCAGTCTTCTTGTTCTCTCTCATTTCACGGGAGTTTCTGCAGAAGATTAAGTGAATATGTAGGTTGCTGTTCAAGTAAAAGCCATTTTAACATGATAGAGTTACAATTATGTTGTGAAAATAATGTGAATAAAAAGCCTTACACGGTAAATGCATCTGAATAACCTGGAAACAGTGTGGGGAGTACTCAGCCTCATCTTACATATTTAATTGAAGATTCTCCTAATGCTTTGGTCCCCTATAGTAACTCAAAAGTGAGCTAAAACCAAAGGAATGACTATATTTCTAACATAACATTTTTGAAATAGAGTCTCATAATCAGAGGAAAGTCATTAAGTTGAAGATCCATGCTGAACTGTAAAGTGTATTATATATTCCTTGATGCATTACCAACAAAGTACTTATTAAAGCAAAGTATGGTGAATATTCAGTAAACTCTACATCCATAAAATTTACATTTTTCCTCTAGTATTCAGTGTTTAGAGACTTTTTCAAATGTTTAATCTCAAAACAAAGCAAGAAAACACCACCACACCAAAAAAACACCTCAGAAGGTAGTTGTATTTTTAAAAGTAATACAAGGTTTATAGAAAGCAGTGGTTTCCAGTACTACTTCACGGGAAGTGTTGCAATAACAACAGGACCTTATTATTTATTGATTTTTCATTTAATTAAGAAACATAGTTAAAGGACAAATTATTTAGGTAAAATAAAGGTAAAAAGAAAATAAATGAAATTTTTAAAAAATAAAACTTTATTCTGGTTTCCATTGTTTGCACATCAAATATATTATTCTAATGAACAAATCCAAGGAGTCCCAACATAACGTTACCTCGCCTGGGACTGTTGAAAATATCAACAAAAATCTTTCCATTGTCATCTGCTGGAAAGAAGAAAATTTCTTTAATTTTGCCCCCACTATTGAGATGTGTCCACCTACTAACGGGAGAGTAACACTAAAAGTTACAGGACTCAGGTAAGCATTTCTCCTAAAATAAATAGGAATAACAAAATTACAACACAACTGTAATGCTTTCCTTAAACAAAAGATGTATTATTAGCTGGTGCTTTTCATGTAGGAAGAAACCAGTGGCTGCTGTAATTCCCTTCAAGTTTCAATGACTATGAGAGACTTCAGAGTTTTTAAATGATGGCTTAGAAACTGAATGCTGTGCAAAGCATAAACCTGTGTTGTTGCTGAGGTTTTTGTTTTAAATTTTAACAACTTGTTTCCAACTTCTTAATCAAAAGCTAATCTTTTATTTTGGTTATGATCAATCTTTTTTTGTTTAATATTATGCTGTTGAAAGGTTTATCAGATCTGGCCAATAAATCCAAAGCTCACTTATGTGTAGGTTACAAATTCAGTTGCAGCATTGGGTGCTATAACCTTCCATCATGCTAACGTGCACCACGAATCACTGCAAAATCTGATATCCTCAAGAGCTAAATTCTGTGAGGAAGATCTTTAAGAAGAAGGTGGCAAGCAGGAAGGACACAGAAAAAGTACAATTTATGTACAGTTTTAATTTCTTTGTAACCTGTCAGGTCACTACAGGCTGTGATACCAACACATTATTCTAATCTTCAGAATACATACAATACCTGTTAGTGGTGCTTACTGCCTGACACAGTTCTAGAAATCCTAGGTGAATTTAGCCCTGCACTTTGTGAATACTCCTACATGTAAGAAAGACTATAAAGATAGCCTTTTAAATTATTTTTTTAAAAAAAGAGCTTCTTTCTCTAAGTTGATGTCATAACCTTGTGGTTATAGTCTTAATTTCCTCAATAAGCAAGAAACATGCCTAAAAGTAGCAGCTGACGTAGCATTCATTCTTTGTAAGATTCTAAAAGAATAAGAAAAACCCATGTATAAATAGTAAGGTAAATATACATATATTTCCAAATAAACAGTTTAAGATACAATGAATTAAGGAAGTGTTAGAAACTCAAAGCTAAGAGTTCAAATCCTGATTTGTCTTTAAATAAAGTCATTACATTTGAGTTCTTTTCCATTTCTGCATTAAAAAAAAAAAACAAAACAACAAAACATAAGACTGCCACCAAAGCTGGAGAGGTAACTACATAAGAGAATTCGTATGGTAGCTTAGAGACTTCCAGTTATATAATGAATTTAACTTCAAAAAACAAAATTATTGTAGCTCATCTGTGCAGAACCTGAAACAGACCTTTTACCTCCCAGAGCAGACAAAGAAAGCTACCTCTGCACAAACAGCAGCAGTAAACAGGCTGATGAGCCATTCCTCTCTACCCCATTGTACTAGGGTCAGGAGCAGAGCATCAGTGCAGAAGCTCCTCCCTTTCACAGGTGCTCACTTGCATCTGAAATTAACAGGGCACTTACTTTTCCCTAATTTACACCCTTTTCCCTGATTCATTTTGCGCTTTTGCTTGAAGTGGGGTATCTGAATGTGACTATAATTTAGAGTCTTTTGTCTCCTAGTATTTAAGATATATCAAGAAATATTAAAAAATAGAGTAAGTACATAGTACAAATAAAAATAAGGTGGGGAGGAGGCAAATGGAAAGGAAAGAAGATGAACTTGGCATTTCAGGGATTCGCTTTTATTTAGAGTATGGTGAAAAAAATACCTAAACATGTGCCTTTGTTTTGGAAAGGTGACTGGACTTGTAGAGATGACATTTCTGCAAGCAATCCTGGTAGACACCTTTTCCATTAATCCTATCTCTAAGCACAGAGGCTTAGAGTACCATACTAGGGAAGGCTGATGCAAAGAAGGCCTCAAATTCCTCAGCTTTTCCTATGATCCCAGCTTCATCTGCATCCATTGCTACTAAATCACCTCCCACCCCATCTGATTCAGCAAAGACCACACGTTTTTCTTGTTCAGCCTGTTACTATTAAAGTGGCAGCTGGAGCTCTTAAGCTTAGGTAAGCTCTGGTTTTCCTAACATTGTTCCTACACTCCCAGGCAATATTTTTACATTCACCCTGTGTAACCCAACCCTGTAGCCACTTCTGAATCTATGATTTTTTTTCTTTTTTTCCTTTTTTTATTAACATTGGAGCTCTGCCACAAGTTTTAAAATGTGGATGTAGGAATGTAGGGTTTTGCCTTCTAAAAAACCTTACCCATGCTATTTGCACAAATTAATGTTTCAGTAAGCTTCTTGAAATGTTATTCAGAAGTAGTAAAATAATGCAAGCTCATGGAACTCAAAATAATTCTGTCTTTACAGGAGTCTGGCCCTTATTCTTTGACACCTCATTGTGGGAAACGCCAATACTACAAAGGAGAACAACAGTCTCTTGTGCTAGCTTCCTGGCTTTTGTTAAGAGGTCGAATCTATTTTAAGAAGACCTGAATACTCAACAAAATCAAATATACCTTAAAAATAACTAACTAAATAAAATGAGCAGAGGCATTCAAAATTATGAGCTCATCATAATAATTCATGCTGGAATTCTTTTGTTGGCAAAAAATGCTAATTAAATAACAGTGAAATAGCATTTATGAAGCCTAATGTATAATTTCCTTTGATTTGTACGAGCATCTTCAGACGATTACTACATCATAGCATTTTCAGAATAAATATCCACCTGTCTGCAGCTCCTGTGCAAGTTTCTCTACAAATTCTAAGTATGGTATATCAGTAAGGATTTCTGGAGAGACAGCTCTGAACTATAAAACCTCCATATAAGGTTTCAGTGGTAATATTCACATTGCCATGACTTTCATGCCTGCGGTGATTGTATTCCTCTCACATGGCACTAGTTCAGCAGTTAAGAACCTTTGAGAAAACAAACATCTAAGTAAAAAACCATGTAGCTCAAATCTCTTGAGGACATGGTCAAATAGTGCCAGATTAATTGCGCAAAATCTTGTTGCAAGCAAAGGCACTCTTTTTCAGTGAGCAGATCATGCATAAACCAGCCTAAAATTCCTTCTAGTATAGACATACATTTCAGACCCAAGGAATTTGTTCAGAAGTTTACTCTGTGCGTTTTACAGTAAGATACTTGAAATATATTAATTTACACATCTGACGATATTTGTTTAGTAGTTTTTAAACATGATGACGGTGAATGATGAAGAAAATTTAATAATCTGGTACACATTGTGATAAATATTTATTTCTATTAAATTTATGAGGGGAACTACCATTTGTAAAAGTTTTCAGAAATACTTGATCAATACCTGACTAGGTATTGTTATTCATAAACAATAGTCGCAAACAATAAATTATCTGAAACTCAAACCACAGAAATTAGTGAAAATACTTATAAAAGACACTAAATTTTTAGTTTTCTGGAGCAGAAGGTGAAGCCTGAATTTATTTTTGGATACAAGGTTATAGGCATGAATGGTAACTGTCTCACACAGAATTCACCAAGCTATTTCAAAAAAAGTCTAAGCTCTTCAGAATAAGTTTTACCTGGTGAAATTGTTCCCTGTTTCACAGAATCACAGAATGGCAGGGGTTGGAAGGAACCTCTGGAGATCATCTTGTCCAACCCTCATTTAATAAAGTAAAGTTTAATAAAGTTTCCCCCATCAGTTCAGCATGACCTAGTAATATGTTACTGTAGCATTTGTGCTGAGATGCTCTCTGGAGATTATCTGAGGGAGAAAAATTCAGGGTCCACTTTTCAAGCTTCAGCAGCCAACAGAATTTTAGAAATTGCAAGTTTTGCCTGTATCTCACCTACCCTAGTTCACTTACTGTATCACATTTCTTCAGTGCTCAGCTCTGGAGCTGATAAGGATTAAGCAATAAAGGAAAAAATCTTTGGCCTCAGATAAAAAAGGTTTAGTGATACACTAAGCATACCTCATCTGTTAAGTCTGTATAAGTCACACAACATCTATTTTTTCATCCATGCTCACTTCTGTCTAATTAAAGAAAACCTCACCTTGTTCAAGTGTAGTGAATAAGAACTTAGAGCTGTTTGCTTCTTTGAAATCCCAGGCTACCACAGGTATGCGACAAATCGCAACTAAACTGTGTTAGACTGCGAAAACTAATTAGAAGATTCTGCCTCCTTTTATTGTGAAGGTTAATAAGGGGAGAGGGAGAAGCAAACTACAGAAAAATAGGTAAGAAGAACAGAGAAAACATAAAAGGCTTGTGTACAACTGTTCTTTACCATTTGCAATAAGCGTGCAAATAATGGTGCTATCCAGAACTTCAAAAAATGCTGAGAATGAGAAAGATAAAAAAAGCAAAAAAACCCTTCATATAATGAAATTAAATATTGTAATTTTTGTGAATGTGTTTATATGCTGTGAAGAGCTCCTGGCTTGGAGGAAATCTTAGAGAGTCTACAGGAAGACTGTCTTCTACTGAGAAATAGGTACTCCTGTTCCCCTTCAAACATAGCACTTAAAAGGTATTCACATCGTACACAGAATGTGTAGATAGGAGCTTTATGTGGGTGAGACAGAGTAACTGAGAACACCTAAGAGAATTAGCTTTCCGCTCTCTGCAGTGGTTGTATACAAAGTAAAAACTAATTCTGTACAGACAGGTGGTACAGCTTGTGTCCCACAGTTGCAGAAAACACATTTATAGTTCGTTTGGACTGGAGACTCTTCAAATAGCTAGATAATTTAAAAGATGCTGTAACAGCTGCCTATGGTAAAACTTTTATTTTCAGTTTCTCAAGGTACAGAATAAGTAACCAGCAAAAGCTGTGATAAAAGAACAAATAAACATGCTTTTTTTTTTAATTGTGGATTGTGAAAATAATATAAACATCATTGTAGGCATGCTGCTATCAGAAAAGTAATTAGGAAACCCCTTATGCCAGCCCTGTGCTAGGATTAGCATAAAGGTGGTCAGGGTTGTCAGTACCTGTGGACATGCACATAAGATCCAGGAACAGACCCAGTGGGAGTACATGGGTCTCACTCTAGTGAAAATAAATTAACTGTACATGTAAGTGAGCTTATGTTCAACTTTTCAGGATTTACATTTACAATTACAGTGGCATGGACAACATAGATATTGGATCTCCTCCACAGTAACTTCGGGAATGCTTTCAGACTGGCAGCTCAGATTCCATCACTGAGAATTAGATGCATTAAAAGAAAAAAAGGCTATCAATAAGAGGGAAATAAATAAACCTTTACTCTTTCCATAGCAAATTAATAGTAATGTTATAGACCACCAGAGTTATAGAAAGGATAATAAAATGAAAGAAAACAAATTATTATAGAAGTATTAAAATTCTACTAAAGTCATAACTAGGGCTTTCTCTGCCAAGCCTAGAAAAAAATTTGTAATTATTTTCAGATTGTGTAGCTGATGTGGAAAATTTCTTAAGTAACTGTTTATTTATTACTAATTTACAAGATCAAGGAACTGCAACTCCATCTGGTTTAGGAAGAAAATCTGCCTTCATTATCGGATTTTTCTTTTCTGAAATCATTGGTTAATTTTATAACATATTGTACATTAGAATGTATTGTATGTTAAGCAGAAAATTTTCTAACACTGTGCATATTTCTATTCATCATATTTGTATTGATGTGTTTATAAGAGTGAGAGAGAATAATGGAATTATTTTAAATGCATTTTTGTCCCATATATTGAATGCAAAATATTTTATTGTGCTTCAGGAGAATAACTTATTATGCACATTAATTTCAGTAGTCTGCCTTCATGCAAAAACACTTAAATTTATTATAAATTGAAAGAATAACAGAACTTATTTAAAGCTAAAAACTTAAACCTATTCTTGAAAAAGCAATGATTATTAGTGTCAATCAAGCATGTGATTTCCATCACAAGATTAGATCTATGCAAAAGATCTGAAAACATGCTTCAGCTGCCAGTAAATGACAAATCAATCAAAAGACAATATAGATGAGTGATCAAGCTGTAAAAAAAACCCCCAAAACCCAACCAACCACAAAACACAAAAACTCAACCAAAAGCCCAACAGAATGTGGGTGGCACTTTGTCTTACTCATAGTTCCCCCCCCCCCCCAGTTAATTTCTTAAATGGAAGAGCTGACCATTCCTTTCATCTACTTTTGCTGTAATTGGAGAGGTTTGACTGCTAGAACCCTTTGTCAAATAACAACATTGAGATGAAACAGAGAGCTTTAATGCTGTCTTAATAGATTTGCTTTAAAGAAACACCATAATGGGATCTGGGGTAATCAGTATAAAAAATAAATAGATAGTCTTAGGCAAACACAAATGTAATTGTCCAAGAATGTATTTTAAAAGGCTAAAAGACCATGTCCACACTAAAATCTCCTAAGGAATGTGAAGGTGCATTAGGAAGTGTGAGGAAGAATTGGTTTTCTTTTTGTAGTTGTATATCATGGAAGGCAAGTCATTTTATTTGTGCTACCATAAAGTCAGTAAGTCCTAGATTTGGACCAAGACAAGAGCTGGAGAATACACAAACAGCTGCAGAGGAATGAGAAATCAGGGAAGAACATTTCAAATGGATAAGGTTTACTTTAAATGAAATTGATATCATCATTTTTTAAATTAAATTTTTTGAGAAATATTCTTGGTGGTGGTGGAAGTAGTACTAGTAGTAGTGTCAGAAGGTTCCATCAAGCCCTTGCCATGCTGTATCATGATTTCGTGCAAGAAGAACAGGAATATTGATGGAAATTTGCTAGGGACTGTGCTAAGTACAGTCTTGATGAAGCACTTGATTATGAATTTCTGTTCCTACTAAAGTAAAGCAATTTTTAGATCAATAGAGAACTGCTGTTGTTAGTGCATGCAATTGCTGAAGTAAAGGACAGAGGAACCAGGAAGAGATTAGTCCCCCATCTTAAGACCATGGTGACATAAAGGCAGAATTCCTGGGCAAAACTAGCCAAAATGCGAAAAGTAAGCTTCACAAATTTCACATGATTTTATTGTATTAAAATGCAAAAGGCAAAAAAGTAGGTTTTCTTCATTTAGATTTTATAAGACCTCATTGTCAAAAGCATTAATGTAAAAAAGTAATTTTCAAAACCTACTTTTTGTAGATTACTTGATGAAGTCATTATTTGAATAATTTGTTAAATAATCAGCAACAGTCCACATTCTTAAACAGTCTCTTTGCAAATTTCTTGTAGATACAATATTTAAAATTTCAACTCAGAAATTTGAGTGTCAAGACACAGTTTTGCTATTAATGCACGACAGTCTGAAGTTGCCAACATTGACTAAGCTGTCACTATATTCTTGGAACCAATTTTCCTCATGCCGACTTGCATAGATTTTCGAGAGCACCCTTTTTATATGTGAAGTCAAGAAAAGCTATATATTCTTGATGATTTAAAAAAATCAAAGCTGGTGCATCTCATGCTGGACACCCAAACTGGAGGCAAGTAAAATCTGTTGTAAGGTTCAAAAAAGAATTGCAGAATGAAACATGTTTCACTTTACTCCTCTGTGAAAGACATACACTACCTACCTCAAAGTCATTATGAAACTTCGTGTTATAAATGTACATAAATTATATATGATATACTTAATAATATATATTATAAATATATGCTACTATATATTTACATATATATGTATCTATACTGTAAAGGTGTATTTTACATATAGGTGTTCTTGTGTTTGTGTGTGTCTTCCTGTGTAGGCTTTGACATATTCAGTCCAAACTTCCCAACTGAATACAAAGTGCAGCTGGGCAACTAAACTTTCCCTAACCTTCAAAAAAATTTAAGATTAAGTGGAAAAAAATACATTATGTGTTTAAGGCTTGAGCCTATAAATTTTATCAGTAAGTTAGAGCAAGGTCATTCATGTTACAGTATAATGTGTCTAGGGGAGGTCAAGCCATATGAAGCTATTTTTTCCTTGGAAAGGAATGCCAGCTATAGTTACAAAATCCAGGTTTAAAACCTTCTGTTGATTTCTCTCATCAGGTGTTCCTTCTAAAATTAACCAGTCTGATCAGAAAGAATGCTACCAAACAACGGTCAGGGCTCACATGGTCTCAAAATACCTTTTAAAGAAGAACAAAGTAAGCTTTGTATTTTCATGCATGAGTTAATAGTCAATGCTATTACATGTTGTTTTGCAATAGCATAATGACAACCTCAGCCACTGGAAAATATGAACAAAAAGGATATAATACAACTCCATTATAGAAAAGACAGAAGATTATACATTAAGAGAAAAATCTAAAAAAAACCTCAAACACTCCTATAAGCATTTGAAAAGCTGCTGAACTGATAAGAAATAACCTTCTCAACAGTCTCCAAGGATGCAGAGATTGGGAAAGAACTGTCTTTTTTTTTTTCAGGGAATGAAAAATCCCCAGACTTGTCCTGATGCCACAAATTATCTAATTAGCAGATCTCTTTTAAAACCCAGGGGAAAAAAATAAAACAAGAGCGCTTTGTATTGTTTATACAATAGCTGTGGAAAGACCAATGAAAAATCCAATATATAGTCTTGTGGTAAAGAAAATTAATGATTAGCAGCATTTACTATTGATGATCCCCACTGCTTGCCTGGGCAATGGAAGTTGCGATTATATGACTGATTAATTCTATAATACACTCTTCTCTGTCTCTTTCTCCTCATAGACCTCTATCTCCAGAGTCAAAGAGCAGAAAACACTGTGTTATAGTGTGTCAGCACAAATGATATCAGTTAAAAAAATAAAAACAGATTATGAGGGGTTTTTCTTTGCCTCTCAGACAACAGAGATTAACTACAAGGTTCATAGGTCACACACAATGCCTTCTAAATGTGTTATGGCTTTAATCCTCTCCCCCAGTGTCCCAAGGAGGAGGGTAAGAGGTGTATAATGATATAGCAAGGGACTAGCTTGTTGCTCAGTTTATGCTTGAAAGTGTGTGATTATGAATTCATTGTGTCACAGACTAGGTCAGCAATAATTAGCAGTATTTTCATGGAGTTCAGTACCGAACGAGAATAAATGGTCGTTGGAGCACCTCCCTCACGGAGGCACAAAGGGCATATGCTCTGGTTATGCTTTTAGTGACATGTCATATGTGCTGCAGACAGCAGAGACATTTTTTGTTTTAGGCAAAACAAGGTAACAACTTACCAGGCAAGAAGATATTAACTACCATATAACAAGAAAATTATTTTTTTCCCCTCCTTTATATTTAATTAAGCTAATTTAAAACCTAAGCTGTAAGTGTCATTGAATATGTTGTTTTATATATATATATATCTATCTAAAATCAAAAATCAAAACTGGATTATGCTAGATTTACCGTCCACAGAAACAAATTAAATCTACAGGAATGACAAACAGCAAATCTAAATGATGCTTTGAGGTCTGTAAGAAGTTCCACAGAAATTAAAAGCAATCCTTGTAAACTACTTCAGTGCAGCAGGAAGTTGAATTTTACTTTGCTATTGGATTTTTGTATCAAAAATGTCAGAATATTCAAGCCTACTAGAAATATTACATTGGAAGTAGATCCAGCAATGCAAAAGGAGATTCCTGAAGCTTGACTGCACAGCATGGACCCGCTTACCTGCTATGTTCAGAGGTCTGCTCTCATCATTCAAGATAAAAAAGGGTTCATGTATATGTTTGATTCTCAGCTGATGCAAAGAGGAATAGCTCTGCTAGCTTCTGTGACACTATGATGATGTTTATAATCAAAGGTCACAACACTGTTCTTTTGAGAACTTAGTGTTTTTAAATACTCAATGTGCTAGAAACCTCTTTAAAAAAAGAAATCGCTTAGATAAACCCACAGCCAATTAAAATACAGGAAAAAAGGTGACGTTCCAATAAAAATTTTTACAGATATCCATATCACTAAGAGTCATTCTGTAGTTGTTGCTTTTATATTTGTTTTACATGAATACTCAAGCAAATTAATTTATTCACAGCAATTCCAAGGAAACTTTATTACATTCATCAAATACAACGCAATTTTCACAGGCTCTTCTAAAAGTCTGAATGTGAGTATTTTTATCAGAAAGCTGAGATATCTGCTTACATGATAAGAGAAAAAGATAGACAGTTCCTTGCACTCAATTCCTCCAGCAGCACATCTCAGACACTGATTTTCAAACAATGAGCTTGAAGAGCATTGTCATACCAATTACTCACATAGAAGGTTAAGCGTAAAAACACTGAAAAGTAAGAATTCCGCTTAACTTTCTCAGTTTTATAACTATTTTGATTTTGTCTCTGCCACACCAAAGTAACTCCTGTTACTCTCCTTGCTACTACGTACCTCAGTTTTCCACAGGGAGCTTTCTGGGGCAGGAATCATTCCCCCTTGCACAGCCATAGCACAGGGCTCCTTCTACTTCTGGATTTTGCATTAGCACAGCAGGACCCTGAAGCCTTCTGGAAGCTAATGTAGTCAAGAAAAACGTCAAAAACAAGCACAGGAAAAGCACAAAAACAAAACAAAAAAAACAAACAGAAGCACAGGGTCTGCTTGGGAAATATTTACTGTGATATTTTAGATTTATCTTGTCTTTTAAATGTGCACTAGGGAAATAAAATATTTCTTCCTGATTCCATAGGTTTTGTCCAGCTAGCTTGAATTGCGTTGTTTTGTGAATCATTTCAGTGAAACTTGAATTTTCAGCAAACCACTTTATGGACACTTTGGATTTTCACATAACTGTGAGTGTAGATTTGGAGATTCTCTCATACCTGGGATGGTATATTGTTGGCAAATTGGACCAGGGAGTATAGTCGGTGTTCCTTTCAGACCTCTTCACCTTCTTTCCCCCAGAAAATCTCAGGTGGCACTATGTCGCAGTGAGAATCAAACCAAAACAAAACAACAAACAAACAAACAAACAAACCCCAAAAAGCACGATCCATGTGGGTGGTGGCTCAGTATAGAAACTTTTAGGGTATTTGAACAAAACAAAAAGAAAAGATCATGCTTTGGATACTTTCAAAACCTTCAAGTAAGCAAACGTCACAGCTTTCCCCTCCGCAAATATCAAAGTGAGCAAAATATTGAATCATACGCACTCCTATTTTCCCAAGACTTTTTAAAAAGAATTATTACTATTCTATAATAGGAATAAATGTTTTCCAAGCAAAATTAAGGATTGAACGTCCATGCTGTGAATGACTGAAATGAATGACAGGCATGTTTCTACCACAATGACAGATAATATGTGCTACATTTTAGAATAACAAATATGCCAAGAAAATCATGATCTGCTCAACTGACATTGATAATCAGAAAGAGAAGTAAAGAGTGGAGAATGCATTATTTTCCATAAATTATTTGTTTAGCTCCAGTGAGAAAAGCAACATAACTATTAGTGACCCTCTTGCATTGTGGTTCGTGGATGACAGTTGCCATTATGCAGTATGCCACAGTAGTAAAGACTTTGCCTAAAGATCATGTCACACTATTAAGAGTAAAACTAATAAATATTTTCTATAATAAGGACTATCTAGTAATATTACTATAATAAATACAACACAATGAAGTAATCAGCTTGACCATTTTAAAAAGTTCAGTTCACAATGGAAAGTCATCCTTCCACAAAGTAACCAGTTGGCTCTAACAGAGCATTTTGGAGTCCTTCTGCCTTTTTGCTTTTCAAGATCTTCTGGTAAAAAGTCTTTGTTCACCAGAGTTACTTACTCAGCACTTTTCAATTGCTTTGAAACAATGAAAATTCTTAACATTTTTCTTCTGATTTTAGCAACATAAAAAACACTGAGATGATCATAAACTTTGAATTAAATATTGATTACTATTGACATAAGGAAGGAAGGCCAAATTTCATTTGCAGTAGCAAAACTTAGCAAGAAAAAAAACCAAACCAAACCAAAACAAAAAAGATTATTTCCTCAAAGACAAAAAAACGTATAAGCTGCTGTTGATCTTACTGTCAAAGATTAATAAACCATGATGGTCTAAGAAAGCAAAAAAAGCTAACTTAGGAAAAATCAGGTTATTCTATGGACTTTCTTCCGTCCTCAATGGGTGCTAATGGGTGTTGTGGGTGCTGAAGGTCACTCTAACCTTATGTAAAAACGTTTGATTAACTTTAGCCTAGTACTATGGTATATTTTCTGCAGTCCTTTTTGTAACTGGATTATGTATTTTTTTATAGTTTTGAAAACAAGGCATGGGACGGGTATCAGAGAACAGCTGTGACAAAGTGGTCAGTTGTTGATAAGGGGAACCACAACAGATTTAAAAAAAAAATATTATTAAGACACGCAAAAGACCATTTAGATCTTTCCATACAGGAATGTTTTATATAACAGCTATGAATAAAGTATTCTCGTGAAAGGACAGAATTCTTTTATACTTGAATCTCTGTGGCATTTACTGCAGGACTTGCATTTTAAAATAACAATAGTAGAATGCCTTCTGTAAAGACATGGTTTTCTCAATAACATGTCTCTGCTCATCTTCCTCTTTGTATTAATGGCCAGCTACACCTACTTTCTTTAATAGTAACTTTATAAGGAAACTGGTGCCCTACTTGCTCCCGAGTTACTGTCTGCCTAAGAATAAAGGGTAAAGTGGCTGCAACTTTGGATACCATATTTTTCTCCAACGACATTTCCATAACTCTTTACAAATTATTATTTGGGATTCTCTGGACTGATTTATAATCTCTTCTTTCCTCCTCAGGGCTACCCTTGAATCATCTAAGTCCCAGTGATAATTTCACACAGGAGCTTGATGCTGTCATACCTCTAGCATGAAGCAGGGACCTTTACAAAAGCGCTGCTTCCGACAGTGCTAAGTTGCACAGTCGACCCTCACCATACTGACACCATTTTCTATGGCATTTCCTGTTATCCTTTTCTACTGCAACCCATGAGTTACTTCAAAGTAACTTAGAAACTGTCTTCAAGATGTCTTCAAAATGAGATACTGAATGGTATCTTGATGTGTCTCCACCGTGGAATGGGACATTACCATGCCTTTTTTCCCCGCTAAGCTTCTACTCAAAAATTGAAACATCTCCTCTAGCTTCTCCTCAAAGCAGGTCTTAGGAGGCATAAAGACTGCACATACTTTGACAGCACCAGCAATGGGTGAACATACATTAAAGGGGAGAAACTCAGATGGAGACTGTAAAATTTAGGCTGCACCTCTTTGTACTTACTTCTAGACTTAAGTAAGGTAAAAAAAAAATCTTTTTTTTTGCATGCAAAATTTTCTGAATCCTACCCCAGGATATGGTATGCAAAACTATTTTTCTATTTTAGTGTACCTGTTTCACAGATTCTATATTCCAGTGTTTGGTCTTCCAGTATAATCCAAGAAAGGTAAAATGGATGTGGCTTACTTTTAATTTTCCTTTCTGTAAAAACACAGTTACCTATGCAAAATTCAACAAAATAAATAATGTGAATTAAAGACAGTGTAATGGAAGTTCTGCTTCGTTATACTTGTAACAAGTTGTTATACTATAAAAATGAAGAAAAGTAAATTACATTTTAAAAAATCAGGAGAATGAAGACACCAGAGATTTTAATCAATTTTACAACTCTTCACGTCACTTGTAGATAATTCAAACTGTCAAGAATATCCCAATAAAGAAAATCTAAAATGGCACATTACCTTTTAAGATTAAAACTTATTACTGAGAAACCATGATCACAAAATATTACTGTTATATTAAAAAATAATTTAAAAAGTCATTTGTTGCAAGACCAACACATGGTCAAAATCCATAATCAAATATAGCTTTAATTTATTACAGTTGAAATTAGATATTTCAATTATGTGATGGAATAAATAATGCTGGTGAATTCTTAACTATATGCAATTGTATGTTCAAGTCTACATTGAAAGAGTTATGAGGAATCAAAATCTTCAATATTAATCCAGTTAAAAGCTTTTAATAAAATGATTAGCTGACCACAGATTTTAGCTTCATTTTCTCCATCATTTGAAAAAATATATATACACAGTTTGAGCTTGTGTAAGAGTACATAGACACACATATATTCATATCTGGTTTCTTCTTCCTCTTTTGAGCTTTCTTTGGTGAAAGGAAGTTAGCATCAGAGTAAGCTGGTTTTGATTACTCTTTAATGTATTTCATACAGTAACGTTGCAGAGTTCAAAACATCATGTGCTGTCCCAATGTTGTCTGTGCTACATATATCCATGAAAAGTAGAATCTCCCATAACGCTCAATATCACAGCTCCATTTAACTACTACTCTTCTTTGAGATCTCACCAGCAGAGATTTATTTGACATAGGTCTAAAAACCTATGTTCGTTAATTCCCAACACAACTGGAGGATTAACTTCTATTTGCTGATTTGTACAGTTATATAACAGAAGACTGTAGAGGTAATGTAGATGTTGACCTGATTATATCTTCAGCTTTTACAGCTCTGGCATGAATTGTAACAAAAAAAATCCCAAACAGACAAACAAACCAAAAAGGACTGAAGCATTACTGACACTGAGCTGATGGAATTGTATTTTGTAAGCAAATACCTCAATAAGTATTTAGTAGGAGTTTTCAGTCAATAAGTCGAATTTTTGAAATATTGAGGCCTTGAAATCATCTAAGCTCTCCACAAAAGTTATGTCCTTCTTAATCCACACACAAGGGAAAAGAAAATTAATGGAAAGCATTTATAACTATATAAGCTATTTTGTAGATTAAAGGCTTTTACAATAACGAATACCTAAAATAAGGCATGAGGAGGTCAGCAGCTCTGTAATTGATTCAGTAACATGGTTTAGTGAAATAGAAGTATTTTAAAAACATTTGGCTAAATTTAAATATTAAAACAGCCACAGGGTAAACCAAACTATTCAGAACTGATGTACAGATCACAGTGCTGAGAGGTACTTTTTCTTACTAACAGCACTCTATTAAGGCTAGTTTCCTGTACATTATACAAGAGGATTGGAACCAAGAGAAGCAGTCCCTGACACCTCTCAGCTGCTGCCACTTCCTCTTATAACCTTTCTACCCCCCTTCCTCGTTTTGACAGAAGTGCCTGGGTGGCCGTGTGGTAAAGTGAAGTGCATGCAAGTTAAAACTAACCGAGACATAAATAGGTAGAAAGAAATAAAAATCCAGGATTGCTCTTTTCACTACTGACTAGTACTAGCTGAAGGTACATGAAAGCGTCCTGACTCTTTTATAGCTTCTTTTTAAATTCTTTTTATTTGTTTCTTTGTTTTGGTATTTTCTTCTCATTGTTCTGTTAAATGTTTAAATCCTGATTTAAGCAGATAAGCAACTGCCAATTCATAAAATCACTAGTTCGTAAAAGCTACACTGAAATCATATACTATGTTTCCAAATGTAATAATTACTAAAAACCAAACAAAACTTAACAAGACAGTTTCTCACACCGTTTTGATGCCTGCTCAAAATGACCAATAAATTTTGCTATTACGTAAACAGGAACAGAATATAAATTAAGACTTACTGAAAAGTTACAGCTGATCATAACTTCTTCAAATCTAACCAACAGTGCAAACTAAACAACCCCCCCACTCCTGTTAATTAGCCCTTTCTTGCCTTCTGAATCACAGAACAGCTGAAGATGTGTACTTCAATCTAAAAACCAAATCAAAATATTCAACTAAATACAGAGCGGGGCCTGCCTAAAAATTAAAATGCAAGTTTCTGATTACTTATTTTACAGCACTAGTAGTTTTCAGACATACAGGTGAAACGATGTGAGGGCTAAACTGATACCATAAGTTGGCAAATATAAGAACCCTTTAAAACTCAATTTGTAGTTTTAGAAAGGAGGCGTTCTTTATTGTGGCGCTGGGAGCACAGGGGATCGCTGCACCTAGTGTGCGCACTGAGTTGCTCTACTACAGGGGTTATATGTAGCCAAAATATACATATTTGTTAGATTTCTGGGAACTGATTATCATACTCATACTATTCTTGGAACTTGTTAATATATGCAAAGGTCCTTAACACATGAGCATTCATGTTCCTTGGTGGTCTTCCAGGGTCCTCTGGTGGTTGTCAATAGTCTTCCTCAACCTGTCTGCTGGTTGAATTCAGTCTTTGGGCATGATTAGTTTGTTTTTGGCTTGGTTACACAATTCTTACTGATACTAAACCAGCTTATTCTAGCACACCTTCCTTATTTATTCTACTTAAGGCTACAGTGTCTCCAGACTCCCTTCTATCTAATCACACGTAGCAAATTCTAAGACTATCTGTTCACAAAGTATTCCAAGTATTTCAGGCTTAGCTATGTTGCTCCAATTAGAAGGGACCATATGCTCTTTTTGAAGTCAGTATCAGGTATCAACACAGGTAAAAATTTCTGGCATGTGGATGTGTATCTAAAGATCTTAAGAAAAACCTAGAAAACAGTTATAAATATAATAGTTGTAGTACCCATTTTGATTACATAATATTAAGCAGAAGAATTATGTGTATGAAAGGATAATTTTCTTTTTATACATTAGGATGAGATGTCTTCAGTGATCTTTTAAACTAATTGATGGGATAATTCTTTGTCTCTCGGGAAATAAGGTTTCATGTTTTAGTCATTTAATTGTCACTCCTCTCAGTCTGTCTAGTATAAAATTACCTAAAATTTGAATTCACTGAAGATGCACTGTTGTGAGAACGGTGGAAATGAGAATGCTTTAATTCCTTTTAGCAACTATACAGCCAGGTAAATGTTTATGAGTAAGCATGGATGCAGAAATGTTTAGATTATGCTAACACTAAAGATGTGAATTTTTTAAAACCCAGTGGCACATATTATAATAAAGGGGTACACCTGCCACTGATAGCATAATACAGGGTCTTTTTTCTGTCTGTGCAGCAATTAAATCTCCAACTATTTAACTATCCTCCGGCAATAAGACCGCAAAGACAACAATTTGTATAGCTATTCTCTGCATGTAAAGGCAACTTGGCTTAAGAACCTCTTGTTAATTTTGTAAAGAAGGTAGTGTACTTCACTTTAGTCTTTCTATAAGCTCTTGCTGAAACTTGCTCCCAGGAAGAAAAGCGAGGATTTTGCAGAATAACCTTACCTTAAGAAAATGGTTTCTTTTTAATTTAGGTTAGAAACACCTTCTTTTTTTGAATATGAAGGACATTAAATAAACATGTAACGTTTCAAAGTATAACAATGAATAGTATATGGGTTTAATGCTTTCTCAATTATTGTAAATTATCTCAGAAACTTACAATATGATAACACTATTACCATCACTAGCTACTGAAAATTCAGTCAACATCAGGATGTCTTCAAACAGACCAATGTTTTATGCCAAGAAAAAATATTTCTAATTAATGTTTATCTTCTGTGACTAAGTAAAGCACAAAACTGTATTTTTGGTAAACATTATGATATAGTTCCTAGGAATTTAAGTCACAGTAATACACTATATTAACTTAGAAGTTATGTTCTGAAATAAAGTAATTCATATTCAACTTTTTGTATTAACTAAAGTCGTAACTCCAGTGTTTAATGGTGAACACACTCTGTGGAATAGCCATGAGATGAGAGTCTATTGTTCTTTTCCAATATTGCATTTATCTTTTTTTTTGACCTTTGCAACTAAAGTCTTCTCTAATGGAGGTGCTGTTAAACTGGTGTAAGAGCAGTTTGTATACAGTTTTCCTCCTGTAAAACTGAATTACTACAGAACTTTAATTATATTATAATACTGGGGGGAGGGAGGCCTTATTAGTCCTCAAAGACCATCTTTTTTATCTTTCTATGCAAGTACAAATACATTTCTTCCTGGAGACAAGGGAGAACAGGTGGATATGAGAAGCACTCCTTTGATCTGAATGAGGGTGCTGAGCAGAGACTTACAGCTCTAGATTGGCAGTTCAGAATCATTCCCAATGAAACCCGTTACCTGGATTCTGTAACCTTGGTAGAACTCTTTTGGAGGACCCCACCACAGCAGAAAAATGTGGTCTCCACTGTCGTCCTTCTGGGAAGTAGGCTACAGAGGACAGGACTTGGCTACTCAGGGAATGAGAAGGAGAAGAGGTTGATGATACCTGTAGCAGAACACAGATGTTCTGGGATAATGCTACCATGGTCCTTCTTCTGTTTCTTTCTATTTTTACCCCAATCAGAGCTGTTAAGAGGAGCTTTAGCCTTTTTGGAGTGGCCAGGAAACCTCGGGGGGCTGCTGTCAGGAAGGGCAGGGGCAGCTCTTGGGAGTTACTGATCCACCCGAGCACCTTCATCTAGAACCTTGCTTGGGAAGTGGGCTACGTGCTGTCCCCTCCCATGTCCTTATTTGCTGTTGGAAATGCACTAACTTCCACACAATGAAGCCTTCATTGCTATTCCTTGAAAATTTGGGTTCTTAAACATTTAAGCAATGAGTAGGAAGTACATTCATTATACCACTTTAACAACTTGTCACCAAACAGAGATAGACTTAGTATCACAAATCCAATGTTTTCTAAAATCATCACCCACTTAACTGTCAAAGGCACGAAGTAATTATCACAATGATTCATCAAACTAATTTCATTTAATTTCCTCTAGGGATTATTTTTAGGTGCTAGTGAGTTGAGTAATAGAAAATAGAAAGGTGAGATACAAAAATTTGAGGTAGCTATTTAAAATCTGTGTGCTGGCCAGCACCTGTGTCATAGGCATATTTCAAAGCAAGAGTAAGTGAAATAAGATTTAACAGATTTTGTTGGCACTGGTGTTAGGTTTAGGGTTTACGTATGTATGTCTGTGTAAGACAGAAAGGGACCTTGCCAGTAACAAGCTGGGAAAATAAGTGTGTCTTCTAGCACTTGTCTGCCAATACAGACTGCAGCTAGTTTTTTAAGGGTATAGTAGCCTGAAAATTCAAGAGTGACATTTTAGTCTCAGAAGCAAAATTTTACACATTCATATATACATATGTAACCACAAAAATGAGAATGTTTTATCTACTTGCTAGTGTCCTCTCATTGACTTAATTTCATTTACAGTTCAAATTTGAGAAATGCGATAAGAAAAAAAGCATACCTGCATTTTAGCATCTCTCTGTCATGCTTAACACAAGGCCCATGGAGAGACACATTTTGCTTAAAAAAGATAATACTGTGGACATTTAAGGCAACCCAACTGTGTTTAATATCATTCAGGATCTAATATGTGGTATATAAATATTGGCTACCATTGGGTATGCATACTGAATGGTTAAATTATCATAGAAATTGATTTTTTAAAAGGAATGGAAAAATATGAATATAAGAAAGAAGGAAAACAGACACTGAAACAAAAGAAGTGAAAGGAGAGAGTGGAAAAACTGATAGAAAATATTAGGAAAGCCTTAAGGTGTGGGAAACAAAATCTGCTTCCAATAAGGAAATCATGATTCGTACTTTTGTGGTGTATTGATTTTCAAACTTCATTTGCCAACAGAAGATTATTCTGATGATGATTCTGTTCTACTCTTTGCATAAGCTGTTTCTTCTCCTTCTTAAAATAAACAGAAAACATTAAGTCATGTTACTGACTATGAAAATGTACTCTTCAAAAGATTAATCAAGCTGGTTGTTTTAGAAATCTAGTTGCATCATTTCTCCCATCTGAATTTCTAGTCTTTTCTCTGGAACCATTTCAATGATGCCTTTCTCTTGTCTACATCCATTTTTCCGCCCAAAAAATCCCTGAAGCAATGGAAAACAAAAATTAAACACTTTTAACATCGTCATCTTCCTTTCACTTCATAAACATGCCTTACACAGTTCTTTTGGGGCCTTTTTCCTCATGAATTAATTGCCCTGAGCTGGGGTTTTATTTCACCTTCCTGTAAACAGAAAAATAAGCACACTTCTGTGTTACTGCAAGACACCTTCACTGCTGAAGTGTTTCTGGAAGCGCAGCCTGCACCAAGTTAAACCTGCAGCAGAATACCCCAGGAAGAGGCTGCTCTCTAGAAGTAATAAAAGCTCAGCCCCTATTCTGTGGTCTACTACAGCCATATTCAAGAGTAGCATTTTGAATTACTATTCACTACTTTGAAGCCTGAATCCAAGTCCATCTGAGCCAAATGGAATATTTCCTTTTATTCACTGGGGCTTAGCTGAGAAGTAAAAAGTTCCTTTCGACACTGAATTTCAGGCTCTCTTAATACATTTTTTCCAATACCAATGGCTTTTATACTTTCCAAAGAGATACAGCAGTTTCTTCTACTAATGCTGCTCCAGCAGAATTGCCTTTGACATATCATCTTAAGGTACATATTGTAAACAGAAGTATTGGTAAACAAAGCCACAATAAAGCTGCTTGATAGCATAAAATCTGCACTAAGCTGTACATTATATACCAAGAAGCTTTAATATGGGAGTTGCAGCTCTCCAACTAATTCAATTTGTGAGCATAATATTGAATATTAACATGAAGCTGAAGCATTGTTCTGGTGCATAATATCGCTTTACAGTTCAAAAAGCTGCAAAATATTCAAGTGAAACCAAATCAAACTGTCATTTTAGAATGTATAGCTGAATGATATCCATAATGAAATGAACTGTATTAAATAAAAAGCAACCTTATTTCTCTATTGTCAAGGTAGAAATTAACTTGAGGGAAGCAAGCAACAGGATATATAAGCAGCTGTAGCAGTGATTTTACTTTAAATTTGCATATTAAAACTTGCATTCCAGCACAGCAAGTGACTTTGATAAATTGCCCTACACATAATTATTGAATATTCTTATGCATCTGAAAATAATTCAGACAACTTTTAACATAAATCTGAAATTTCACACAAGGATTATTTTCATGCCCTTTAGGGTTTTTTGAAGCATTTTTCATTTCTCTGAGAATTTTTCATGAAACTTTTCCTATGCTTTTAAATTAAAAAGTTTATTAAATTAAAATTTGTTTAACCTTTTTGTTCTGTGCTTTTTCACTATTGACTGATAGACCTTCAAAAATTATTTAATTTTATACATTTTCAAGAACAGTGACTCCTGAAAAGATCTGAAGTATTTTTCAAACCTAGATTTGTAATACTTTTTTCTTGCCTTGTACACTGAAATTTTATGTCCTATACTATTTTTCAGACTAGCTGTGTATGGAGCTATGTTATGACAATATTTCTGGTATCACCACACAAACTTTGTTCCATATAATTTGCTCTTTCTGAGAATCCAAACAGAAAACTTGATCTGTCTCCCTGCTAGATGAGCAAAAAATACAGCAATGGCCATTGGCAGGTTCAAACCAAAGACATGCCTGGTGACACAGCCTTTCTCCACATACTTGCAACAGAGGGTCCCTTGCAGACAGACTCATCCAGACTGCATCTTCTTGCCTAAGAGTACTCAGCTCTGGACATTTTTGTTTCCTTTCCCTTCATGGTCCCGAGCTCTTGCCTTGGAATTGACAGCTAATGATTTTTCGCCATTCACCTTCACCATCCCTCTCATGATTTTATAAACCAAGACCACATCTATCTGCCTTCACATGATTTATATGGTTTTTTAATCACATTCTCTGTCATTTTATCTTTTCTGGCCAGAAAGATCATAGTCAAAGTAGTCATCCCTCATTGGGAAACTGCTCCCTCTCTTTGACACTCCCTTTTGCCCTTTCTATTGTAGTAGCTCTGAGTGGGGAAATCAGAAATATGCAGAATGGCCAAAATATGGGGGCACCACGGATTTATATAGTACCCTAATGATGTCCACATTTGTCCTCTATTCCTTTAAATCCTAGAAATTCCTGGCATTTTATCTGCTTTCTTGACCCTTACTGAGAGTGCACATTCATCGCTGGCTTTCCTGAGCGTTACTAAAGCCGCTGCACAGCTTATTCGTTGTCACCTTTCCTTGTCCCAAACCCATTTGGAAAGTGGGTGGCAGGAGAAGCGATTGTAGCTAGGTGTAGTACACAAAAGCTAGATGTTGTTCTGATGTTGCTGAATAATTACTTGCCTTCAGGGGCAGAGATGTATACCAAAATGCACAGTTCTTCATATAAAGAACAACCTTTGAAAAACTGCTTCTGCTGTACCTAAATAAGACTCCTGACGTTCAGTCAAAGATTCCTCACCAGAAACCATTTCCTCTTTCATGTATCCTCTCTACATGATAGAAATGCATGAGAAGAGTGAAAATTTTGCAACAGTTGACAAGCCTGGATGTGTTTTATTTTGATATTCTTCCCAATACAGTGACAGTATCTCAAAGCTGAGCCAATATCCCAAATATGGTATTAATCTCCATTGTATAAAATGAAACATTTATTCAGTTAGGAATTTAAGTAACTGGCCGGTGTCATACTTAAGGAGTCTTTACAGTTCTACATGTCTGAAATGGGGAAGGGGGAAAAAAAATGCAATAATCAAACTTGTCCCCTAGATGTTCTGAAATGGTGATTGAGGTTTTGTATGTACAGGCATTGGTTCTGATAAAAAGTCTTTAGGGTGAAGTTCCTGTTGTAGATGTCTTTTTTTTTTTCCTGCTTTTTTTTTTCTTTAATCCCTCATGCTTCTGTGTCTCAGCTGATATTTTTTTGTGTGGCCTAAGGATGTCAAGAGGTAGCGTTTTTTCACTTTCAGCATGACTACAAATCCTGTGTCTTAAACACTCAAAGCACAAATGGATTCCATTGGTGGGGTCTAAACACAATGAGACAAATCTAGACAGGAATAGAAATGAATAAATACAGAGGAGGGACGTTTTCGGGGCCTTTTAAAATAATGTATAATATTTTGAAATAAATGTCCCATTCAACAGAATTATTTTGCTCTGAATGCAGACTAATCTTCAGAGGTGGTTTGGGTTTTTTGTTTGTTTGGTTTGTTTTTATTTTAACTTGTTAACTCAATATTTATTTAAGCTTTGATTCTTTTTAGTTTTTGACCTACGTAGTCAAAACTGCTGCTGGTAGTAACTGTACCTCCTTCCTTAGAGATCCCCAGGAAATCTCTAGCCTCCTCTCTTCACTGAATATTAAAAGGTCACTGTCAGTAGGATAACTGATCTGCATTTCAGACATCTGTTTAAACAGTGTCAAAAATACAAAATTTTATGACGTCAGAAACATGATCCTTTGGCTCTTTTGACTGTAGGGAACTGAAACTCTTAGCCATTTTAGGGTGGTATCATTTTTCATTGAAGGTCACATATAAGTTAATCTTCTAAAGGATGACTTTTAAGTCTTGATTGTTGCAAAGGATTTTTTTAATTCAGGTTCTTTTATAGGCTTTGTCAAGCCCAATCTGACAAATATGTCCAATACTGTAGCGCAAAAAACTAGTACATTCTCACAAAAGCAAATGCTTAGGTCATGGTTCATCTTGCAACCAAAAAGCATAAAATAAGTTTTTTTCCAATAATAAATAGTAGTTCTAAGGCATAATTTTTCGTGAATAGGTGCACTTTGTAGAAAATTCTGTGCTTGCAGAATCATTTTTTAAGATAATAAAAGTGAACTAGATGGTGATTTGTCAACTTTGCTGATTTATTCCTTCTATTTTTCTGAGAAACTGGTTCTCATTCCTCTTGCAAATTCTCCCATGAACAGCAATAAGCTATCCTGCATTGCTCATCAGACTTACTAACTTTCCCAACAGATAACTGGGAAAGTCCCCTCCATTTTTAGAAGACCCATCTACTGTCTAACAAAACCAGTCAATGCACTAACCATTCTCCTCTAATCTATCATCAGAATATAGGAATGGCCATTCTGCTTCAGAACATTCTGCCCAGGGCTCTTTTTTTCAATTATGGCAAGAAATGTATGCTTAGCAAAAAGCAAATTAGGGCATTATCTAGGTATTAGAAATAATAATTATTATTTTAATATTATATATTAAATATTATTACATATGAAAATAATTTTAATTTTAATATTTATTATTATTATTTCTTGTCTTGTCTCTAATTACTTTCAGGTCATGAGACTTAAGGAAGCTGGTAAAGTTTATCTGTTTAGTTACTTGGGTAATGCCAGTTATTCTTTTCCTTTAATTCTAGTGCAAATCTGCCATACCAGTACTGTGTAATATCATCAAACATATTAATACAGCATTTGCATAAATATAAATATAAATATAAATGCAAATTCAATGGATGGTGACCTCTTGCTTATAAATGGAGTATTGAATTTTTGTTATTTTGAGTTAGGTAAGGCACCTGTGGACAAAACCAGCACAGGCATGGATGTCATAACTCTCCCATGAAACAATTTAAACAAGTCTACAAATTATTTGAAGCAATATTAATTTTGAATAGAAGTGGATACAGACTTCAAGCACAGTTTTTTATGTAAAGAACGGCTTTCCTCATAGGTGGATTGTTTTTCCATAAAAGGTGGAAAAAATTATTTTGCCTCATAACAAATCATTGTATTTTCTTCAGCTGCAGCTTCATGGAAATTATAATTCAAGTTTTATTGCTCTGGCTAAACAGTGTGTGCCTCACAAAGTCTGGCAAATATTGGTGTTTCAATGATGTGAGAAATGTTTCAATTTCTGAATATCCAAACCAGTCCTAAATTCTGACATGAGAATTTTCAATGTTTCTAAATGTTATCTCTTTAGAATTAACAGTTTTTACATTCTGACTAGAGGTGACAAAAAGCAGCAATTTTATGCAGGACAGGTACAACTTTGACTGGAAACCATGTCCAAATTAAACAGAACCAGTTTTTTAAGCTTCATTATTATCTCAGTTAGGAACTGAATTTTTGGTGGCTTTTTGTTTTTGTTTTTGTTCTTGTTTATTTATCATCTAGAACTCATTCTAAAAGAGACGACATTCTCGAAAAGCTGTTGAAACCTATTGTCCTATATGTTATTCCATACTATGTGCATTTCAAACATGATACTCAACAAAATAACAGCAAAGAAAAATAGCCGCCTTCCATTGTCACTGTTTTTCATAAAATTAGAGTCTTATTGACCTAGCTTTTCTTTCAAACAAATTATAAAATACTGGCAAATTAATACCACTAAAGCTGAGCAGCTCTTTATTTAGACAACAGGAATTCCTGGGCAGGTGTTCCCCACACTGGCCTGTGTCGTGGATGAACACCATCTGTCTCCAGAGGGAAAATTCAAGCCTCATGTCGGTTCAGATCTTGTTCCTTGTACTGAACTTTCCAAGAGCAGTGCTCATGGGACATGGTGTTCACAGAACACGTATTCTGAATTGCAACACATGGGGAAGTACATCATTGTCTTCTACTAATGCAGGGAATTTTCCTGTGCAAAGAACTTAATCACTAATTCATCGTAAATGCCCGAGAAATTATGGGCCTTCACACAAATGCTAATGAATGTACGTGTCATAGGAGTAAAAAGAAAACTGAGTGTCCTTGTAAAAGAACACCAGGATTCACCCTCATGTGCCATCCTCATCTCAGACAATCAAGCGCTGCTCCTGCAAAGTACCTATATTAAAGACTTCTCATATTAGCTGTGTCAGCAGAGGGCAAGGTTTACACAGGCTTGTAGCTCTGTAGAAAGACTTTTCTTAAACAGGACAAAACCATATTTGGAGTCAACACCCACAGGACAGCAGTGTGATGCAGGAGGGAAAGGAGAGAGGTGGTTTGCTGTCGTCACTTTCACCGTTTCTCACAGAAGCAGGGCAGAGCTGCTAACAAGCCTCTGTGTTTCTGGGATAGGCATCAAACCCATGGGGAGGAGACTATAGTGCTGGAGCCCCTCTCCACAGCTGAGAAAATACAATTACCCTAGAACAGGAAAAAAGAGACTAATTAGTGTATCAGCACTGCACCCAAAAGGGGCATGTTTTGCCTAATGCAATGACATTCCTCTCTCAGCATCTTGGGTACCATTTCTCATGGTTATTTTCATGCACAGCACTAATCTACAAAGTCGAACCCAAGTTTTTCAGCACACATTTCAGCAAACTTCCCCTTCAAGAGATATAATACATGTTACCTATTAATTTCTTGCTTTGAATATGTATAATTCTTGCTTGCCTCCTTTATGCTGACTCCTTCATAGTCAATGCTATTTATGCAATGTATATGTTTATGCAGATGAGAAGAAAGTGGTTTTGCACAGAGGAAAGTGGACTTAATGAAATGTAAATCAAACCCACAAAGATAAAGCACAGTTCAGGTCCTTCTGCAGAAATATGGAGGACAGAAGCACAATGATGGCAGGGTTTATTGCTGTTTTTTCCCTCTGTGACTAATACCTTATTGTTGTAACATGAGTATAGGCTAGGGTAATGCAAAGAAGTCAACATTCAATGTCTGCATTTAGAGTACAATATTAAAATGAGAAAAAAAAAAATCAAGTAATTTATGATTAGGATTAAGTGGGAGGTATTTTTCCAACTCTGCTTTATAATAAGAAGGATGATAAGTATGTGTTCAGAGAAAGCGGGGGGGAGGGGAGGGGGGGCAGATCATATGCAACAACAAGAGAAGAAACTTTTTTTTTTTTTCTTTTTCTGGGAGAGTTCCTTTAAATCCATTAATATTCCAATCCGTTTATGCCACAAGAATTCTCTGTAGAGCATAGTTTATGGAAACAAGATAAACAAGAGTACAACCTAACTAGAAAAGAGCAGAACACAATGTTGAGATCTCTGTATTATTAACAAAATACATCATGTACAGCAGCTGGGCCACAGGTAAAGTTCCTGCCTTGCTTGCCTACCACAAAGTCAAACATCTTATTGAAATTATTTTTCTCCAGTTGTTGTTGATCAGACATTTGAATGTGCATCCTGGAGGAAACTCTGATACTTTGACTTTCTTTTAATTTTAAAATCAGTAAGAAAAAATATGGATTTTTTTTTTTTTAATGGACCCGGTAATTCCATGGTTCTTTTCTAGACTGTGGTACAACTAGACCCCCGTTCCAACATTAACTGCAGAATAGATTTTTCAAGAAAATGATGATTTTGTGGAAATCACAGTTCCATTCAAAAACTACTCTGACAATACCAGCTTTTGATGAGCTTTAAGCACCATTTCTTTTTGGCCTACTGTTTCTTTGTTCCTCCCTGCTGTCTGTTCTGTGAAACCATGCCTGAAAGCTGTAAGTGTAATACACTTACCAGTCATACAATTTTAAACAGAGTTGTGCTAACAGCTTTGTGAACTTGGAGTGTGTCCATGACTCCAGAGACAAGCAGTGCAAGAGACCTACTGTACCCTTCTCTTTCTGTGACTATTATTTCTTATTAAGGTGTATATCCTAAAAGAAAACTAATCTGATGTTATTTCTGATACCTGCTTCTGATATTAGTAACTCATACACCCCCTAGTAATTTAAAATTTTATTCTGTGGCATGTGAACAAAAATTTCTCTTCTTAAACAGTATTTTTTGCTTTTTTCCTCATTTTTGACTAAAAACTATAAGTAACCAAACCAGTCTTGTTGATCACAGTGCATTTTACCTGTCACAGAGGGTGAATTTAATCACTTTAATTAAACCTGGAAATCAAACACAGATCTGACCATATAAAGAGAAACAACCCCATTGCTGTTAAAACTGACAAAGTGTGAAGGTCACAACTTACATATTAATATATTCTTCCATGTGGCCTTCTGTTGTAAACAAAGAATATTAAATGCCGTTATTCATCTTCTGCTAATGAACATATATTACTCTGGAGTCTAATGAATAGATAAACCGTCTCCGTTCATCAAATATTTATAAAAGTAATATTTTCTATGCTTACCAATTAAAAGGGTATTTTATTACAAATTTAGAGCATGTCAGCTTCAAAATCCGTGGAGACTAGGTGCCTGAGAGTGCCAAGAAACAAAGACTGGTCTTCAGCTCATTATCTTCACATGGTTATTTTCAATAAACAAATATGAAAATATAATAATAGAAATAATATTAGGCCAAGGGAATAACCAATGGGTTTACTTATTTCTTTTTCAGTCATTGGTCTCACAATAACTGATGATTTCAGTGTTCTCTGAACATATGTAAATAGTAACCTGCATCAATGCTATATGCAAAGAATTTGCTCCAACTGTCATCCTGTTAGAGTCATCATCCATACAAACATAATATAATATAATATGATAATTTTGTTTGGTAAGTATGTACAAATATGGGTATACCTAGATATAGTATTTAACATTATAAAAGCATACAATATAGTGTCTACGTGGTATGTTTAAAAATATTCATATGCATACATGGCTTGTATATCCCTTGCTGCTCACCCTTTGCACCTGACAGAAGTTGAATGTCTTAGGGGCACAAGGGTTCACGTCTCTACAGCAAGCTGAAGTACTGATGGTAGGTGCTATCTATTCGTACGTGCATATTAATACCAAATAAATGCAATGAATAATCTGTGTGGATCCTCTCAGCTTTTGCAACTGTGTCAGCTTCAGTATTTGGAGGTGCCAGAAACTTATACGTAGATTTCAGCAACCAGATATTTTCTCTTGTTTTTGTTAGTTTGTATGAAAATAACTGTCACATAAATCACAGTTTACTGATTCTTTAAAAAATTTAGGTTACTAATAAATAAAGCATAGAATATTTTCTATGTGGAATACTTTTCTTGGGAGGGGAAAGGTTAAAAATTCCCAAGAAACAAGCCTTTGCAATTAGTTTATCTTTAGCAATGTCCAAGCAATAAATTTTGATAAACAACAGTTTAGATATTTTTCTTGTTTCTTTCTGGCACCAGATGGTGCAAACTGCATTTCCATAACAAGCACAATTCTGAAACACCTAAAACAGTCACCCTTAAGAATCTGTTAAAATTGACATATTGCTTTGGCTCTCTTGCATTAAGCCGGTAAGAGCAAACAAGGATTTATTGTGCAATTTACATGGGGGAAAAAAAAGGTTAGTTTTTTTCTCCAATGCACAATGCAGGACACTGGTGCCCTCTGCTGTCAGTTTGCTGAGTATCATGGGCTTGCTTTTTTCTCTCCAGTACCAGTCAAATTTCTTTCAAACTGCTATTAGTGTTTCACAATTACACTTGGAGGTTAAGGCGCAAATGCAAAAATAAGTAGTTTGGTTTTCCTTTTCAGCTTGTACTGCCTCTGTCATGAAATACATGTTCCAAAGAGCTTCGTAATTTATCTGCCCTCTGTAAATGGTTATCAAACATTGCATCCAAACATAATGCGTAGCTAATAGCTGAACCCTCAGTCTGGAATTTTTCTTTGTGTCCTGAGGTTTGTCTGTAGCTTTAAGAAAGTAGTTGGCAGTGTGTGGGTTTGAAGCCTCTGTAAGATCCTGTTCAAACCTTTCTCAATCCGTAATCTCAAAGAGCCAGTGAAAGCATTTCTAACAACTTTAACATATGCTGGAGCTGCCTCAAAAGCCACTGCTGTCATGTGCTGCAAACTGTAAGGTGTCTGTCTGCCCATCTGCTTAGCCAGGTAAGGTTAAAATAAAAACTTTCAAATTTCAGGGCAGCCCCGATGCGGGCTCACTCCCTGGGAGGACTGGCGTAAAGCAAAAGGAAAGTTCTGGGTAGGAGTGAATGAACGGTTTCATCCAGAACCCTAAGTGAAGGGGAAATTTAAGTAAACTACCACATCCGTATCAAAATGCAGAGGTACCATACAGGCCACAGCTTCTACCTCCACAACAGCTTCTCTCTTATAACAAGGCTGATTTATAGATAGTGCTCAGGCACGATGATGATGAATGTGGCAAAGAAAGTATATTCAGGTCCTGTTATCAATAAAATATGAAGAGTTAAGAAATAGGCACAAAGTTTTTGCTATTTCTGTTGAAGCAGCATGCTATATCTGGCAATGTGTACTACATCTGCTTGTTTGTGGTACAGAGATTTTCAAGGATCTGAAAGTGCAGCTAATGCAGTTCTTGAAGAAAATTATGCATAAGTATGAGAATCAACAGGATGATCTGAGTCCAGAAGTGCAGATTTAAATTCTAACCCAGGCACAAAACAGATAGAGATTTTTGAAAAATGGAGGACACTGGCAGAGGAGATTGCTCCCCTATGAAATGTAAAACCGTATTATTCAAAGAAGAGTTTGTATTAGTTACTGTTCACTGGACGGAGTTGTCCTGCCCTTTGTTTGACCTGAAATAAAGACATGTCCAGCGACTGAGAACAGCATGTCAGGGGCACTGAGGTTTTTTGCCATCAGAAGATATTACCAGCCTACAGGCACAAAAAGGAAAAAAAGAATAACTTCCTTGAGTCATGAGTATGTGCACCTCTTCCTATTACACAGCTGATTTATTTTTTTTTTTATGCCTCAAAGAACAATACTTTGGACCTTTTGCTTAACTTGAAATAAGTGGAAGGAAAATCAGATATAAAAATATTCTTTAATTTTTGAACATTTTTTAGACAGTTTCTTTTGGAAGTAGCACTTAAGGGCATTTCTGGGTTCAGATTTATTCTGAGGAATATTTGCACAGGAAGCCTTCTTTTGGGTTAAAGTCTGAGTGTCTTGGAGTCCTTCATACTATTGCACTTATATTTTATTATATTTATGATTAAAAAGCATTAAGTCTATTCAAGACAGAATATCTACTTTCTACTGCCCCACCTCATCAGAATCCCCACTTTTTCTGCAGAGTACAAACATTCGCAGTATGTCTCTCCATGTGAAGAGGCAAGGATTGTGAATTCAAAATGCATGATATAAGAGGCAAACTACATAAAACCATGCTTGTATGTCAGCCGAACTAACTCAGATTTCCTAACATAACAAAGCAGCTGTGAATCTACTGCCTGGAGGCACACTGTGGCACACTTAACACATTGCCAAACAGATGCCCCTATTTGGATCCTCAGGAGGCAGGAGTTGCTGTTTTTGTGCAACACATTGCTACCTTTGGTGCCTCAGAAAATCATTATTGAGATCACTGTGCATAATAGCCAAAGTTGCTCAGGTATTCGCACTAACGAGAGCTAGGAAATTTTAGATACGCTAGCTTGGAATACAGCTGCATGCTTTTCTTAACTTTCGCTCTTTTTGTGAGTCCTTAAATCACCCCAAAAGTTGCTACTTATGCCAGGATTTGCCATTGAATCTAATTTCCCCCCAGTATCAGAACAGGCAGCCACTCAAAATGGCTGTAACACTTGCTGGGCTGAGAAAAAATCAATTCACAGGTGTGGTATTTTCTGCTCCAGTTAGGTATTTCAGATTGCTCAATGCTAGCAAGCTCCAAAGCTTAAAGCATCTTTCTGATGGAGGTGTGCTGAGGGGGGTGTCCTCACTGGCAGCTTCCCTGGTGCCATTTTAAGAAGGACTCTGCGATATCTCTTCTAAGAAAAGTTGGTGCTTACCCTCAGCATGAGAGTGCGACCATTTTTTATTACCAGGTCAATAAGAAAGGTAAGGTCCACTGTCGCCTCTAACATAAAGGTTCAGAGGAAACATAGTTCAATACAATGGAATTCTTTTGTAAACTCAGTAGGAACATTTCGTGTCCTGTTCAGTGAATTTATGAACAGTGTGACCAAATAAACCCGCAAGACACATTTATTACTCCCTCATTGGTGTATTGTTATTCTCTGTCATATATATATATATGCCCTACTCAGTACACTATTCCATATTCTGAAAGAAAAGTAAAATTTTTTTTTCTGATAATAAATGACTGTCCACCTTTGTCTGCATCATTTTTACACCCTTTTCCATGAAATTATCCTTTCCTTAAATACACCTTCCAGGCCTGTATATACAGTTCACATTTATTATTCAGGATCCTGCTTAAGCATTACTCAGTGTTGGCTCATGTGGACTGAAACATTTTGCTTTTACAGGCTGAAATATGTTGCTTTGCACTATTCCTGTTCTCCAGAGCTACAGTTATTGGACATGGGGGTTTGTAGTTTGGACGAATTATTGACTCCTTTATTACTGTGGGATAAAATCTGTAACTACACTTTCCTTAATGTTCTCATGTCTCTCTCACTGCCCAGACTGCTAAAATTCATCAGGCAATCTGTGATGACAGAAAGAGAGGTATGTGAAGGACCAGAATTACAAATCTCATTAGGCGTCACATAGCTCAGGGACACAGCATGCAGTTTATGGTTTCTTTCAGAACACAAAAGTTCAGATACAGTGTTTCAGCACTTCTGAACATAAAGTGCTCCAAAACTATTTTATAGTTTTGTGGTTTTGTTGTTGTTGTTGTTTTTCTTTCAGGTCAACATAAGACAGTTTCAATCTGTTGAATCTTTAAGAAGTAAGAAAATCAGTCAATTCTGGATCATTACAAACAGAGAACAATTATGGACTTTTCTTATGCAAGCCCAGATTGCATTCTTGTCCCCTAGCTCATTAAACTGATGGAAAATTTACCTATCTAAGGGAAAAAAAAACAACCCACAAACAGCAAAAAAGAAAAAACATAATTTTGTGCTGTACCAGTTCAGATATCAGATATCAGATAATAACTAGAATCAATCTAAGATTAGAGGTGAGACCAGAGGATTAAATGATCTCTGTTAGTTTCAGCAAGCAATTAGATCAGCTCAGCTGAACCATGAAACCCCACATGAGGAAAAAAAAGTCAAACAAAAAAACCCCCAAAACGAAAAAATTTATTCTGCAAAGAAACAATGGGTAAGAAAGAAGCTAAATTTAAAACTTTTTAATTTCAGTCTACCATGCCCAGCAGTTTCAGATCTTCTACATTTTAATAAAACTTCCTTCAGAGATCAAAAACACTTTACTATATCTTGCTGTAAAAAAAAAAAAAAAAAAAAGGTCTAAGTCTGATCAGCAAGAAATCCACTACATACTTCAATTTATTCAAAATTTTTCTTCAGTCATGAGATTTCAACAATCACTTTTAGTGCCAAAATTTTTTAGGAAGTGTACCCTGGAGCTTTGTGTATGTTTACTCAATCAACACTATGTATAGATAATTTATCCAGCCAAGTGCAGCTGTACTGTGGAGGCTCCAGTTATGTGTATTTACACTCAATCTATAGAGGGGAGAACTGAAGAGTCATTTCAGAAACTGAATTTAAACGAATTTACACAGCGTGAATCATTGTGATACTTGTTCCTCCTAACTGGCTGGCACTTACGTTTTGTTGTGTACGCGTAAATGTCTTTAAATTGTTGTTCACAACACTAAAAGACCTCTGCAGTAACACAAAGCTCACCTGAATCTCTCTTCTGAATAGACAAAGGTTAATGTGGTGAATGCTGCGTATCTGTTACTTCTCAAACAGCTGCTTGCGTTAGTGGAATAGAGCTTTGAAAACAGCTTTTATAATCTGGAGGAATTTTCATCATCTTCTTCGGCATCCTCAAAGTAAATGATTTTTTTGAGTTTAAAATAGTAAACATCTCTAAAAAGTAAGGCCCTGTGGAAATGTTTTAAAGATTGCATAGCTGGAGCCTGTAGCTAGATCATGGCTGAAAGTGTCTGAAATTGCACATTTAGCTTCTCAAGTGTTGAGAAAATGAGGTCAACATAGGAATCACTGATACAAAGGCACACCTCACTTTTTGAGAAACTGATTTACTTTGAGCAGTTTATGGCACAACCAGATCCATTTTGTATTATGCCTCAGTCCTTTTCTTGAATCAGATCAGTTTCTGGCTGCTTCAGATTTCATGGCAAACTCAAAATCTCCTACTGCAAGAAAACAAGATGGAAGTAGAAGATACATGAAATTGTAGCATTTAATCTAGTTAGCTTCTGGAAGTTTAAATTGACTTCAGAAATTTAAAATTATCTCTTAAGAGAAATTATGTGGTATTTTCACCTATTATTCTTCTGGTGTGAGTTCAATATAAACAGCAACTTAATTTTTGTAGCAACTGGAAACTAAGCAATAGCTAATGATAACTAAAGTTAGCACCAAACCAAAAACTTACATGGCAGTACGAACACTTGAGAGGAATAAAAAAGCTGTGAAGATATTCCTACAATTTATTGAATATGCTTGGAGCATAAAAATGACAAAAAAAGGTTTATCAGAGTAGCTGTGAGAATGCAAATTTCAAAGTGGAAAGAATATAAAAACATGCCAGACATCAGGTTCAGAGACTTGATTTTATTTATAAATCAAGGTTTGTAAACCCAGCATGAAATCCATGGATACAAATCAGTTTGGAGGAATTTGATTTTACACCCTACAGCTGGGATGATGATGCAAGTGGTGAACACACACTGGATTGCATTGCAAACACAGTTTGTCCTTTTTGAAGCACACAGCCATGCTCAAATGTAATGAAGCCTACAGGGCCAGGTCTACTGTGATTTTAAAGAGTGATACTTACACTATACAAGACTCAAACTGAACTTCAGAGGAACCTCTGGCTCAGAGGTAGCTTAGTGGACTCTGTTTTCCTGTGTCAAATGCTTTTAGTTAATAATGGCAATTAGTATCTTACTTGTGGTATAAAAGGAAAGCTAACCCTTCTTTCAGAAGGAGCGCATAAGTAATTTTACTTTGTGTGGTATACATGAGACTGTTTATTTTGAAGGAAATCAGCTTTTATCTAATTTTCTGAGGTCAAGTAAGCAAAACCTCTGGCTAATATTCCTCCTCTTCCTCAAGACTTCAATTCTCATGAAAATAAACGTACAGGTACACAACTTAGTGGATAGAAAGCTAAATATACTTTCTAGCAAGATTGTTTTTTAAGATTTCTTGCAATTACTGCTGACATCAGATGAAAGCAAATTGCCTGCATGCATCATAACCTACCCCAGTTCATCTCATAATCACTTTCAAGCAAGCAACTGAACGCTTAATCCTAATAAACTGCTACAGAGTGTGGTGGCAAAATCTTTTGGCTTCATTGCTCACAAGTGTACTCTTGGCAATAAAGCTATTTCCAGCTATTCTGCTGTGAAATGTACTGCTATCAAATCTTTCACAAGAAAATCAGAGAAAAACAAAAAGAATGGTGATTATTTTTCTTTGATATTATTAAAGTTTTGAGCTGGTTATGACTTTTGCTTCTTCCTAGCTATCGCTTACTGTAGTTATAAAAACTTTCTAATTTACAGAACAAATTAAAGCACTTAACTACTTGCTCTGTCACAGTCCTCCTCAGTGACCACCAACCACTCAGACAGCATGCTCTTGTCTCTCCTCCAGTGAGATAGTAATGATAAATCTTTCTCTCACAGAGCTGTTCCTTTACATTTATGCAGATAAAAACCTCAAAACATAGACACCTTCCTTTTCTGTTCTTTGTTGGTTATCCATAACTCCTTTCTACTGAGTAAAATCCAGTTCAATGTTCAAATCTAGCCAGTAATACGGCCATATGGGACACGGGAGGAGCAATATTTCCAGGAAGTGTAAAACCCAGGCCATTTAGAGCCTTGTAGATCATGACAGATGGGCTTCACTGAGAAACTCATGGCCAACAGGTACTGCATATTGTGGAACGCTGACTTCAGGTGCAAGGCACACCAAGTGAGTTGTGTATCCTCTACCAACTTTCATTTTCAAAGGAACAACTTCATTTCACATTATTCTAGTCCAGAGGTAATAGAAAGGCTTGCCCAGTGGTGTAGCCTGCATCCAAAAGAAAAGGTTCTGCATTCCCAGACAGATACTCATCCTAAAAGATCACAGGTCTCTGCTGTGACACCATCATCATTAATAGAAATGGATATAAAATTACTCTGGAACAACCTACAGCTGACAGATCTGCAGATAAAAAGCAAATGCTACAAGTATTCATAGTGCCCCTCTAAGACTGACGGAAACCTGCAGTCTGGAAAGGACCTCTGGAGGTCACTACTTGGATCCCCTGCTCTGTGCAGGATCATCTAAAGAAGGTTGATCAGGGCTATGTCCAATAGCATTTTTAATATCTCCGTGGATAGAGAACCCATAACCTCCCTAGGCAAACTGTTCCAGTGTTGACCATCCCTCAGGTAAAAAAAAAATAATAATTCTTATATCAAGGTGTAATTTCCTGTATTGCCACTTGTATTTGTTCTATCCCTGTTCATCTCTGCCTCCGTCATCTCTGCACCTTCCCCACAATAGGTGGCAAGAGAAGTATGACCTCCCTTGAGTCTTCTCTTCTACAGGCTGACCAAACCCAGATCTTGCAGGCTCACCTCACGTCTCCTGTGCTGCGGCCCCCCCAGACCATGCTGGTGACTTCCATGTCATGGTCCCTCTCCTTTTTAGCGTATTGACTGCTGCCTCAAATTTTATATGAGGCACAGGCTTGCTAAGAATGCAGTCTGTGCCATCATCCGGGTCATTAGCAGTGAGTGGTACCTCCCTGCTAACCAGCCACTTACTTGGACTTTGTGCCTCTGAGCCTGATAATCTAGCCAGTTTTCTACCCACTTTGTCCAATCCTCCAATCCACACCTCACCACTTTGGCTAGAAGGTGGGAGATGACAGAGGGAAGAAAGAAACCACTGGGAATAGAGAGGCAAATATCCCTGCCAGGGCCCGTAAAATGTCTGTGGATTAACAAACCCTGTCATTTTAAACAAACATTCAGAGATTCAGAAATTAATCTGAACTTCAGTCTAGTATGGGAACATGAAAGCATAAAGGAACAAAATATCTCTTGTTAATTTTGTTATTTTCTGGTTCATTTGGGAAGGAAATACAGAAAGTCTCATTTGTTTTTCCATTATTTCTGCATCTGCAATATGATGCAGAGTCTCAGAAATCTGTGCAAAGGTGTGTGCTGATCCCGATTTGTTATTGATCATGATAGAAGAAATCCAAGGTACACAGAATCCCATGAAAAGGTTAACACTAAACCAGCACACCTTCAGAAAGAAAAACTTTGGTGTTTATTTTGATGTTCCAGATAAAGAGTTGTAAGTGGTCCATTTTTATCCAAACCACTCCAAACATCACTGAGAAAAACTGCTTGCATTTAAGTGTTTTATGACATGTCTGCTTTAAGTTAGGAAGTGAAAAATCATTGGAATTTATAATTTTTTTTCAAACCTTCAGTTTTAGTTGTTTTATGTCCCAGGCTTCTAGTGTGCTGAAGTCTGTATCGGTTTAATCACTTGTCAAAACTTCTCCTGAAAGTTTAAAAAAAGGGTAAGATGCTGTAGAGTTCGGCACTTCAGAAACCATGCAACTATCTTATACAATCTGACAATTTTCTGGCTTAAGGTTTCTGCTGAAGACACAGATATAACAGACACTTCAGAAGAATATCTCTTACTAAAATAGACTGATTTTCCATGAATAGCAAATTTTGCTGAACGATTTCACTTTGATTCTCTTCTCAGCTGCCCCACTGTAAGTCAGAAACAATCCTCCTAAAATTCATCTCTTTCAGCAGTGAGAAGAGAATCAGGTTCAAACAGTAACTGGAGATTTTGAAAACATAAAATCAATTGGTAAAGTTAAAAAATAAAATTTTAAAAAAATCCACCACACTTACTGCAGACCACGGAAGTGTTGCGATATTAAAGTTTGGACTTGGCTTTGTAAGAAAAATATAATTTGAACACAACCTTATAAAAAGTAACAATGATGTTTTCTTACTTTCACATAATTGTTGAATATGTTTTCATTGTTCTTTTCAAGAATGTTTGCAGGAAAAAGACCATTACCAATACTAGCCAAAAAAAAAAAAAAAAGAAAAAAAAAAAAAGAAACATCTCACACAGGTTTTCCTTCCAGAACTGTCCCTATATATAATTAGAAAGTGAATATATGGGAAGACTTTTACAATACCAGTACAGTGACAGATTAATTTTCCAAATTATGATTTCTTTTTGGAGGATCCCAAATCTTAATAGCATGTGATGTAAAAGAAATGACCATGTTTTACAGGCTTACAAACATAGACGTGATCTATTTGAGACTGCAACCATAGTAGATGAGGTGAAAATTAAGTCAGTCTGTTTCACAGTATCTCTGCCTTATAAGACATAATACTGTTATTTCAGTGCTATGTTAGCTTTTTGGTTTTCCTTCGGTACAGCTATATCCACAGCGAACGGGTGCAGCAGGACGCAGAGGCACTCTCTCGGGGTACAGCTGAGCTGATCTATTGTCTTTTCACAGCCAGAACAGCAGGGTCCACTTCACCTTATTCATCCCTTCCACCCTTCTCTCTTACCCCATCCCTGACTGAATGGTCTCACCACTTCCCTTGCCTCAGCTGTGGTGTATGTCTAACACCGCAATAAAGTGGCTAAGCTGGAAGAAAAAAAGTAATAGCTTACTTCCAGGCAAATGAATCGAATCAAATAAGCTCTTGATGAAAAGCAGACGCATGCAGAGCTGGCACAAGGAGGAGGAGGGTGACTCAGGGGACAGGGATGAAATGAGACTACCCCTTTGAGCCGCGGTGAGCTCAGCAATTGCAGCTGAAATTGCACCTCTGAAAAACACCTGATGTGTTTTTCTGACTTCCAGAGGCTGAGCAGAAGGTGGGTGGTACTAATAGTTTGCTATAAAGGCCAGCTCTGTAAAAGCCTGTTATGGGCGTACTCTCGCTCATATATTTGTTCCATTAAGAGTGTTTTAGATAATGATTTCTGCAACCAATTACCCATGACACTGTATACTTGATATGTACTTAAAATATATTGTTAGAAATCCACCATCATATAAAGTAAATACTAAACTCATAGATTTACTGGATTTTTAAGTAGAATGAATGTTAAATAAAGCTACTTGAAAAGTACTGAAAATTAATCTGTTGAAGAATTTTACTAACTCCAAGCACCAGAGATCACAGGAATTGCATTTCCTAATACCAGGTTCCCTTTTTAAATACCTGCCTACCTACTGAGCTCCAGTCCCATCTGAATTACAGAATATTTAAGAAAAACAAGGTCCAGGAATATGCTGCAATTATAAATGTGCTTCAACAGGAAATACCTCTTCAAGATGACAATTCCCACATGAAAAACATTTTTAAAATCATTGGTAACCATAGAGGGGCTTTTTTCTTCATGACTAATAAGAGAAACGACTTTCAGCATAAACTTGAAAACATTAAAAAAAATTTATATTCTGTGGAATTGCAATGGCAATTTTATCTTTCTTCCTTACAGAAATACAAATATTAGCTTGGCACAAATATATTCAGAGTAATCCATAAGACAATAAAAAGACAAACAATGTATCTCACCTTTCATATGCTCCCCCCTTTTTTTTTTTTTTAATTCTGGGGAATGAACAATATCCAGTTAGGTACAGAAATAAGGCAGGGATAATGGAGGCTGAAGGATGAGGGAGCAATAGAAAGAAACACGACAATACTGAAAATGCTGTCTGCGATTAATAACGTGGGAGATGTACCAGTTATGAACTTATCTGCAAAATGTTACTGCAATGAACTACATGAAGCATGAACTTGTATCTTGGGAGGGCCCCAAGCAACTACTTTCAGTCAGTCTTTACAGACAGTAACCTGCCCAGTGCTGCAGCCATTGCTAGACAAGACGTTGCCAACTAGACAAACACACAGCAGGAAATAATTCAGCAATGGATGTAGTTACAAATAAATTCCACAAATTGATTTCTCAGATAATTGTGACTGCTATTATTGACTTTTTCTGAGAACATTTATGCCAAGGATCTTTGTTAGAAATAATTATTATTACTTTTTATTAAACGCACTAAGGATTTCTCAAGAACTCAAGATAATGGACATTCCTATCCTAAAATGTTTCCAGACTAAAAGATCATTCTCAACAGAAACAAAAAGACAATTCTGAGGGGTTGTTTGTTAGTTGTGACATATCTTTTATCCTCATTTTCCTTCAGTCCTTTCCAGGGAGCAAAGACAGAAACATGCAAGAACATGTAAGCAGAACTAAACAGGTAGCCCCTGGAGAACCAGATCTGACGCTTTTACACATGAAGAAGAAGCAAGAGACAGAAAAAGGGACCAATAGAAAATAAACAAATCAGGAAAATTTGCTGACTTTGGCATCACAGTCAATCTGGAGAAACGTACTTTGTCTTTCTCTCACCCTTCCATTTTCGCATGGAAAGAACCAGGATAGAAAGTAAAGCCTATTGCCATATTACTTTGATATGTATTTTACTCTTAACCCAGAGACATACCTAAAGCCTACAAAAGTGTTCAGATATAGTTTTTCAACTTTTGGCAGTTATTGGGGCCTCCTGATAACTGTATCTCAGTCTCACTTAAAATGCTCACTTCATCTTTTATCTATGCAGAGATAATGACAAAAGCATACCAGGTGATTCAGGTGACAAATCATCCCTACTGAATAATGACAGGTGTGGACATATGCACAAGTTAGAAAATTAACTTGGATGTTTGGCTCCAGGAGCATGAGTTGGGCTACTCTAGAACAAGGGTCTACACATACCAAGTCTAACAATGACTCTCTGAATAGCAAGCAGCTGCCGGCAATAGTTACATTAAATGTATTCAAAACTCACTGGGCAAATAAAAGTACATTCACAAAAAGTAAAAAGCAGTTTATAGATCATTTATGAACACAGATGGGTAGCATACTTGCCTGAAAAAATATGTATAGTAACTTGCATTCACTCAGATTTACGATTTTTTTTTTTTTTACTCTAGCTCCCTGGAGGGAAAAAATGGAAACCTGCTCATTTTTCATTTGAAAATATCTCACCTGAACTTAACTGTTTACCCCAGCTTCATGAGTTAGAGATTTTGTTTAAAAAGGATGCTCTTTGAAAGCACCCACAGTCCTCCCAACCTACGCAGGTCCACATGTTTGTAAGAAAAGACACAGGCTTTTACTGGGGAGTAGCAGGATCATCAGCTGTTGAAACAACTGTGAACCTTTCTTCTCAGATAGTGCAAAAGGGTTGTTAAAGTCAGCTGTCAAAAAGACAAACTAAATGAAGCCAGGTGAGATTTTATCTTTCTCATCAGAACAATTCTTGTAAGACCAGAACTTCCAGCTAGTTCCTTTAGGAGGAACTCTATGTGTAATACTGTTGTTAAGTATTCACTGTAAGAAAAAAATAGATTTATTTCAACTCTATTATGTGAATTTCTTTTAGTCCACAAGGCACCTAGATGGGACTTTCTCATATGATCTTCTTCATCTTTGCATTGCATACAAAATGTATGCAGTGACCCTTTGTTTCCCCAAAAGGCTTTTTAATAGAAGTGAGAAGAATTAGAGGTTTGGGTCTATGTTCCTTAGTCTAAGCAAAAGGCTCCCGTATGTAGAAATAAGAAAATATTATGAGATATTTCAGAAATAAATGCTTGATTATTGGATATAGAATCATAGCATCATTAAGGTTGGAACAGACCTCTAGGATCATCAAGTCCAACCACCAACCCAACACCACCATGTCTCCTAAACCATGCCCTGAAGTGCCATGTCTACATGTCTTTTAAATACCTCCAGGGATGGTGACTCCACCACCTCTCTGGGCAGCCTGTTCTAATGCCTGACCACTCTTTCAGTAAAGAAATTTTCCCTGACATCCAATCTAAGCCTCCCTGGTGCAACTTGAGGCCATTTCCTCTAGTTCTCTCACTAGCTACTTGGGAAAAAAGACCAACACCCACCTCACTACAACCTCCTTTCAGGTAGTTGTAGAGAGTGAAAAGGTCTCCCCTCAGCCTCCTCTTCTCCAGACTAAACAACCCCAGTTCCCTCAAGCTCTCCTTATAAGACCGGCTCCCCAGACCCTTCACCAGCTTCATTGCCCTTCTCTGGACATGCTCCAGCACCTCAATGTCCTTCTTGTAGTGAGGGGCCCGAAACTGAACACAATATTCAAGGTGTGGCCTCACCAGTGCTGAAACAATAACTATTGAAATATGTCAGGATTGGAAAAAATAGCTTCAAAAACTTTATGGGGAACAATTTAATTTTTTGCAACTTGCATAGAGAGGGATTCTGGGGAGAAAAAGCTTGTAATAAGTAAGTAGTGGGTAAAGACCACAGAGGGAAATAAAAATCCACTTGTAACTAATGAAAAATTGAAGGGGTAAGATTGTCAAAGGATTCAGATCCTTAAAGCCATGTATTTTGTGTCTAATTCTATTTAGGCCTTCAGTCCTGAAGCTTTCACTCATTCTGGCCACAAAGATGCCTAAACCTTAGAATTGACTCGTAGATAAATTAATTTTTTCCTGCTCTTGGTTGAATCCTTAACTAAGGAAGTTTGAGTTATTTTCCAAAGGGTGATACTTCACCTTCAAAGGGAAAGTAAACACTACCCAGTGAAGATGCAAGTTCCTGGAAGATGCAGCCTTTGCCCCTTCCAGCTGGAAAAGCAATTGACTCTCTTTTGGCTGCTCTATGGAAAACAGACACCCCTCCCATTAGGCTCGTTTTGCAGGAAGGTACTGTTATCCTGAGTAGGCAGAAGGAACAACTTGCTCTTCTGAGTAAGGCCACCAGTCCCTAGGGAAGGGCTATATTTATAACAGTCTGTTTCTCACCCTTTTATATGTGCTAGCTCTAGAAGGCAATACAGTGAGGGACCACCCAAACTAGTGAATATGGAAATAATGGTGTCAGCACAGCGGTGCAATACACATTCATCTGAATGGCCTGAACCTCAGCCAGTTCGCAGTTTAACTATATTTAGCCAGCAGCTGCACCCCAGCCATTGTCAGCGCTGTAGTTCTTTCAATATAGCAAGCATCCTAATTTAATTTTCCATCATTGATCTCCCATTATGAACTTCATTAGCTCTCTCCGTGCCTAGCAGGGGAAAGATCCCCAGCCCCATGCTGGGGCCAGGCATCTGAGCCTTTGCTTGGGTCGCCCTGCAGTCATAAGAACATGCCTCATGTCAGACCAAGCCAACACCCACCTAGTCTGACAAGTGCTTTCCAATAGCTGTCACGTGGATGCTTTGTGAAGAGTTCCAAAACAGGAGTGTTTCACAGTGATACCATTCTAGATAGAATTGTCTGTGGCTCAAGAACTTTCCCAAAAGACCACATTTCAGGACTGCCAGAGATCTTTCTTATTTAGCTCCTCACTGAAGAACAGGATTTCCCTGAACTTCCACCTGTCAATGTTGCTCTGATACACAAAACACTTTTGCAAGTGAAGGAAACAGGAGCAAGATAAGTTACCACAACAGCTGACTACACAGCTTTACAGCAGTCAGGCCTCTAATTAACATCTACATCAGATTGTCTGAGACTAGTTCAAGTATGTCTGCTTGAGGTGCAACTATATGTTTGGATTATTGAACAAGGACTTTTTGAAATTTGATACTAAAGTAAATTAATTTTTTTCTACTTCTTGTAGACCTTTGATGCAACTAGATTTTCAGATCTTACAGACAGGTGAGACTTTAGCAGGTGTAAATGGGGCAGGTCGGTGTTCAACATGTTGGAAAATTAGATCACTACAGTTTAGGTCAAAATCAGAGGTGCAGGTGACACTGTAGAGTCAGGATTCTCTCCTTAGATTCAGGATTCTCTCTTCTGCGTACAGAAAATTGTTCAAGTTAACTTAAGACCCTCCAGTTGTCCTACAGCATGGTCGGAGCAGGTGTAAACTGTAGCAGTGGCATTTTAGCCTCTGCCTGTCTTAAAGATTCTTAGCTGAAGAAAAAAGTTCTTGCTTCACCTCAGAGTAGGTGTTTATCTGATACAGGCTAGAGAGAGAGGTCATTTGAGAGTAACTCATAGCCTAAACATTTTCATCCTTCCTGTCACTCTTCTGCAGTGAGATTTTCCTCACATATTCTTTAGAACAGATCACACATACATGAGGGAAAAAGGAGCAATAACAGTCAATACTGTCAGTAATGCAAAGTACAACTTAAAGTCACGGTGAGGAATACTAAGGTTCCCACTCAGTATCGTGCTTACAAATATGCTGAAATGCAGTTCTGGGTACTGACACTTTCATCAATCTTGGCTCAGTTCCTAAAAGGTAAAGTCATCAGTCATGGTGAAGCAGCTCTGTTACCATCCGTTTACCTTCTAACTCCTACAAACGAAATGGAATGAGTTACACTGACAAGCAAATGTCAGTATATCACTGTTATGCAACATTTGCTGGCTATAAAACAAAACTGTAGGCAGTCACCAGTTTTCCTTATGTTGCATTTTATGTAATGAACAAAGAATATACCTTAAGTACCGCTTCACACATTTGTTACTGCTTCTCTGTAGAGGCTTCAGGTTTCCAGTTCATTTGTGTATCAGTAGCAAACTGACAGTCCCTCGAGGGTATTCTACCCTGTCTCTCAGAGTGAGGAACATGTTACTTAGTGCTGTTTAAGTAATACAGTAGAGTACTGAAATGCTTAAATAATACACACACACATATATATAAAAGAGAAAACAAGAAATATTCATAATCAAGGACCATTGGTACCTTTTGAGGAAAGGTCAGAAGGATAGCCTCAAAATAGAAGGTGCCGCATTTCTCAGCAAGTGTATTCCCTGGTTCTGGATGTACTATTGATTCTCAATTTTCTTAACAGACTGCATATTTGTAACTGGCATTGCTAAGAAATTTGTCTTTCTCAATGTTAACAAAACTACAACTTGGGGCAGTCACCAGGGTATTGGGGAAGGTCTTGGATTTCTCCGAGAAGGTTCCTGGGGGAAAGAAAAGACAGAGATAAGATTTTATGACCTGCATTTTACTGATCATAGGGAAGTTATCACTGACACTGAGGATTTACAGCCCTTATGATGTGCCCATCTCTTCCTGTGCACTTTCAAAGAAAGGATGTTAGACCTATTTTACTATGGGTACAGTTGAAGGAGGACAGCTCTGAAACTATGAGACATACCACGCATGATGTGAAAGTCATTCCAGCTGAGTGAGTCTCTTCCTATGTGGGCACAAACATTCATATACTGTGCACATGAGTATGCCTATCAATTTTAATAAAAAATATTGCATGCTGTGTATTCCCGCTTGTAAATTTATCATTTTCAGACTCTTCTTATGACTAGTAGAAACCACAATATGGTATCTAATTATCTGGACATTGTTAAATAAGAATTATTTATGCTTCATTAAAATACAACTATAAGTACTCCAAGAATTCCTTTTGTTTCTGATACACATGCACTTAGGAAAAGGAAATTTTCCAGTTAAGATATCTTAATTCTAAATAGATATGAACGTTACTTTGCTTAATGAAATGCATTATCCTAAAATAATAGAATAATTGCTGCGTCAGAAAATCTACTGGGTAAAAAGACTACTACTGAAGTTAAAAATCAGGTTTTCATGTATATCCTATGCAACAGATGGCTGAAACCCAGGCTAACTTTAACATTATTAGGAAAGGAGAGGATTTCAAAATCTTGCTACATTGGCTCTTTTTGCTTATGGCTGGATATATACCAATTCTGATACTTTGGAAAACTGACAAGCACCTCCTACAACTAAGAACCTCAAAAGTGTAATTTTCTCTACTACTGCATCACGGACTGAATGCTTTAAAGGATTTCTGAGGTCCTAAGCCATTGATTCTAAACAAATAATACAGTCCTGCAACAATCCCTGTGTGTAGGTCAAGTGAGGGAATTGTTTCTGTTTTGGAGATCTTGGTGGACTGAGGTGTTTAAGGGATGAGAAGAGCTGGTTCCTTTGCAGGTTACGGAGTGCTTTTGGTAATAACACTGTTGTCGTTTTAAGGGATGGCTCAATTTCTGTGGATAGCAGGGAATGCTGCTGTGGTTGGGGCTATCTGGGAGAATATAATTAAACACACTGATGTGCTCTAATGAGGTAACTTTTTGGGACCCTACCCCCACAAAATGAAATATTTTTGCATAGAACTGGCCTTTTAAAGCAGAACTTGTTGGAAATATTGAATTACTTCTACATATTCAGACAAATGAAAATGAGGTTCATCTGTCTGGAACTGGCAGATAAATACAAATGAAGTCATCAAACTCAGTCTGTAAGCTTGGCCACGCTACAGTCTGTCTGAATGTAAAGGTGAACTAAGGTTAATATTCATTAGAATGGAAGGAAAGCACTAAAAGGAAAAAGACAAGAATGTGTAGCCCTATTTGGTTCCCATATTTGAGGTCATAAGATATTTTTTATTCTGTATGTATTTTTTACTCTAATGATGAGGAAGGAGGGAAGATTGTAGGAAGCAGATAACAAACTGCAAATTAAAAAGGAAAATACGTCTGAATATAGATGAAATATATCTGTAACAACAAAGCGATAGCATCCAAGCCTCATTTATTTTGGAAAACACTCACATGTTTGCATTAAGAACATAACCTAAACAGTTTATTAGAATATGTATCTCTTTTCTGCAGCTTGCTTTATCGAACTACTTTATACTGTTTTCTGGAGCAATTTATGGTTAGATGTGTTTTGACTAGCTATTACTAGAAAATGGAAAGGAGAAAGTAATTGATTGTCAGAGTATTCAGGAAGTAATTTCTATTCTTATTTCATCAATACAAAAAGCTCAGGTTAAAAATAAACAGATGAAATGTAGACATTTAAGCTGATAAACAATCTAAGTGAATCTGTAATTGTTTTTCTATCGTATAGTGTTTTGACACATTATGATGTGTTCAGACCAATAGTTAATGAAAACTTTGTTATCAGAAAGGTGCAAATGCTCAGTATAACACTTTAAAGGATAGTATTTCTTCAAAGAACTTGCAATGGAGGCTCAATTACTAATTTTCCTATATTCCTCCTAATAAACATGATCTACTAATTCTGCTACTAATATTTATACTAATGCTACTATTCCTTAAAAATATTTAAAAGAATACCTCTTTGTATTTTGAAGGTTGTCAGATACTGTGGTATTTGTTTTTCTCACCCCAGGCCACAACCTTTTACTTTACTTTCATACAAATGTTGATATATCCTTTTCACCGTAATTTTTATGAAGAGAACTATAAAGACTATAACCCCAGCCTTGACATTTTGCAGTTAAAGCTAAAATGATCTAATGGCTAGTTGCTGCTGAAAAAGTCCATTTTTGGCCTGGTATTTCTGTCATTTCCATTTCACCAGAGCTGGCCCCAGAATGACATGATGCAGAGAATAAATGCAGAGTGCACTTTTCATTTCTTTCTTGTAAGATTGATTTTTGGCTTGTTTAACTCCCTGGCTCAGTTCATCAGGGAGTCAGAGAAGCACTAGGGGTGACTCAAAATGTTGAGGGCTGTAATATGAAACCATACTTGAAATGACAGTTATAGGTTACAAAAAAAAAAAAAAAAAAAAAAAAGATCAGTTTTAAACTAAGCCATATAGAGCAGAAGGTATTATCAATATTTCCTCATGAAAGATACTTGAAAACAGATTCTTTAAGTCAAATATTTGTTGCAACCACAGTCAAAGGAGCAGAGGCGGTAAGAAAAGTGTAGCTTGTATAGAAAAAAATTACCTTCTGAAAATGCATTATGGGAACTTTTTCTCAGGCAATGTGCTTCTGGAGAGTTATATAAAAAGAGCTTTTTGTGACTGAATGACATATGTGTTACTCTTTCTGCCCTTTATTTTCATCTTTACTGAGGTTTGCTTTTACTTTTACTTTTACTTTTACTGAGTTATTTGGAGCTTTGTCTGAGTGAGAAGTGCACGGTAACATAACCAGAAACAATTTAAATCTGATCCATTCTATTTAAAATCATGTGTCAAGTCTGAGCTTACCTTTTGTCAGCTCCCTTCTGTTCCTAACACACACCATATGTGTTTCATTATAATCATAACTTTACTCATGTTAGCATATGGAACAATTCAGTAAGGACAAAGCTTCACGTGTAAAGCATGTAAAGAAGGAAATTTCTAGTAGTTGCAAGAATATGCTGGGAAATTAAATTAATTCAGCTGTGCATGCCAATAGCTTTCCATGCCCCTCTTACAAACCTCTTCACTTTGAAAATCATTTATTACCTCAGAAATAATTTGAAATATTTGTGCCGGGAGGAACCTTTTAGAATATGTCCTCACTAAGCATTCTGATCTGTAGTATCATAAGCTTACAAAAGAAATCCATCTGATGTGAAATTTGGTTGAACAAACCAAAATCTAATAAATGAACTACAATTGTAAGTGCAAATTTAGGATTTTTCTGAGTTATTTTAATAAATCTTGCCATACTGATAGCAAGAATTGAAAATCAGATTCGGCAGATTTAAACTGATAGAGCAGTTTTGACAGCAACAGCAGGGTTAAAATATAACCCTGTAGTCACAAAGTAGCTTATGCATACAGAAAAATCACAAAGGTGGAAGACTGGTGGGAGGTGTGCACACATTTCTTATTAAAAGAATTGCTCATGTTGTGTGCATTGATAAGTCACCTGAAAGAGAGAAAGGGTGAGGAACGTACTGAAAGAAAGGAATGCAAAAGGACATGGAAAGAGGTAATTATACTGGATCCTATATTGTATTAAAAATGAAAATGTACTTTATAAATAAATAAGTGGGTTTTTATTTTTATCATTCTAGGTTTATAATTAAGTTCGTATTAACAAATTTTATGCTTTGTTGTGATGCTGCCTTAACTCAGGTCCTTCCTGCTCAGTGATTGCACCATGCCTGGGCTGAAAACCACTGTTATGCATTTCTGTGTTTATTTTTAGGGTCTGCAGACCTGACTCCTCTCCACCATAAGATGGGGCCAGTCCCACTGGAATCAATGAAAGAGGTGTATAGGATAAAAACCTCCCTCTGTTTTGAGCCTGAAAGATCATTACACATATAACTGTGCTCCATTACTTTCCATACTTTATTTTCTATCAGTCTGAGCATCCAAGAGAAATGTTTTAAGAAAGCCAAGAGCCATTTTAGCAGCAAACTGTTTAAGGCTACCAAGGAAGGTTTTGAGTCTTTAATACGAAAATAGATTTTAAAAAGTCTGTTAGCTGACCTGTGCTACATCTCAACATATGTTGCTTTTTGCACCATGTGAGATAAGCTTTGTTTTAATCGTTATGAATGAAAGCTTAGGACCAAGTTCATTCCAAGAGTAGTTCTCAGAAAAAATACATATCAAATTGTCTTCATGTGTTCGAAGTCATGTTTAGCTGTTAAATCATGACAATGGCAAAAATTTCAGTTCTAAAAAGTCTTACCCAAACATAAACTATTTTCTTCAAAAGTGAGAGGTCTTTGATACAGATTAATGATATTGTAGAAAATTCCAGTGTGAGGTTTGATTTTGTACTTGCCTTTAAAAAAAAGGCAAAACAAATCCAAATCAAACCCCACAAACCTTAAAGATTTGAGGCCGTCAGCAGCCTCCTAAAAGGGTTGTGTTTAATCTGTAATCACAAATGAACCCACAAACTCTTTATCTCATTTCAATATGGACAGAGAAAAAAGTATCCAGCCATTTTGATCCCTGAGGTCCCTTCCGACCTGTGATTCTGTGATTCTACCATCTCAAGAGTTTCTCATCTATTTCTTTGTTTGCAGATAAAAAGCTTTCTAAAATATTGTTTCCCTGCTAAGAACATATGTTTATGACTTCAGAATTGGATCAGATCTGAAAATCACCGTGAATGTAGAAGTGGGTTTTAATAAATCATTGAATACAGATATAATGCTCTTTTCTAGGATTTATTTCCATGGCAATAGTTCAATTCAACAGCAACGTACCACCTCTGCGTGTCTAGAGACTATATTGTTCCTACTCAAATTGATTTTGAATTATTTCTTAACCATTGTTTAGCCTGCCAGTGGGAAAGAAAGTGTCCAGAATTACCAGGGAAATTGTGACATCAGCTTTTATATAAAATGCAGATGCTGCCTAGTTCTCTTGCACTGTAAAGCAGGTGTTGATTTCTTTAATTCTCAGGAGGAATGAGAACCAAGATCTAAACAAAAATCAAGTGGGAATGACACAAACAGCACAAGGAACTGGGTCAGTCAGCTTTCTACACCACAGCCAACAGTCCAGATCCACTATGGCCTCATGGTCTTCGGGAGCATGCTACACATTTATGTGCCCTCTGCCCACCAACTGTGTATGACCAAAACCAACCAGGGACCAGACCATGAAGTTCCCCTTTGAAATACATTTTCACTTTGGGACTTTGTAGAAGAAATATAGATCCCTCTACTTCCTTTTCTTATCCTTTCTCCAATGCCATAATTTGTTACAAGAGAAAGATTTCCAAACACAGGAGTAAGCAGGAGTTGCTGAACTCTTGGTGGAAGTCAGGTAATGATGGATTCTGCTGATGTTTTGAAGTGTTTTTTGTCACACACCTTTGCATTTGGGCTTTCTTGGACTAAGTCTGTTACTTCCACAAAGGTATTTTTTGATACTGTAATGATCTGTAGCATCATTTCAAATTTGAATGACATATATATAAACCACCAAAACTCTCTTACAGACACAGCAGAAACAGTTCATGTTTGTTAGAGCTTAATTTTTATTATAATATTCCCTGTGAATACATTGTGGGATAAAGCCAGACTTAAGCAAGCCTGATTATGCTCTCAGCTGGATAGATATGAAATAAGTTTGACCTGGAAGCCTTATAACTATATCAAGGATACGTTGCAGTTGAGCTGATAAAGCGCAGAAAAGATGGGAAAGAATTGTATAACAGAAGATGTACCATTACAGTGTGCAGCTACATAGCTACATGGTCCGTTTTGGATAATGTCTCTGGATGAGATTTCCAACTTCAGGCCAGTAGTTTTTCTAATAATATTTTGGAAGATCAGCAAAATTTTCTCAGTTTTGGAACAGCTCAGAGAACAAAGGGGCATTATCTATGACCTCAAGTGTGTCTCAAAAATATACTTTTCCTCTTTTCATCTGGGCTTGCAAAGGAACATATCTGGTAGAACTTGTTTTTGTCTCTCACAACATTTCAGCATAGACCATCTTTCCACAACAACCAAAATGCTTCTTCAAGGCTAGTTAATGCTTCTGCAAGGCTAGTCCCTCACCTATTTAGGCAGCAAAGAGCCCATTCTAGCCCTAATTTAAAGGGTGGGTTTGTTTGGCTTTTTTGCTAAACTAATATTAATCAAAAAATAACTTGTCCTAAAAGGTTAGTTTGTAATCCAATGGGCATGTTGACATTTTCTAATTACATTTGTAGGAATCAAAGGATAGTAACACGTTAATGTACTGAATTAATGCAGTAAACAGTTGCTGGTTTAATCCTTTCTTGCAGACAAGTCTTGGATATCATGGAGCCTTCTTATATCCTCAGGGAATGCTAGTCAGTATGTGAGATTTGAGTGAGACTTTTGAACAGATAGAGTATTTTGTTTTACAGAAGGGAACTTTGAACACAGATCTAGTTTGAAGCATACCAGCTTCGAACAGATACAGTTTGTTGCAGTTTTTAATGGGTACAGCAGTTATAGTCTCAGAACATGATGCTATTCAACCTAGGAATATGACAGCATTGCAGCTGTTTAGAAAGGCAGAAGCAAAGCTTTTGGTATTTAGTGTCCCTGGAGACTATGGAAACTGCAAGCTATATGTTCTCTTCCCACTGGGATATGGCCTCTTCTCCTTCCCAGGCCACAGCATATCGGTATGCATGCTGGTATCTTACCAGAATATGGCTGCGTTTCAGGACCGAAAGAAGAAATCACCACAATAGTTTATATATTGATTTATTTCACATCCTTATATTGCTCTGGCATGCCTGTAAAACAAAACAGCTATGGAGACATATATTTTGACACAGGCTTTTTTTCATTGTAAGTTTCATGAATGATTGTGTTTACCCACTGGTGGTGCTCAATGCATGTTCACAGCCGTGGGAGCAGAGATTTACCAGCAGAGCAGCTGGAATGCTGTAACAGGAGGCTGCTGATGCAGAAGGGGTACACTACAAAAACTTGGCACATCTGATCCTAATTTGGAAGTGAACATAGGAACTTGAAAGTCAAAGAGCTATGTCTACTAATGTATCTTTTTGAATATGGCCAGTATCCAATACTTTAGTGGAAAAATAATCAGTAGTTCTGCAATGAGACAGGTTTCTTCCTAACCTTATGGTAAAAAGCTGGTTTATGGCCTGAAGCATGAATATTTTGTCATATAGAGTTCTGTGCATCAGATATAAGATGGGGTATTCCATTTATCTATATTATTGTCAAACTCTTTATTGAGTCCTTTTCTTTAATCAGATTAATTATGAGGCAAGTTCAAATTTCCAAGCATGCCCTTTACTTACCATGTAGACCAATGAAGGCTGGGAAGCCTAAGGCAGAGTTGTATTCTGCTCCTCCTAAAGTCCACATGAGTCACTTCAGAGACATAAGGACAGTAGCAAGACGTTGGTAGGAAAGACAAAATGTCTTTTTTATCCCTTTCTGAGAAACTGTGGTTTTTAGACTAGCATCCACTGAGCTTGTGAGAATTGGAAGACAAAGAGAAGACAGATTTCAAAGGATAGTACGCAAAGGCAAAGACCCAGCATGCAAGCAAAGACTGGCTTTAAAAAGATAAAAAAATCTGTTTGTCTCTTGATAATTCCACAGCCTATTTTTATTATTATTTCTTTTCTTGCATATAACAGCTGCTTTCATGGTAGTTCATTTTCTCTCCCTCCAGACTGCATTGCTGTCAGATGAACAATTACATTGTTTACGGGGTTTCATGTATTCCCATTATTATCCCACTGACTCTGTCTCCTGGCCTGCAATTATCTAGCAGCTACAGCAATGGAAAGAAACACCCAAAGAGAGACCTGTGAAAATGCACTACTGCTCAATTAATACACAAAAACAGGAAAAGAAAAAAATCTGCTTGTCTCCAAGCAGGAGAAAACAAAAACAACAGGTAATCCCACAACACCTATGCAGACACAGCTCACACCAGGAAAATAAATAAATAAACGAATCCCAGTGCCAAGAGCTTGTGCCACTCTAATGGTAACAAAGGATCTAATGTACATAATAATGAATGCAAAATCCCTTTCCCATTGTATTTCAAAGAAGAGAACAAAAGTAGCTTTACATACGTCAAGCACATCACTGAGAGAAATAACAGCAGCCTCAAATCATTCATTCCTCAAGAGACTGAACTTGTAAATTGGCCATCAGAAAGGCTAGAGTGGTAGAAAACAAAGAAAAGAAGAAAAAAGTTAAACCCTCAGGGACGAAAGATAGAAAAGTGTTAGTATCTAATGAGCAGCTTCAGGGATTGCCACCATATAAATGGTTATAATTATCACACACGTACAAAAACGTCATATATTTTAAAAGTTAACAAAGCAATCACAAACTGAAACACACTCAAATATGTACGTAGCGTTCTTCTACTTCTTAAAGTTGGGATCTTGCTGTTGCCCTTATCAGTTTCAAGGAAACTGTGTAATTCTTTCTTGACAATGCCATTATAGATATTTGTCTTTCTTCCTGCTGTGCCCCGATGAATTCTCATGCAGCCTTTATCCTGTGTCAAGCTACAAGCTTACCAGCTGTGAGTACTTCTGCTCCCAGAGCTACAGATACCTAGCTCATCAGCCTGAGTTCTATGCCAATTTAATCGCCAATATTCCTTTTTATGAATAGCTTTCCTAAGATATTTATACAGTGGTTATAATTTAGAAGTTTATTCCATTAAAGAAATGAACCCACCCAACAAACCAAACACACCCCCCACCCCCAATTTGAAAGATACTTCCAGTACTTTCCAAATATTTATTTCCAGTGCTTAGTGGGGAAAACTACTGAAACTCATTATCTTGCAAGACAGGAAGAATTGTCAAGGAAACATCTCTGTAGTTAAAAAAGGAAATAGCAGAGTCTTCTATTAGCAATGACAAACACCACACAAATAATGGAGTTGATGAATGAATAATGCAAAATATTTTCTTTAAAGTTAAAATTCATTCACTTAAACTAGGCTGAGTTAGGCATCTACCTTAAGTTTTGCATGTCCTGTTTCACAAACACAGGATGTAACTGCCAGTACTTATACTCCAGAGAGTCTCTATCAAGGGAGCACATGGAAAGGACACAAGATTGAGTTATGAAACTGTCATGAGTGAGCTAACGTATGTCACAGAAAACATGCTTTTCAGGTAAGTTGAAGATATATAAAACCATTCTTCAAATTAGTTCTTCAAAGTCTAGTTTTGTATTAGTGTAGATTTTGTGTTGCCCTGACTGAAGAGTTGTTTTACCTTTGTAAAATCCTATCCCCAAAACAACTCCCAGTCTGACTTGTGAGAGCACAAAAGTAATAATCTAGGCAACTGGTTTGGAGACTGCCATGCTTCGCAGCCTAATGCCTAATGCTCACTTAAACAACTCTTTCTCAGTTATTGATACATTCTCTCTGGAGCAAACCCAATAATATTCGAGCTGCCCTTCCACTTTTGTTTTTCAGTACAAAAACTAAAACCAGTTTACTTCCGAAGACCAGCCTATTACATTATTCCATGCCCAAGTTACATAACTTTGAACGCTTACATAAGAAAACAGAAATTAATTGCTACTGAAAATCCAAATCCCACCTCTCCAACCGGTTAAAAAAACATTATCAGATGTCTGTCAGTGGAACAACAGTCATATAAATAAAGTGCTATAAACTTCATGAAAGGTAAACAGACATCAGCGCTTGCCAGCTCTATTCCTTTTCACAGCTCACGACATCCCTTCAGCTCAATGAGCCTCATGACTATCTACTAAGAATAACTAAGAGAGCCTGTATTGTGGCTTTTCGCAGTGTGCATGGCAAGGCAAACCAGAGAGTTCAGCTTGCTTGGGAAACAAACTGCTTTTATAGAGGGGAGAATACTTAGTTTAAGAACAAAACAAACAAACAAACAAGAAGAAAAGAGCAAGCAAAGGTGTTTATTCCCAAAATACCCACTGCCATTATAGTCTGAAATGACAGTTGTCTTGATTTCACAGAAGAAGAAATTAGCCTTTGATTTTGTGGGCAGGCTTTGGGAAAGGAAACACATCCTAAAGAAATCTTCTCCATCAATACACCTCCTTGAACTACAGCTGAAAATAGATATTATGAGTTTAATTCAGCTTCTTTCCCATTTCTATATATCAATCCAGCTAGAGAGTAAATGGAGTTCTAAAGAGTTAATATACATAGATCTTGCTCAGACATTAGAACATTCTTCCCTCTGCCTGTCCCTAATAATAATACCTTCTCTTCCCCAGGGAAAACACAGATTTTTCTGTGGAGGGAGGTGCAATAGGAGGGAAAAGGGAAAGTAAAAATCTGTTTGCTTATTTTTCGTGCACATGTGTGCACACACACACACACATATTTAAAACCCCTCACTTTTGAGTATGGGAGGAGTGCTGGGCAGCAATAAAAATAACTTATTTTTCTTTCCCCCAAGATGCAAAATGCTTTGGCTGTTGAGTTTTATTTTCTTTTAAATCAAAAGCTTGAACAAAGACTGTTTAATTCTTCATTCATAAGAACCCTGAAGCAATTCTAGCTAACATCAATAACTACTATTGGCATTTTTCCTGAACTGATCAATAGAGAAATAAGTCAACAATGTTCAAATTTGCAGAATTAATATCAAACTAACAGGTTGATAATGGCAAGTTCTTCCCTTCCAGGTATTCCTTCTAGTTGAAGATTTAGACTCAAATACCTTACTTCTATTTACATTGATTTAATAGCCAGAAAGAAGTCTTGCAAAAATAATATGAAAAAATAAATTTTTTGTTTGTTTTGAAGGGGGAAATCTCATATCTGGAAGGACAACTATACAGTTCATAGGGCTGATGATCAAACCACGCAAAAGGTATTATGTGTTTTACTCTGATGTGTTTTTTTCAGAGCAAAACCTAAGTTTGTTTCTGTGATGCCTCATGATTTTTGAAAGGGGTAGAATCAAATAACGTGCCAGTTTGCTACACACCAGGAAGAATCTTCTCTGACAATGTGAACACTCACCAGCTTGAAAAGGACAAAGAGGATCTGCCTGCACAGGAAATGCAATAAAACAACACTTATATTTGTCTCAATGCAAGATAGCTTTTTCCCCCATAACTATGGTTTAAAATCCAAAGTCTCCAATTCATTTACTGAGAAGGTGCAAAGGGAAGGATCTTACCATAGAACAACAAGCTGCTTGACTTCATCTGTGCCACACTAACTGCCTTGTATATGCTCTTATCTTATGGTAAATATGAGTTCTGTAATCCCTACTCTGAATTGCAGTTTTATAAATTTTCATTGTATTTCCGAAAACAACAATGACCTGTCTTACACTGGTAAATATTTATTTTCTGATGTATTCTTAGCATAAGTGTGGTAAAGAATAACCAACTTAAATGGTGTTCAAATTGCTGGGAAATGAGAGCAAGGATGTTTTTCTTCCTTGTTTTGGAAAATACCTGGCAGGGTGCTTTGATATCACTGCTTGAGGGTATTATTCATACTTGCAGCCCTAAGACCTTTATGCATCATTGAGCAGACTTCATTTTAGCATCTGTTTCAAGCCCAGAAAATACAGCAATAAACCATGAGTGCTTAAAAAATAATATATTTCTTATTATTATTTGAGATGATTTGTCATCATTCATGTTGAACCTTTTCTGAAAAGGAAAAAAGTAATTGAAACTGGTTGTTTATTGTGCTTGCAAGAAAAGCTATACAGGGCTTATTTTGATTTGTTTAGGTTAGTTGGCTGATGACAAAGATCCTTGGGAATTAAAAAAAAAGAGAAGGAAAGAGAGAGAGAACACCAGACAAATGCTTGTTTTAAAGCCAAGGACGAAACATTCAGGTACTATTTAGTTCGTATACATGAATTATACCGTTAGCACACACCCCGTTATCATGCCAACTGGAGCTTTAGCACATATATTTTGAGCTCAGACAGCCAGAAAAATGACTGAAGAAAATACTATCAGCATCAGACTGAACATCTGAAATAATGAGACTAATTACTTCTTTCTGTAGGCTGAATTTATCAGTTCTGTCCAGTCATCTAAGGCTGCATCAGTTTACCTGCTGGGATGCACTGAAATGTTGTGTGGAGTTCAGGTCCCACACTCATACCAAATGGGCACCTACTGAAGCATGTTTGTGTGGAAGGAAACCATAGTTTTCTCTCCTCAGAAATCAAGAAATAGGATAAAAATTGAGGGTGATGATATTGAGTAACCAAATCTCAATCCCAAAATGGGATTAGAAGAGGGTCACATCTGCTAATACAGATATAGGTTTTATTGCCAGGCTAGATAGCAATTGGATAGGAATGATTTATGAATTTTCACTCACCTTCTGAACAGCTTTCAGAGCACAAAGGTACTACATTATGCAGATTTTGTACTTTCTCTTAATAATCAAATGCATTCATAAGCATTTTAAAAGAAATATCCTTTGTTTCAGTTAATGGTGCTCTGATAATAATAGCTACTGCAAAGCTCAGCTTTCATAGGCTTCCATCTTGTGCTGTAAGCACATAGGTGAGTTACTATATCCATATGTCAGCTGTATTACTAAAATTAAGACTTTAATGTCATAGCCTGTTTAAAATCTCTTGGAAACCTAGAATAAATCTACAGTGCTTAAAAAAGGTCAAGGAGTAAGTGTGAGCACTGGATTCGTGGCTGGTCATCTTGTTTAATTGTTAGTTCATATACACACATTTTCCTCTTTTTCTATGTATGCATATTTAGATTTTACAACTAAAAAAAATTTCCAGATTTGCTTCTCTTTTATTTGGCAATAACCAGAGCTGCCTAGTGGATAATGCTGAATAAAGTAAAATTTCAATTGTTTTTTAAAGCCTCTGCCTTCTTCATTTTAAATTGGGATTAAATAAAATGAAGACCTGACACATCTGGGAAAGAACAAAAAAACCTCGCAAGATTTTTTCCCATCCTATTTATTTTTTTCTTTCAAAGGACTTTTTATTCCCTCATTTCTAATCTGCAATAAATGCCAAGCACTGAGATATATAGTATTCATATATGTGTACCACTGCTCCTAAGCACTTCAGGTGGGTGAGATGTACCGCAAAATCAACACTTCAGGAAACACACCTTCTGCTCTCTTAATGGATCTGTTTGTGTAGGCAGAAGTTGTCAGATATTTGCTTATAAAAATGTTTGCTGTTTTCTGCAGTTTTACTCTTTTCCTTCACAAAAAGCCACACACCTTGGAGAAGAAGAAGAAAAAATCACATTTCTCCTCCTCATTCTTCGTCTTTTTATTTTCACCCCAGAAACAACCAAAAGCTGGGGACAAGAAGAGCAATAAAACACACTAAAAATGTGTTCTAGGTATATTTTTCCTGAGAAAACTAAATCAATGCTGAAAGAAGGGTGCTTTTTGACTTTTTGTATTCTTCACTCCCCCCTTGCATTTGTCTTTATCCATTTAAGGGAAAATTAAGAGGTGGGAGCAGGTTATAAGATTTTTACACACATTGATACGGAAACACAAGCTCAGCAGAAGGGCAGAAATACACCTCAGTTTAAGTGAAGTCTGCATTATAGAAAATCTAGTTAGTGGTGAGGTCTTCAGAATACAAAATCAGCTGAAGTCACATTGTTAGATATGAAATAAAACTATCAAAATTTGCTTTAATTTTGTGGTTCTGGTTGTATTGAAAAAGGATTAATGACCTTCAGCCCTGAGTTATGCCCACTAAGCATGGAGGTAGCACGACTGCGTGAAGCCCAGGTTTAAAGTTTATTGCTGCATGCAATAAGCATAACTTCCGGCAGCCTTATGAGAGAAACTGAGAACTTTCAATTTTATTGGTTTTTACATTTGAAAGAAAAAAAAAAAAAAAGGGGGCTAAGTTACAAAATTTCTGTATGGTTTCAATGATGGAAGTGTCATTCTCCTTCCATATAGAAGTTTTCAGGTTAACCTGGGACTTTGAATTTCTGTAGGTACCATTCGTGCAAGAGTATTACATTTTGAAAGAGCAAAGGGTGGGTATAGGAGTATTGGACAAAGAAGTTGTTCTTTAACCCAGTATTTTTTCTATCTGGATTTGTAAGGCTTTAGAGATACTATCAGGAAATGGAACCTACACAGCATAGCATATCTGGGCTGTTTTTGAAAGCCATAGCTAATGATTATAGAATTAGTTCATGTAAAGACCTACAAAAAACTTGTGCAAACAATTCACTAAACCAGAGACAAACAGCTGTACAAAAGCTGTGACCTCTTTGTGGCTTGTTAGCAAATGGTAGAGATTTGCTTATTTAATTACAGAAATTAGAGTTCAGTCAGATGAAATAAGATTAAAATATCACTAAAGTCCCTCTGAAAAAAACCATACTGGAAATCCTTATTGTGCCAATCATTTATAACCCAATGGAACTCGAGGTACATGAATATGCTTACTTTAGGCACATAATTTGATTCTAGTAATTTTCAGTAGGACTAGCCTAATGATTAAAGTGATAAATATGACAGTAGCATTTGCAAGACTGATGCTTCAGTAAGCAAGCTTTAGAAAAACTGCAAACCCATGCAATACACTAATAAGGGGCCACCTGCCTGACTCCCATGGGCCAGCTGTATGCCCCAGCGGTTTTCCAAGGTGGGTATGATGTTAACTACATGGCAGAGAGCATGCTGGGGCCATCGCATGGAGAGGAAAGCAGTGATCCATGTCTTTGTTGTAGCAGAAAGAAAACAAAATAAGAAAAATGAAGTTTCAAGTCTGTGTGAATGCCCATTCACACCCTTGACACAGTGCTTGGTGCATTATTCTGTATATTATTCTAGAGCTAATGGAGTTTTTCAAATCCTATTTGCAAATCAACTTTAAGAAAGAAAAATTGCAGGAGCCTGGGTATAGTCAGAGAAGTGGGACAAACCGATACAGCATTCAGACAGCATTTTAATGCTTAAATTTCATGCTTTTGAAGCTGTTGGACACCTGCTGCTGCATCAGCGTTTTAAAATGCAAAGGGAGGGGAAATAGTATATTTTTCTTCTTCTGGCAAGTGGTTGCTAATGTTGTTCACCTTAGTAGCAATTTCTCCATTTGCATCAGTAGATAATTATTTGAGGAAACATCTTTCTCAGCATTCTCTCCTTTTAAAGTCAAAGCAAGACATTTACTTTTCAAGCAGAAGATGAAATATTGTGTTGTGCAGTTTGGCTGTAAAGTCTTAGAGAGAAATTAATTTGTATTAGAAGCAGGCCATTCAAGGCAGTTTTTATTGGAAATGAAGTTTGGAAAACAGCTGCACTATAATTCAGCAGAGCTGTTTGTAAGAGAAGGAAGTACTGTGTTTTGATGTTTCCACTACCTATGATGGAGGCAGTGGAAACATCCCAGAGCCAGAGGGCTATATGAGAACTGGTCCCAGTGACAGCTACTGGGAGTGCTCAGAAGGAATGTCTGTCCTCTTGCAGGCCTCTGGAGACTCTTCTCTCAACTTCCACCCTGGCTAATGTCCCAGCCACCATGCCAACTCCCTTATAATCCCTCCACACAATTTCCCCCTAGCAGCAGAAGCCAGTACTGAAGAATATTCCAGTAGCTAAAGTAGCTGTGCCATATCAGCAAAGATATGTTCTACAAGAGGCTGACCAACTCTTCCTTTTAGGAGGGTGCTTGCAGAGCGCCCTTATCCCCTCCTGGCAGACAAGGCCTTCGTTCAGCACTTATTCACCTAGTAATCAGGTGATTACTTGAATGTGAAATGCCAGAAGTATTGTGGAAGTACAAGGATAAATTCAGCTATCTTTACAATGAAAGACTTATGCAAGAAAATCTGTTCTCTAACATCTTCAGTTACTATCAGACTGGAAAGGTATTTCATTCTTCCTCTAAAGTAGAAGTATCCTAGTTCTCTCACTTTAGATAGAAGCAACATACTGAACGTTGCCTTTTCTCTTTTGCTGGTAGAATGTCATCATCTTTCCATATGACTAAACCTGCGTTCTTATCAAGAATCCTTTTGTTCCTAATTTACTTAAAATCTATCTACTTCTCATAGTCATTAAGGATCAAAGGGCCTTTGGAATGGAAGGATCAATAATTTTTCAGTTGAATTTGGGTGTATTTTGAAAGATTACCCTAACTTAAGCACCCTGTGCTGTATTAGAAAACAAATATATTTCCCCATGAGAGATGTATGTCAATCAGTAACCTGGTCTCACTCAACGTTTAAAAAACCAAAACAAAACAAAAAAACCAAACCAAACCAAACAAATGAAAAAAAACCAAACACCACAAGACAGAACACTGGCCCTCTACTGCCCCTTTTGGCCTGTATTTTATGTGCATTTTTATGAGATGTGCCTAGGCGTCTTGGTCAAGATTAACACTCCTTCCTGATAGGGTTTCCTCCCTCCTTTTTATATAAGAAACAGTATTTCTCTTTGAAGTTCATAGAGGTGAGACTGATAGATGTTGAGGGGGAAAAAAAAAGTAAATTATTTCTCTACCTTACAGAGAGCAGAAACATAAGGAGAGTCATTTACTTCATATTCATTACGACATCCATACCGGAAGTAAACAAAACCCACGGAGTTTCAGTCCAGCACTTTTAACATGAGACAATAAATTCCTGTTTGTGTAGGTTATACTAAAGTTTATGTACAGGCAGTTATATTATATGTGAGTTTATCAATGTATACAATGAGGTACATATTACACATACCTAAATATATACACAGAGCTTGTTTTCCTACACAAACATTCGAAATCTTATGCCTCCCTGTTAAAATCAAGTGTATGAGGTAGTAGCTACTTAAATTAACATTTCAAACCTTAAATATTTCAAATTCCAGATCACTTCTTTTCAGGAGCAAGGAGAACTGAGCAAACTGGAAAAGCTGAATTTCATTACATCAGGAAATTCCAAAGATTTAGAGTACTTCAAATGTGGTACCAAGGTTTTAAAATTGCATGTTTTTACCACAGTTAGTCTAATATTCAGCTATGCTTAAAATACAGGAATGTTATTCAGGACACCCATCAATATAAAATTGAAAGCTAAAGTGTGAGTGATGTTCCTCAACATAATTTAATGATTTAACGGAAGGTAACCTTGCCTAACAAATCTTCTGAAGAGATCTTTCTGTCTTTGTGTTACATCCATAGTTTCTTCAAGGCCTTGGACATAATGTATTTAGAACAAAAGGAACACATATAAAACTTGACCACAACAGTATTGTAACCACTTCTCAAGTCTAAACTTTAAAGGGAGGGTGTGGGGGAGGGGAGGGGAGGGAAGGGAAGGGAAGGGAAGGGAAGGGAAGGGAAGGGAAGGGAAGGGAAGGGAAGGGAAGGGAAGGGAAGGGAAGGGAAGGGAAGGGAAGGGAAGGGAAGGGAAGGGAAGGGAAGGGAAGGGAAGGGAAGGGAAGGGAAGGGAAGGGAAGGGAAGGGAAGGGAAGGGAAGGGAAGGGAAGGGAAGGGAAGGGAAGGGAAGGGAGAAGAAAAAAGAAAAGAAAAGAAAAGAAAAGAAAAGAAAAGAAAAGAAAAGAAAAGAAAAGAAAAGAAAAGAAAAGAAAAGAAAAGAAAAGAAAAGAAAAGAAAAGAAAAGAAAAGAAAAGAAAAGAAAAGAAAAGAAAAGAAAAGAAAAGAAAAGAAAAGAAAAGAAAAGAAAAGAAAAGAAAAGAAAAGAAAAGAAAAGAAAAGAAAAGAAAAGAAAAGAAAAGAAAAGAAAAGAAAAGAAAAGAAAAGAAAAGAAAAGAAAAGAAAAGAAAAGAAAAGAAAAGAAAAGAAAAGAAAAGAAAAGAAAAGAAAAGAAAAGGATTAGTGCATTTAGTCTTCATTGATCATGAGATGTGGACCCTGCAGGAATCTTACCTTGTGTTGTAATGGTACAAATTTGTAAGGTGAAGTAGAATGAGGGAAAGTAAGAGGATAAAAAGAAGATACTTCCATTATCAGAGGCATGGGGAATAGGCTGACTGCTGGGTCAGTCATACTAATAACCCCTTGCTGTTGCCAGATGTGACATCTAGTGCCATCTCAGCCTCAAAGACTGAAATGCATTGAGCTGAAAAGGGTCACTTGGCTAACATGGACATAATTTAAAAGGCTACAGTGTACAGTATGTTAGATTAAGTGATCAAAAGGTCCCTTAAGCTCTCTTAGACCTTACATACAATTTGGGTATTGTAATAAATGTAACTCAAAAAAATCAACCGAACAAAGGAAAAACAAAGTCCAATGCATCTTTAAACATTTTAAACATTTGAGGTATGTGATTGACAGGCTTACAACTGCCACTGATATTAAGAACTCAAGTAATATATTTAATCACATCTTTAAATTACACTCATGTATAAACTGCGTTTATAAAGCTGATGAGTTAAATTTGCAATTAATAGATTACCATCGTACAAAACCTACAGAATTTGGATATTAAATGTGCTATAGCAGAAGGCTGTCACAGCACTAATGGGGGTAACTGACTGAAACCACTTTTTAAGTCTTGGTTAACAGCTTTCCTTTCATATCTGTTTCAGGGCTAGACATTATTGGTATACTGACTAGTACTTTGCCCAAACTCCACAGCTCTCTGCGTTGTGTAGTACGTGTTAGGGCTACATTTAAAGATTCATTCATTAAGCCTTCTTCTTCCAAGGGATATGAGCAATTTTTGTAATCTCCCAGGAGAGTTTGGTGATGATATTTTTTCAGTCTGTGATAAGGTAAGGTTAAACTGTTTTCGTCACTGTTGCTTTTCAGAGTGTGTCTGCTTAACGGGTTACAAAGACAGCAGGGCCACAGACATATCCATCATTCTTAAGCCAAAGGCTGAGAGACAGAGGCATTAGTCTCATATTTTCCAGGGGCTGCAGGAAAGAAATCATGCTCAAGGCTTTTGTCTTTTAATTTTGCAGTGAAATTGTCTAAGAAGCTTCACATTTAACGAAAAGGCATGTCATTTAATTTGAAATGGGATGAAATCATACCAGCAGATCCTAATTGTCAACAGCTAGTGCAATGAGCTCTATGTATGTGTGTGTCGGGGGGGCGGGCAGGAGTAAGAATTTGTACTGTGACAAACAGCCAGTAGGACTTGGTGTTCACAGTTTGGTGAAACCATCGAGAGAGACACACAGCACAGGACAGTTTACCTAATGACACAATTTGCTTTGGCCTTTCTACACAGAATAGAGGGGTTGTGGTGGGTTTTTTTGTGTTATTTTGTTTTGGTTTGGTTTTTTTTTGTTGTTTTTTTTTTTTTAGCAAAAAAGCACATTTCAGTTGGATTTAAGGATAAGAGTGAATGTCAGTTACAAAAAAAACCAAACGAAACAAAGCCAAAAGTAAAAGGATACAGACTGCAGACTTCTCAATGTCTTGTTATTACCTTTGTTATCACAAGCAGTTGTAGAGTCCAGGCAAAGTACCAAACTTAAATGGCAACATATAGTAGTAGTTTTCCCATTGGAAAAGGGGAAATCTATTGATTTGCATTTCTATGAGTTTCCAGTCTTCCTGTGGACATGGGGGAAATCAGTCAAGTCCGTAAAGCACAAAATGTTCTGCACAAAATTAAGATATAAAGAGATGGTCTCAACACATGTACAAAATGGAAGAGTTTGTAAGAAGAAACTGATAAAATTTAAGAAGTATAAACATACTTTCATTACATAGAGTTGGAAAAAATATTAACAATGTACATTTTAGCACCAAGTAGGGAGATAAGATCAGTTTAGTAAATTAATTTTCTCTTTTTGTAGCAAAAAGAGCATAAACCCTGCTGAGAGTGTTTGAGAGCTGATGTGATGGATGACAGTGCAGTACCTCTATTATGATTGTATTATGCAAATGCTTTTATGCAGTCTTTTAAAATGTGTATGACAAACACATTTTTGATGATTCACTGTACATAAAAACAGAATCTTGACTTCATGCAACTGCAATGACTTCTGCAAAGATGTGTGGGTCTATTAAGTAAATAAATACATCTATTAAAAAAAATTACTATTTGTAAAAATGTAAGAAAAGGAGATGCAACAAAACAACAGGAGGTATTCTTGAACACTAATGGCGGAGTTCATACTACCACTCCTCATTCTTATGTTTGCATAAATAAATACAAAATCAGTAGTACATAAAGCAGAAATGGGGTCAGCCTCATACAAATCTCCAGAATTATCTTCATTTAGGATTGAAACATGGCTCAACACAATCTCATGATCAGCAAAGGCCTTTTGGAAATGAATCAGGTAACCCAATCCAGAACTCATTTGTCTCTCCCAGACCTAGGTGTCCACTGTTGGGAAAAGAGTAGTTAAACATGTTTGCATGTTCAGGGAGACCTTACTGGGAAGTAAAGTTGTATCAGTCCTGATTTGTATTATTAATTTTTCTTCTCCATCAACTAAGTTTGAGCATACCACATGTAGTCTCAAAACTCAGAGCGCTTTAAACTTATTAGAGACACAAATCTGGAGGATGAAGCCACAATCATCTCCTTGGTTAAAATCAAGGAAGGACTCTGTCCTTGACTACTGAACACAGCTAATCAAAAGTTCCTCAAAATTTGAGGAAATGTTGAAGATCAAAGTGCCAAAATTGAACGAAACATATTAAAAGAATTATATGGAAGGAAAAATGCTAAAACGTCTACACAGTTGTACAAGGAACTGGATGGAACAGAGGACTTGGCATTAATGCAATGAACTTGAGAGTGCTCAGGGTAGTGATGGGCAGCAGCTCTTGCAAGAGCCTACACAAACACAAGTATCAGATTTCTTACTTGCTCCCTGAACCCAAGCTATACCATGACTTCAGCCCTCTCAGCTATGAATGGGAATATTCTCTATGCTTCTTAGGTCCAATTCAGAACTGATGTTGCTCAAATCCCAGACATTTAGGAATCCATACCTGAACTGGAAGGGTAGAAAGAACATCATCGTTAGTTAACATACTTTAAAATTAGACAAGTGACAGCTAATGTTAAAAGAACTGAATTTAGTGATACCTGCTCGAAGTTGAGTATTGCAGGGGAAGAAAAACAAAGAGACCTCCTTTTCTCCAGGTATCTGCACTTATTCACGATAGAGCTAGTAATGAGTTTTCTGTCCCTATCAACCCGAAATAGATTTAAGCAGCTAAAAGGCTCCATATTCCATTACCAAATCTTCCAGTCCCTTCTAAAAAGCAACCTGCCACGTACTAAATTGAAAGTACTGTCTGATTTGCTGAGACATCAAAACTTCACAATTCCAGAAAGTTCTTAGAGTGACAGCTGTTATGAGCTTCTTGCTGCAGGGATACATTGCTTAAGAGAAGAGAGTAACAAACAGGGAAAACAAGACAAAAAGGTCACCAAGCCAGGAGCTAAAGGAATATTTAGAATAAGAAAGACTTGCTTTTAAATTTCAGTTTACTGACACTAGATGCGACAGCAAATATTTAACATACCCATGATGCAAGTGGTGAGTCCTTCTATGCCCAGGAAGTGCATGCATAAGAGTGTTGCCCTAAGCTGTTACATATAATTTCAGCTGAAAACTATGATTTTCTGACCATTTGCTGAAGGAAACCGATGTATCTAAATTGCTGAATCCAAGGTATGCGTTCAAAAATCTCTACTATCTTTTTCATAATCAGAGGTGGACATTTTAGAAAGTGAACATAAATAAATATAAAACTGATACACCTACTTGCATTTCTAAGACATGTAATTGAAGAACAATAACACTAGACAGGATGTGCAATAGTACTAGACATGGTGGATTCTCGGTAGCTGAAAACAATCATCATGTGGCCTGGAAGCGGCAACATATTCAAACCCAAATTAGTGTTCCTTTACATCTAGGCCACCTAGGCACATCCTACCATTAGTTGTCTTCTTCCTTTCTTCTTTGAAACCATGCCATTTATCTGCAAGTGCTCACTAGACTTATCTTTAACAGGATTGCCAATTCCAGTCCTTTCTTTGCAATGTCTCTAGTCGTGTGGTTCCGTTGCTCCGGGCACAGAGGTATGTGTTGGGGGACAACTTACCTTTTGCTGTTGAGCGGACCATTTTTTCCTTCCTCAAAGTATGCTGCAACCATTTATGTACCCATTTCACAGATCAAATAGGTCTTTCAGACCCAGTGGATGTTCTTTAATACTCTCTTGCCAGGCTGTGACTATTTAAAAATCATGACTGAAGAGACAGAGAGATTACGCAGTTTACGTATGGTGACATACAGTCAGTCTGTGCCACAGAGAGATCTCAGGTCTTAGGCATTTCACCCTCAAGTGGTGCATGTTCACACACAGCTTCTAGCTCTTACACAAAACATAATTAAACGCATCTCACACGGAGTCTGAGCTTTCTTTAAACTAAACCAGGAATTTCCAGGATCTTTCTCTGGCTAAGCCCTACCCTTGACACAGAACAGAAAAATAATTTGTAGACCAGCTGATCACGCTAGGTGAAACAAAGGTTGGTGATTCAGTCGAAAGGCATTTGGTTGTGTGGGGTCTATTTTGTATTGGTTTGTTTTTTATTTAATTCTTTTCCCCTTGATCTGGAATAACTGAGGTAATGGACTTAGTTTTATTAATTTAGATGATGTTATCACAGAAACACAGCAAAAAGAAACAATACAAACAGAATCAGAGAAGGCTATTTAAGAGACATCTTCAAAATGTGGGAGGTTTGATTAGCTAGCGCACAAGAAAACGGAGCAAAGTGGGTTCTCTTGAAGGACAGGAGTAGTCAGAGTGTGGCTATTTAATGACAATGTAGAAAGTAAGGAATAAGCTTCAGGGAGTTAGAGGTAGCATTTTGTACATGTGCTTTAAAATCCCTAGGGGTGAGATCAGGATTAGTTATACATCTTCAGGCCCTATATTAGTGCATATCCCCTAGTTTCTTCCTTTTCTCCTTCTTCCTTTTTCCTACACCTTCAGATTAGTAAGGAACTTGGGTTTCTACCCTTCTTTATAATAAGGAACACTAAAAATAAAATACATTGTGTTTATATTCAGTAGACAGAGATACATGTCTGGAAGAGTGAGAGTAATAATCACTGCAATACTTAATTGGAAGGGACTTGCATGGAAGAACAACCTCTGTCCCTGCTATAACATTGATCTTAATAACATCTGGCTAAACTTCAATGTTGCAACATGCAAATTTCTGCAATATTTTTGACATCCAAGAATAACTCTGCTGTCCCAGAAAGCTGGTGTGACAGTAACTGTGACCACTGGAATCACCCTCCTCAGTCTGAGAGTGAGCTGCTTAGCACTTGCCAGGACCCAAGCCAGTTGCCCTGGTGGATCCTGGACTCCCCAGCCTTGACTAGCTGCCCACTCATGACCAGTGGATCCATGATCCCTGCTGTCTCTGCTGTGTTTGGGACCACTGTGGCAGGAAGGGAATAAAAAGAAATATTCCTCTCTGCGTATAGAGTACTTTATACTGCTTTTGCGTAGAGTTTTGTAACTGAGTACTTCTTTCAATAGATAACAGAAAGTGAGATGCTTTACTGCATCCTTATCACAAACAATACCTTCTTCTATCCCTTCAGTGACAGTTTGTCTTTTCCCAACATCCCATTTGTCTTTTTTAATTATTTTTTTCTTCCAAAAGGAAGTAAACATGTTCAAAAGGTCTTCATCATTTTAATAAAGTATTATGCTGGATAAATAATTACCTCTTACACTGTAAACTAGGCATAATTTTCCTGTTTTCATTCGGATTCATAAAATTGAAGAATGGGCACACATTCTTATAAAAGTGCCTCTGGAGGGAGACACAGCCCAAAAAGTAGCTTGTGTCTGACAAAAGAATAGAATTAGTGTGTTCTCAAATATCTGAAGGTATCTTCTTTAAAACATGCAACGAAATATACACAGTAGCCTCATCCAGTGTGATGTGGCTGGGTCTGAATTCTGCAAAATTTAACCCTTCATTTATCTTGCACTTCTTAAAGCAATTTTTCTGCATTGAGATACTTAAATGCTGCATTTAAAATAATAAAAAAGAACAACTTATTTTCTGAGTTCAGCACTGATGATAACTAGTATGAGTAACTAGTTACTGAAAATCATAAACCCTTTTTCTTCTTGAGATTGCTAAGCTATTATTTTAAGTTCATGTGCATATTAAATCACCCAGCATTAATCATCTGCATTTTGATGTTAATACATCACCCCTAAGCACAAAAGCTTTGAACACTGTATTACAAAATTTCATGTTATATGAAGACATGGCTACGGAAAAAAAAAAACAAAAACAAACAAAAAACACAAAGAAAAACAACCCACAAACACCCCTACAGCCGATTTAATGCATCAGGCCGAATCTCACTACAGGTTGAGAATTACAATAAACCATAGCTAGGAAAAAATCCAGGAGGAAAATCCATAAATTGTGTTATTACAGTATGAAGTTTTGCTGCCAAATGCAGGGTCTGACTCTGCTGTCATTAAAATCAATAAAAAATCTTTCCTACATATCTATAGATACAGGATAGTTGTTCTACTGCCTGACATGCAAACAACCAACCCAAGAATTCTCCCCCACCATGCTTTTGCAGAAAAAAAAAATAATTTTACAGTATTTATCTATTATACAATTGGTGCAAGAAGCCCATACCTCATAGTCCTCCTTTACTCTTTTGTCCTGTGGTTGTGGGGGTATTTTGTTGTTGTTTTGTTTTGTTTTGATTGTTTGTTTGTTTTCTAAGATATGGAAGGAGCATTTTGATAAAGTAGAATCTGGAACAAGTGAGATTTGTTAACAGAATACAATTAGAGAATATATTGGTACTCTATTTGAGCACTGCTTTGTTCTACAGTGTGCCAGTAGCCAGTCCTAATCATTTTACTCACCAAACTTTTAATCTATCATTTTCTCTTAGAAGCTGCATACTACAAGCTATAGTGCTAGGTGAACAATTCCTCTAACCTGTTATCCTACATTCTAAAATGTAAAAAGTCAGCTGTAGCCCACACACAGGCCCATCCTATAAATTCATTGTCCAATTTTGAAAGACTGTGCCTTCAGCAGAAGTACCAGCTAAGGCAGCTCCTGCCTTCCACCATTCTTTACTACTCCAAATCCCAGCAAAATGCAATTTTGCTGCCACTTGCTTTGTCTGACACTAGGCACTTAACATCAAGTGCTTTTTTAATTATTATTATTATTGTTATTGTTTTCTGGGACAAGGAAAAATGTTAAGGTTTTTTCCCCTCTGTTTTTAAGTTGGGAAGTTTCCCTGTCTCACATTCAAAATAAGCACCAGTCAGTAGATAAACTGGCACAACTAAGGCTATATCGTAGCAAGCAAGGATGGTGCACCACCCTGCCCCAACACAACTTAGCAAAGCTCTTCATTCATGTACACATACTATATGTATAACACTTTCACTGAGGAATATGCAATCATAGAGATTGATTGATTTTCTATTTCCATCAATAAAATACTTACTAAAACCCCAATAATAACAATACAGAGTGGTCACGAGACGTCTAGGGAAGAAGCAGCACAGACAAGTATAAACAATGGTCCTTCCCTGACTAATATTTTCTCAGCCTTTAGTCTCATCTGCTCTTCCACTGAGCTTATTGCAGTTTGCCTAAACCATTTGTCTTCCAGGCATTTCTCCAATCTACCCCTGAACCCTCATAAATGAATGACTTTCTTTTGTCAAGATCATCCACAAATCTATTTCTCATTCCATCACTTCTTCCTTTGGAATCTAGTTTTCACTGATTGCTATGTTGGGAGAAAATGGCAGCGTCAATCGCCACTCACCTTCTCCATGCCAGCAATGACTTTGTAGACAAGTATCATATCCCTTTACTGGGCTGAAGAGTTACAGTCGATCCAAGTGTTTCTCGTATGGAATTCCTCATCCTTCCTGTCTTTCACTGGACCTTCTAGAGTCACAGAATAATATCAGTTGAAAGAGGCCTAATTAGTCAACCCTCTCTGCTAAAACCATGTCTAACCAGATCAGGTTGTCCAGGAAATTTGTTGAATTTCCATCATTGGAGGCAGTCAGGACTTGACTGGGCAAGTCCCTGAGCATCCTCAGGTCCCTTAAACCTGCTTTGAGCAGGGGACTGTAGTAGAGACCTCTCTGGAGGTCCTTTCCAACCTATATTACTCTGATTCTGCTATACCTTTTCTGAGATGGTGAGAACAGACCCCCCACAGTATTCAATATGGGAGCAAACCATCAACTCATACAGAAAGATAATTAGGTTTTCTGCCTTACCTCTAGGGTGGTTTGTGTGGGTTTTTTTGTAATAATTGTTTTCATTAGATTTATGGTTTTGGACAATGGGATCTGAGATGACATTTTTGTGGAATTTTCTATATTAGCCCCAAAACCTTGCTCTTGAGAGGCAACAGTCAGCTCAGAGCTCATCATCATTTTATATGTGAAGCTAAGATCCTCTTTCCCCATGTGCACCACTTTACAGTTATCTGCACTATACTTTATGTGCCAGTTCAATATTGTAACTAAACTGAAGTTAACAGAACTTTGCATAGATTTAGTGTAACAACCACAGCTGTATTGACTATATACAACTAACCATGCATTTTTCAGAAACAAATTGAGCAATTTATTTTTGTTGTGCCTTGGTAATATATTGTGTGCTCCTCACATTGTAACTTTTCCTTGGCTTGAAGTTCTGCTAGCTTTAAGAGTGCATCCACAAAAAGTATGTATCTAAAAAACACTATCACCAAAACCTAAAATATCCATCTGATACCTGAGTCACTAGGTCACTTCCGTGCTATTTTTTCAGTCTTTTGTAGTGTTCCTTTAATGGGTTTTGGACATGTAAGAGGTCACTGTTTTGCTTGATCACCTTAATTTCTTTGTACTGTTTCCTACCATTAGATCATATAGAATTTGATAAACCACTCTGCATGAGACCAGCCTCTTAATGATACAAAGTCACAGAAGATCAGGTTCTTTTACTATATTTAAAAGCATATATGCTAACGCATATAATCATAAGTCAGTACAGATTTTTGTAGGCATATACAAATCACTGAATATTCTCATAAACTTTATGCTGTGGAACCGGAAAAACACTAGGTTTTGGGGTGGGTTTTTTTTTGGGTTGGTTGGTTGGGATTTTGGGGGGTTTGGGTGGTGGTTTTTTTTTTATTATTTTTTTTAGATAACTGTTTAGAGTTTTCCTAGTATAATTAGAACATCTTTGTCCTATACCATGAATCTATACAATGACAATTTAATACTTTTCCTATTTTGTTAGGTACATTAATGCCCTGTGTTTCTGCATCAGTAGAAGGCATATATTGACTGAAAGAGGAAGAGAGATAAACTATAGACAGGCTATATTTCCTCAGCAAAAATGGTCTGAAAAGGAACAGTTTACAGAATGACTCATTGCCTCTGAAAGAACTTATGTATTAACATTTTCATGTATATAGTAAATTACCTCATCTAGCTTTGACATTGAACTCCCCCCTTTCTGAGCCAAACAATCAATTCTCTGTATGCAAGTAATTCCTGAGTAATTTGGCCAATTTGATATCATTAATTGCATTGAAGCACAGTAATAGAGCGACTAGTGAAATAGGGTTGTATTGTCATGAAACTAAGATGCATAAAGATGTTTCTGAGACATTGCTCTTATGGTGGGTTCACCTTATCTGGCTGCCAAATGCCCACACCCAGGTGCCTTCTCACTCTGCCTCCTCTAAAGGACAGGAGGAGAAAAATAAGATAAGAAAGTTTGTGAATTGAGATAGACTTAACTTGGGGGTTGTGGTCAATCCATAACAGCTCCTCTCTGAAGCTCCTTCCTCCTCATACTTTTCCCCTGCTCCAGCATGGGTCCTTCCCATGGGCTGCAGTCCTTCAGGATAAACCTGCTCCTGCATGGGCTCTCCATGGGCTGCAGTGTGGACATCTGCACCACTGTGGTCATCTCAACAGGATGCAGGGAAATGCCTGCTCCACCATGGTCTTCTCCAGGGGCTGCAGGGAACCCCTGCTCTGGCACCTGGAACACCTCCTCCCAGTCTTCCCTCGGGGCTCCCAGGGCTGTTTCTCACACTCTCCCCCATTCCTCTCCCTGACTGTCCAGCACTTTGCCCTTTCCTACCCAGGTTCTCCCCGAGGTGCCTCCATCCACCGTGGCCGCGGGGCTCAGCCGTGCCCTGGGGTGGGTGGGTTGGAGCCGGCTGGAACTGGCTGTGTCCGGCCCGGGGCAGCCCCGGCCTCTCCTCACAGAGGTCGCTCTGTTGCACCCCCTGCCAGCACCGGGGTACTTACAAGTCAATATGTCAGATTCCAGCTTCCTCAGAGCCTTAAAATCAACCCAGACCAGCTCTTATTTTAAAGCAGCTTTACTTTTTCAAACCAAGATAGTGGAAAAGCCAGTACATTCCCAACCTAGAAAGATATAATGTTCCCATTTTAAGCAATAAAGACAAGGCATTCCTGAGAACTCAACTTGTTCATCCAGAAAGGAAAGGTGCTCTCGTCCAATGTACCTGAACTCATGCTTTTGCACAGAGGTGCTCTAGGGAACGACGAGGTGACCATGCTGCAGGTCAGAAGTTAGTGGAACATATAGTGACTCTGAACAAATACAGGACTTAAAATAGGACTTCCATCCAATTAGCCTCCTCCTTTTTGTCGAAAGATTAAACTTTCCCAACCCCTCCCTGTGATTAAGGCACACTGGGCACAGGATCCACAGCAAAGCATGTCTGTGCACTGCTCCCATGGTGCCTGTCAGTCTGCCTGCCTCCAAAGACATAGCAGCACACGTGTCAGAAATCCCTGGAAACTACTTTAATTTGCCCTTTTCAAAGAGCCCAAGGAACTGGGACTGTGAGAAGTGCCATCGTCCTCTGGGCCAAACCAGTCACCAAAACATCCTTTGTTCTTATCCTGGGGGTGATGCTGATGTCCTATAGTATCCATACACCATGAAGAAATTCTCCTACAAGGTATTGGTTCCCAGTCAGTGTTCAGAGAGGCCATGATCACAAGAGAAAGTCAATGCAAGAAATAGCTACATAGTTTTATTTAACACATGGCACTGGGCTTCTTTTAAGAGTGATTCATATCATGAATTTCTCTTCTGAAATGAAGGAAATATGTGGAACTAGTCACTGGTGAAAAACAGAAACAATGTGGGCATTTTTAGGCAACCATAAAATAAGCAGTGCATGATTCTACTTGCTACAAGGAAAAGGGCCACTGATTCTTTACCACCATGCTTTGTAAAGCAGGAGTAAAATGTTAACCTTTTATGTAACTCTTCATTATTTCTTCTTTGCAAAAAGGAAATGGCTTCATAACATGCAAAGTTCACCTTAAAAAAAACCCCGAAGATCTAAGATCAAAGGGGCCAATTCCTCACTATCTGTGTATAAATATTTAATCTGTTTATATTAGAAGGAAAAAAAAAATGTTTCAGATTCTAGGACATCACCAGTAGGCTGCACAAACTTAGAGTATTAGAGTAAATAATAATTTCAAAAACAAAAACCAAACCAAATCTAAACCAAAAAACGACAAAAATAACCCATAACAAAACAACAAAACCCATAACAAAAAACCAAGACAGCCCCTTCCTGCCCAAAAAGCCCAAACAAACAGAGAAATTAAATTCTGACCTTGTTTAAAGCTTTATACTAGTAAATTTAGTCCAAATTACCTGGTATCCTGTTTAGAAAATAAAGACATTTCCTCCAAATGCTGTAGTCTCTTCAGTTACAGTCAGCACATAGCTCCCCGCGGTACTGGAAGTCCAGTACAGGTAATATGAGAAGTAGGTTCAGACATAAAACCTGCCACAGAGAATGATGCCCTTTTCCCCATTCCAAGCGGTTCTCCAAGCAAGGATAGCAGGTTCAGTCCCTGAAAAATGTTGCTTTTCAAGAAAGTCACATTCATGAGGGGAAGAAGTAGGCAAATGCAAGGTACAGCGAATCCTCACATATCCTAGGGAGATTTTCCTAGTACCACCACCTATCAGCACACCTGCTGCAGAGCAGCACCCTTGAATCTATAACAAGGGGCAGAGCCAGCAGGTCTTGCTCAAAACCAGGCCACTGGCTAAGAGCCTATCCTGTTGACAAAAATCTGTCCACAAATTTTCACAAAGATAAATTCACTAAATTAGGCTCTTACAGCCTGATTTACGTGGATTTCATAGGATCTTCCACCAATATGGATAAATGAGAAACAAGTAACTCTGTGATGGAGCCAGAGATTAAAATCAACCAAAGAAAGGAGGTTAGCATAGCGATACTTGTATTAACCAGCAAGGATTCAGGTTGTTATATGGTAGGATATATTTCTGCACATTTGCTCCAGATCAATAACAGATGATTTGGAGGAGGCCCAGTGTACATTCATCAGTTGTTGACTAACCAACATGAGGCTATGCAGATATATAACTGGTCCTGGTAGAGAAGTATTTGCAGCAAAGAGTTACTGTGCTCTGATCTGTGACATGCACACACACACACACACACACCCCCTTCCCTCCATTGCAACCTTCGTGGCATAACGTCTGTGGGTTTTTTGTTACATGGTATTATTAAGAATGAATATTAGAGGCCTTATTTAGACAAGGATCTTCATGTGCTAGAAATTACATAAATACATATTCTATTAAAATCATATCCTAATTACAGCATAGTCGAAATCATATACACATATATATATGGGGAGAAAGGGAGAAAGGACAGCAAGCAGGGGAAGCTGGGAAAGAAACGTACAAGAATCACAGCAGTGCAACAGCTGTGCAAATAGCTGTGCAGGAAATACAATTTCCTACTCTAAGGCTCTGCTTTCTAGGCTAAAAGAATTTCACCAGTGAGACTACAGCTCTGAGAAATTAAACAGATCTTTAAGAATAGATGTTAATTTTTTTATTCCTTCATTCATCTCTGGAAATACTTGCTGTTGCAAGAGCCACACTGAACCTTCTAACTCTAATATAATGCAATATTTACTGTGTCTATGAACATTACCAAATGTGCCTGCAATACTTTCTGAAGTTATTTTATTGTTTCTAAATCTTTATTTGCATTTTCTATTAAGTACATGAAATCCACCCTTTCCCTTCCTACTCTGACCTTATCCTATCCCCAAATATATCAGCTGACAGATGAAACCCTCATACATGTTCCTGGTGCAGAAACAGAAGCAGCCTGGCAGTTATTGTGAGAGGAATTCAATATCTACAGAGAATTAAGATTTCAAAAGGATGAATGAGAATTTGTATGTCAAATTACATTTTCTATTAAGTACTGCATTCCCTAAAAATAGAACGACCCTGAATTCAAGATGACCTCTGATATTTGTGTGCATGTATTCTAGTGCATGAAGATTACTTGTTACCTCCTCTCCCCACTCCCAGTCCCACTCCTTACTCATCTACCTCCTACACATTGCATCCTTCAATCAAGTTTTCCATCTTACATTTCTCGACCTTTCCTCTCTCCTATTGCACATCACCGCTCTTCCCACTTTTAGATGAAATGTATTCTGTCTCATACCTATCCTGTGTCTTAAACTATAGAGTGTTAGCCCCTCTACTCCTGTTAATTTTCTGTAACGTATTGTGGAGAAGGTGCTGGAATCATTGCCCGTCACTGGCAAAAAAAAGCCTTGTCAGCTGGCTTTCCTGAGCATGAATCATTACCTCCCAAATCATCTTTTCCTGACTCTTTCAACAACGTATGAATTTTTTAACTATATTTAAAAAACATGGGGCAGAAAAGGGGAAAACAGTCCCTCTGAAAACAGTTTTCTAATAATTTTACCCTATCGGAAAGTTTTATCAGAGTGGAGCGAGAAGTTATCCTTTTTTAATCAAAAATGTAGGCCTTAACTTTCAGTCCACGGGGCAAAGAGGTTGGCCTCACTGGAGGGCTGTGGATCTACAACAGCTCAGGACGTATTTGGCAGCTCTAACATTTACAGGCTTTAAGATTTCATAGAAACAGCATTCGTCTCTCTACAGATCTGTGTCTATTGAGATTGATAGTAATGAGAATGTTTAGGGTTATTACAATCTCTAAATAATATATCAGTTCTGGCTAACAAATAGCTTTGCTGTAGTCTAATAGCTATTTATTAACATAACTAAAATTAATTAGGAGGTAACTTATTCATGCACTCAAAAGAAAAGCAGTTAAGATGAGAAAGATGAATGGAATTTATGATTTAACTATTTTGTTGAGGGATAAACAGATACATCATCACAATTAATGTGTCTGTTACTAATTAAAAACAATGTTTGCAATGATCATTTCTGATGGTGTGCCATTTGGGTGGCTTATACTAGACTAGGGAGGCTTTCAAATCTGTGAGCTAATTTTTACTTGCTTTTCTCTTCTCCTCCTTTGTGTTTATGAATTCCTGTCATCATCATTACCATTAGCTATTTCCCAAGTAGCACTCCTATGTACAGTATAAGGACTTATTTTTAAAATGCATATTCTTATATAACACTATATCCTACATTACATAGTAATTCCACTCAACAATAGGAAAAGCTACACAGCATGAAGGAAGGAAAACAGTGAATTAAGGCACTTTCTGGGTCTGACAGAAGAAGTAGAAGCATTAGGATGGAGGCCAGAGGGGAAGAAAAAAAAAGTTAGACAGATTATGAAGGAAAGACATACTTTCAGATGCACTGTTGCAGAGCAGATCACAAAATACAAATAGCTAATGCGGGAGTAGGTCTTTAAAAAGCGTAATATCTAATAGACATGAGATGAATTATGACAAATTACACAAGCTGACAATTTGCTCCCCTTAAATTTTTGTAATTTACACTACCTGCTGTACCAAAAAGCCTTCAGCTTTGCTTATTCAAAGGTTGATCTGAAGGTCTGTGGTGTCAGGAGGCACTGAACTGGAGTTTAGCAGTCCGAATCAGTATGGAGTGGTTTATTAAATAACATTATCATTAGTCCTACTCAGACTCCAGGTTTTCTTGGGAGACAATATCAGGAGCATAAAAGAAAGAAAAGGATTAAGGCAAAATCTTCTGGGAAAAGGGGAAGGCTATTGAATTCTCAAAGAAACATCAAGGAGGGAAGAAAGCTGACAGTTCCAGGAATTTTTCCGATCATAGATTTTTTTCGATAGTTTGAAAGCAAATAGATTTTGCCTACGTCTATTTTTATGTCAGCTCAGCCTATGAAACAAATTATAATTTAGAGAGGACTGATGCAAAGCATGGGGGTGTTTCTATTGATTGTAATTGGCTTGGATCAACATTTAAAAGCTCAGAGATACTTCCAAGCTGACAAGCAAATGGTGCATCACCCTTCACCAACCACAGTCTGTCTTGCTGTTTAGCTTTCTCTTTTGTTTTATTTTGTGGTAAAACTTATTTGGGGTTGACAGTCAGATGACAAAACTCTCATTACACCAGAGAGTTGGGAGAAGCTCCTCTGCACAGCCATTCAATTTCTTTAGTGACACACATAATAGCTTTGCTAACGTCCTTGTTGGGTAGAAACTTCACTGTGTAAATCTGTAAAGGGCATATGGTAATGTCTGAAATTGTATAAAAAAAAAATCTCATGGGTCTTGTTCAGTTTTCATTTTTACTTGACAAATTGGCTAGTTGCAGATAATATTAACACTTAAAAGATGAATCTAGACCTAGTTCAACCTGCTCCTACTTGCACACCTTTTCAAGAGATGGGGCTGAACTGGGTAGCATAACAGCAAATAACATTTGCCTAAAAGCAGTCCTTGCTGTAAGAAGTCATCAACAAGGAGAAATATTTACCAATTGATGGAAAAGAAAGGGAAGTAACAGTAAGATGTAGCAGACTAAAAAATTTTTAAAAATCTCCACACCTCTAAATGACCAAAAAAAAAAAAAAAAAAAAAAAAAGGCTTCAGACCTCTGAATATCTTGTTCGGAGAGAATAGGGACAGCGTCAGAGAAACTGATCCTGCAGCTCTGATATTAACATATTGGAGATCAGAAAGAAAGGAAACACTGAGAAAGTAATCTTTAGAGGGAATTGACCTGAGAAGCCTACCAATGACAGTTTATTGCTACTGGTCACTAAGTATGGGTAATAACTCCCTTACCTTAATTGGAATTCAGGTTAAGCTGGAGTAAATAACTCCCTTCTGTTTTCCTGAAAAGGGAACATGATTATCTGTTACAGGATGTTGTTTCACAATGGACAGTTTCTTTCAGCAAGAAGCCAGCCTGTGACAAAACCAACTAAACAACCTTTCTTCCCCTTCAGGAAAAGGCTCACCATCTTTGTCAACTCTTCTGTACTTATATTTTCCACAATAAAAATTATATACCGAGTCTTACATATTTGTGCAGGAAGCTTAAAGCTAAGGCAATGTCACTCCAGTAGGATAAGTAACTTACTTTAATCTCCATTTTTTTGGTTTGTAAATAGTTTTCTCCAGTAAGAAAAAAAAAAAAAAAAAGGAATCAATAGAGGACACCAAGTCCTCTCTCTGGACTCTCTGGAGCAACGGTGAGTTTCAGATTCAAAAGAACAACATCCCTGGGATTGCAGGCTGTCGGAAAAAAACATGAATATATCATCTCCTGAGAAATATAGCAACCTCAGCCTGCCAAAGCTCTGTCTTCTTTTCTAACCCTTAGGGCCCTTTGATTTTTATTTTTGTATTTATTTAAATCTCCCACGCTTGCCTTTCAAACATTTATTTTAATAAAACTTTCCGATTCCCTGCGTTTTCCAAGTGCTCTCAGCTTTGTCTTATATTATAATGGAAGTACTGCCCAAACACTGAACTCCAACAGACTAAAGGGTGACTAAGATAAATATGGAACTTAATGGCAGATAACTGACTTTGATGCAGTTTCATCAATCAG